>NC_087200.1:156630328-156807909 GCF_015104395.2 Macrobrachium nipponense
GATTTTTCCATTGAATATTTAAGAAAAAGCGTCGTAACCTCGGAACGTCGTAAGCCGGAACCGTCGTAACCCGGGGACCGCCTGTATATATATATATATATATATATATATATATATATATATATATATATATATATATATATATATATATATACTAGTACCCCCATATTCACAGGGGATGCGTACCAGACCCCTCCGTGAATAGTTAGAACCCATGAATGTCTGGAAACCCTATAAAAATGCTAAAAACCGCCTATTTTGTTAGTTAAAACTCAAGAAAAACCCATGAAAAATGTTCATACTTTTTTTTTTTTACATTTACATTTTTACATTTTTTTTACATTTACAATATAGTTTAATGATAACAATATTAGAGAAAATAAATAAAAGTATAAAGTGTTTAATATAAAATTTAGCTTTCAATATAACATTTAGCATAAAAGATGTATAAAATCGTACGTAATCACAGTGACGTCACGCCCAGCTGACTTGAAACTGAATAAGGGAGCGTTGATATATTGAGAGAAGGAGAAGAGTGAGCTAAAATATTACTGCATGTATATAAAAGCAATAACAATTCACATAAAAAGACAATTTCCCACTAAATTTAACTTAATGGTAAAATATGAAAACAATCAAATGCAATACAGAAAAAGAAAAAAAAGCCTTAATTAAGGCAGTGTTCGGTGCGTCAAGTAAGACTGTCTTGTTGAACAATATTAACAAAATAGTATATGAAAGAACAAAGCTTTTCACTATAAAATTTAGCACAAATGATAATAAAATCATTCTTCATTGCTAACTTTAGGTAGAGGGAGGGAGCATTTATATTTTTGAGGAATGATGAATGAATGATTATAAGTTATGGTGCGTCGTGGTATTGTTGAGGAGAGAAGAGAATAAAATCTTTACTATAATATGCTTGTAAAAGCAGTACCAATTCACATAAAAAATAAATTGTTATTTCACAATAAATTCAACATAATAAGCAAATGCAATACAATAAACAAAGCTTGCTCGAGTCAGTGTTCAGTGCGCTTTTATTTTTGTTACGGGAGAGTACCAATCTAGTGACAATTGCTTTTTACAATGTGTTACTACTGTAAAAGTAACTCGGCTCTGTAATGAACAAACTGGCTCTGCTTTCAGCTTCTGCGTGCCTTCGATTGTTTGTTGAAACGGCTTCCTTGTGAAAAGTTATTTTATCTCTCTTTCCTTTTCTTGCATTCTTGACTTATTACTTATTTGTTTGCAAAATCCTCATGCTTGTTTTAAAAGTCTGCTGTTTGCTAATATTAAGTTGATGTGTTGTAGCATAATCTCTTTCGTGCACTTAAATCCAAGTGTAAATGTGCTGATTACTCTCTCTCTCTCTCTCTCTCTCTCTCTCTCTCTGACATAATTGGATACACACACTATCGATCCCTATGATTATCTTTGTACCTAATATGTGAATAAAATTGATTTTGTAATCAACTTTGCATACCGCAACCAATTTGGTTTGCCAAAAGAGTTCCCGTCTCTCCTCCCTCCATCCCCCAGCTGGCCGGCGCCATTTTTACCAAGCAGTTCGGAAATCGTACACAGAAAAAATAAAATTGAGAAAATTTTACTTTACATAACTTACTGTTTCATTACTTTACACTCTTGATTTAACTTTTAAACACATTAATAATAGAAGAAAATGTGAAAAGGGGGACTTTTTGGGTTGGCTGAAATGAATTATCCTGATTCCCTGTATTTCTTATGGGGATATTTGTTTCATATTTCGAACAAATCATACTTCGAACAGCCTTCTGGAATGGATTAAGTTCGAAGTACGAGGTACTACTTAGTGTACTTTATTTAACACATTCAACCTATGTTCTCGAGCTAGCCTAACGATAAGTCAGCTACTTAATTTTTCTCAGAGTCTGCAGAATATTATCAGTGACTTTCATCTATTTAAGAAAATTAGCTCTAACCATCTAACCATTCACTAGCAGTGAGGGAAGGACAGAAACCTTTTCTAGCGTAGATAAACTTTTATACTTGCACTTCTTACGTCTAGCATCTTCTGATCTCATGGATGGCATATCGAATGGGTAAATATACACACTATATAGGTACATATATAGACCATATATATCCATGTATAAGATGACTTTTATGCCTGATATTTATGGGCTATCTGGTTCGATCTAACATAACTAATGTATACATAATGTATTTAAATTGTGATGCTCAGCTTCTGTCTGTCTCTTTCTTTTCACATAGGTAGCAGCTTTAGTTTCAGTTTAACATTTTAAGTAGGGAGAATATGGCATTGGTCAATTTTCACAGTTTTCTTTAATGCAAAGAAAGAAATGCCTTGTCTGAACTTGAATACCATTGCCTTTGATAGAAAACTTCATCTTATTGTTTTGATTATAAAGTAATCATAAGAAAAAATTATAGGGGAAAAAGTCTGTAAGAGAATCACTGAGCAACAACAGACACAATAGACAAGAGAAGAGCTCAAACACCTTACAAAAAGCAGACATAAAAGGAGAATTATCAGTACTCCTTTATGGTACTAAAGTAAGCTTGTATTAAATGGAAAGGTGAGAGGATGCTGTCTGACCTCACCTAAAGAGGTCCTCGTCCTTACCATGGTGATCAGTGACTACTGTTGTGATGCCACTGCAATTAGAATGAAAAAATTCTCTTGTAACAAGATGTTATTAGGAAATGTGTTTGCAGTCACCCATAATGAAATGAAATGTGTAAGACTAATAATAAAGCAACAATTTGGCCCTTATATGAAAACTAAAATTTTCTATTTGCTGTTATAACTTGAATTGTATATTTTGATACATTTATTTTCAGGAGTTTAGTATGTCACTATCATTTCAGGTACTATGATTGTGGATGATGGAGTTCCAGTTACAGGTCGCAGTGAAGGACGCTTCCTTGGTCTTGATTTAGTTGAGAACATGTATTTAGGATCAGTACCAGATTTTAGCAAAGTACAAAAACAAAGTGGGTTTAACACAGGATTTAGAGGTTGTATAAGTCGTTTGGTGATTGGCAAGACTGTTACAGTTGACCTGATGCGAGATGCTAAGTCCAAGGTACAGTGTAAAAATGCATGTTTATTCATGCTCAAATGTGCTTAATTATAAAGTTGTGAATATAATTCATGTATAATTTGTGCTGATAATTAAGACCAAACAATTTCTGTCATTGTATTATTGATTATCTTATCAAACAGATGTCATAGTTGAATATCAGACTGCAAATGAATAAACCCTCTAGTATTAACTGAGTAGTAAATCCATTTGGTAGAAAAAGCTGTAAATCCATTTTTCCTTGTTGATTGTATTTTGATAAAACCTTACTTAATTTATTGTACACTGCCTTACTTTATACAGAAATAAGGGAATTCAAGTTTTCACTTAAGATGGCAATGTTTTCACTGAAATTTTGAGATATTATATGTAGATGTTAAGCAGAAAATAAATGGAAATTATTTATAGGTTGATGTTGGGGCATGTGAGACTTGTGCTGGAAATCCTTGCAAGAATAGTGGTGTTTGTCAAGAGGCTTACACTGAAACTGGTCATAAGTGTATTTGTCCAGCTGGCTTCTCAGGAGGTCTCTGTGAAAATACTGGTGAAGCATGTTATCCAGGTAAGGAACTTGTTTTTTTGAAAAGTGATTACTGTATTTCATTTTGTGGACATGGTCTTTTAAATTCAATGTGCTCTTCTCATGTGTAACCTGCCCCTAAGAGAGTTCAGATTTTTGTAATAGTACCAGGATGAAACATGACAATTATGAGATAGTGCATTTTCATTTGATTATAAGTAACCTTCATAGTGTATTTTCTTTTGTTTTCAGTAAAGAGTTTTTTAGAACATTCTTCAACTTAGTAAATTCATAAATCTCTAATAACCTTTTTCATAAATTAAAATTTTATGTTAAAGTAGAATAGCTGAAAATATGCTTAGCCAAATATTTATAATTTATTATAAAAGCAGGAGCATGTAGAGCAGTTACATTTTGTGAGATAAAGTACCTGCATGTAAATTATAACTATTAAAGCATACTACTGCATTATTAGTACATTATAAGGCATGAACTTAAGTTCTTAACCACTTATCATGTAATGAAAGTATCCGTATGATATTGTCACGCTAATCAGAAATGTCAAAAAAAGTTTTAAAATGTGCAAGATAAATCATAATGATTATCATTTGTAAATAAAGAATACAAATTAGCAAATGCATAGGCTGTTATATCTAGTTGAGAAAAGTATTAGAAAAGAGGTATGTTGATGAGGGAAGTGAGGCTGTTTTCAGTTGTATCAGTTTCCCTACCTTCCATGTAAAGGATTTACCCACACTGTTATCGCAAGATGAAAAACAGCCCTTAAAGGACCAATAGTAATTGACCAACGAAGGACCAGCCAGAATAGATGGAGTAGCTTTCATTAAGCCCAAGGAAACTAGAATGAGAAAACGTGCATGTGAATTAAACAATGTTGGTTGTCTATTTAAACTGAAAAATAAATTTCAGTATTTTCTGTAAAATTGCACTTATCGCTAGACAGTCCGGGCTAATTTACACTAATGGATACACCCATGACTGGGCTAAATTTAAGGATGGCCAATTAAAAAAAAAACATCAATGGAAAGAGGAAGATATGTATATTCACATGGCATAAGAAAAAAAATTCTAAATGAAATGTATGTACTTTCCACGGGGAGTTGTAAGTGAATATTTCCCACCCCTTGCGGGCCTCTTTTCCCTATGACAGTCATAAAAAATACACTAATTTTACAAAGTTATAAGCGTTATTTCTAATATTTTTTTTTTATTTTTTTTCTCAAGTTCAAATTACAGCTCAAACAATATCATAAAAGATAGGAAATAAAGCCGGGAACAAATTCCTAGCATATTTATTGTAAAATATATATGACACAACCTTGGATAGGAAATTCTGACTAGTACATTCCTCCTTCCTACCTGGAGCAAGACTGAAGGCAGCTCTGCTCACTCACACTCTGATCAGGTGATCTGAAGCATTACCAATAGTGATAAATGGAACGAGGAACATTTTTCCTGTAAAATTCGTTCAAACTGTATGGCACCAAATCTTGATCGTATATATAAGATACCCGTCCACTGCCTTGGGGCTATATGTGATCGTATATATACGATACCCATACTGTGTGGGTTAAAATAGGACATGCATGGCTCAGTGTAGTGACTCAAATTATACAAAAAAATTTTCTTGAAAGACCAAAGGATTTCATTTGATTTATGAATTTTTCAGTCGTATAAACTGTCACTGGAACTAAATTTTATTTTTTTGTAAAACGTCAAAGAATTATATGATTAAAGAATGGAAAATAGATGTCAGTAATGCACTTTCCAACCTAGACCCATGATTTTCAAACATTGATATCCTCCAACTTATTCGCAAGGCTGTAGGGCATAACAAATGTTCCCCCTAACTCCAGGGTATGCCAGCTCATATATACTTCTGATCTCCTCTTACAAATAAATAAATCTTTGTTATTTTGCTTTTTTTTTTGTAAAACCCCTCTTAGGGTTGCATATTCTGTTCTTGGAAAGTTAATTAGTCATCCGATAACTAATCTCCCGTAAACTTTTTCTGAGATGCCCCTTTATGCATTAATAATCAACTCATACATTACTGATAGTGAGAAGCCATCTACCATAAGTACTGTATGGCAACAGACTTGGAAATCCTTTCTATACTGTTATATTTACATGCACAGCCCTTATTTCTTGAGATATGTAGTAGTACTGTTCTACTTTCTTAGCCATGTTAAAAAATTCTATTACAGTTTTATTACCTAGAAATTTTGCCTTGGTTGTATAGTTAATTCATAGTTTTTTTTAAACCAATACTCAATAGTCCTGTCAAATTCTTGGTTTCTACTTATCCAAGTCATGTAGTGGAATGGAGCACTTATTCCATAAGCATTAGCAATGATAAACATGATTATAGACAGCCTCATATATGCCTGCCCTTTAGGACTGCTTTACCTTTCTGGCAAAAGTTAGATCTAGGTTTTTTTATGAATTAACTTACTTTTTCCCATCATTAAAACTTCAGATTAACATTTACCTTTCTGTTTGGAGAATGGCTAATTTTTTTTTTAGTATCTTATTATTTTGTTGTCTTTACTGGATTGGATCAAAAGGTAGTTCCTCAAGTTCATAACCTTGTCATCATACCTTCTGTAGACCATTTTCTCTTTTTCAAGAGTAATCTTACTGTGTATTATTGTATGGTAATATTTTTACCACTTTTTATGAACTGAACAAAGGATTTTCTATACCTCTCAGATGCCTGTGAGGTACAAACTTGGACACTACATTCTGTATTTGCTCTGGAAATTGTTCAGTAATGGCATCTCTCCCTTTACTGTTGGCCAAACATCTTTCAAGGATCACGTCCAATCTTTTCCTTCCCCTATCATTTTTTTTCTTATTTTTAGGTTTGCAGTAAATGAAAGGCATGAATGTCCTCTTTTATATATAAGAAGAAAATCTATTTGCATGTCAGCATATCATTTTAATTTGTGAAGACATGCCTATGAAAAGAGTTTTAGAGGACACTTTAATAATTCAGTTCACAGTATAATTCATAATTTTTCTCTTTTGGATAATAGTAATTTGGATAATTGGTTGTTTATTGTCACTGCTGATTGAAACCAGAGTTTCACAACTTTTTCCATACTAATTCTAGTTAAGTCAGTGTAAGTATGAGTTGAATCTCATCCTTAATACTTGGAGCCATATGAGTGATGATGTGAAGTAATCAGTCTGAATAATTATGATTTAAAATTATTTTGAATAAATAAGATTATACTGTATGATTATAAGATTAATTTTATCTTTATGAAGGAGCAGTCTGTCAGAGACTTGGCTTAGTAGTCTCTTTACTTATTTTTATAAACTTTTTTTTTTTTGACAGGTGTTTGTGGAACTGGTAGATGTGTCAACAAACCAGGTGGCTTTGAATGTTTCTGTCCATTTGGTAAGGTTGGGGAACGCTGTGAGAGAGACATCACAATAGTTGAACCTGCTTTTGGTGATGGAGCTTACATTGCTTATCCTACACCTAAAGCCTTGAGGCGCTTCTCAGTGGACATGAACTTTAAGCCAGAAGTGAGTTTTTTACCAAGGCTGCATATTATGCACAATTTTTTCAGTTTCAAATCAGTGCTGTAATATTAAGAGGAAAAAGATAATGACAAAGGCCAAAATTGCCAGGTTGGCTAATCTTTGATTACATGGAAGAAAAGTTTATGATAGTGAATAGAATTTTGCAGTCATATGCTTTTAGTATTATAGGAAATGGTAGATGTCTTTGATATGGTACATTTCGTTTGTATACTAATTTAACTATCTTGGAAAACTTTCTCATTTTGTTTTAAATTCTAGCATTGACGTTATATATGTGCAGTTTGAGTTAATTTTCTCTTTTCTTCAGTGGTAAATATTTTTTATGTGCAAAATGTGGTACTTCAAATCTTGAAGCATGTTTAAGAAGTATAATTTTACTTTCTCCTTCAATACATCTAGGTTTGGTGGAACATATTCAAACTTTTCTTTACCCAAATAAAAAAGAATATTCTCAGGTTTTGTCAAAAATAAATTTTATTTTTTACATATTTACATGTTATTAGGACCCAAAGGGGAGATTTTCTTCTGTGAGCATAACATTGGCAACATTCAAACTTTGTCATACATCTTCCTTTTACTTACATGAGATTCACTTGGAAAGATTTAAAGCTATTGTCATTAAGATGGATGTTATCCTAACATGAGTAAAATTATTGTTTTTATTTTGCCATAGGTATATTGCAAATTCAAGCACTGCCCATTGTTTTAAATGCTATATACATAATTTAATTGTATTTGATGGCATAGTCCTGTCCTAAAACTTGACAACATTTTAGACCTTGCATTAGAAATTTATACAGCTTATCAAATGTGAATTTACATTTATGTTGATGGAATAGTAATGCAAGATCAAGAACTAATTGGTGATTTGTGCTTGTTTTTTTTAAACAGTGATTTAACATAACAGTTAAATGTAAAGGGCAAACAACTTCAGAAATGAAAATGTTCCCATGAAAGTTTGCTTGTATATTTTCAAATTTGTCATTGATAAGAGAATATTTATACACAGAGTCTAGAGGATGGTGTTCTGATGTACTGTGCTCAAAGGGAGAGTGGTGAAGGAGATTTTACCTCTTTAGCAATCCGTAATAAACGTCTTGAATTCCGGTTCAATACTGGTAGTGGCACTGCACTTATACAAAGTGATCCTCTACAGCAAGATCAGTGGGTTGAAGTAAGTAGTTTATCACATTAACATGTACATTATGAATTCCTCAGCACTCTACATAGCTGTAGTGCTATATACTAAGCTGTTGTGTGAATATTTGTAATACTGTAGTTATATATGCTGTTTTACAGAAATATTCATTGACAGTCTTCAAACATATAGTTATTTCTAATACTTGGAATGTTTGTTCATGCAGAAATACAAACCGTTTCCTTTTATAATAGTAGAATATCCATCAGTACAAGCTTGTGGAAGCAATTCCAAGTCCCCTCCCTGCTCGGTGTGTGTTGGACTGAATGAGTGGTTTGACACTTATTTCTGCTTGGTGTGTTGGACTGAATGAGTGGCTTGCTACTCTTATTTCTGTTTGGTGTGTTGGACTGAATGAGTAGCTGGTCAGTCTTTATTTATGCTTGGTGTGTTTGACTAAATGAGTGGCTTGCCATTTATTTCTGCTTGGTGTGTTGGACTGAATGAGTGGCTTGCCACTCTTATTTCTTTGCATTTGCATTGGATTCTTTGTTGTCTGTACTCTGTTAGTCTTTTATGTACTTCACCTGGGCTTGTCTCTATTTCTAAATGGACTTAGGCACTTCATATTCCCCTTATTGGTAAACCAGCACAAATATTCCTCTTGTTGTAGGGATGAAGATTGTATGACCTCTTCCCTCTTATGTATGTGCAGTGGTCTTCTTCCCAATGAGAGGAAGGTTGGTGGTGTAGCAAGAGGTGGAAGGAAGAGAGGTGTTATCCAGCTTCTGATGTTGCTGGACCACCCCAGCTCTTTCCTTCCAACCCTAATATAACAAACCCTTTCATTTCATCTTAACAGGAAACATAAGGTTTTATGGTGCTTGTTCAATTTTTCATAATTGGGTTTTACCCTCTGTAGGGTTTTAGCACTGTTGTCTGGTTATTGGTGGCTTAGGCTAACTGCCAAGACCGCCTCATAAAATACAAACATAATGAATATGCATCTTTTCTTTGGCTATTTTAAAAAGTTATGCTTTACTTCGCTGTATCCAATAATATTGCATGTAGTCTTATATTACTATTGTAGTACAAAATACAAACAAACCAATCATGTTTTGGTTTGGAAAAATTTGCTGAGAGCGTAGGTAAGATTATTTTGCCGTGTTTAACTCAATTCAGAGCAATTTTCTTGCTTCTATTTAGCGTAAAATAATGTCTAGAAACTATTGTTATGAGACAAGGTTATTTTTCATTGTATGTAGAAAAATGACTTAAATACGTCTTGTTGTGAATTAGATTGTTATATTTTTCATTGGGAGCATGTTCTTTCTGTAAAATATTAACAGATTCCATTTGCTATTTTCATCCTATTTCATAATGATACAAAATTTATGTATTTGTCTTTTATCAGCGCGAAAACAACAGTAATGTGTTTTTTCATGGCCAGTATTTTTTATTAAAATACTTTTTTCTCCACTATTATTTGTGGTCGAGTTTCATCCCTGTTGCTGATGCCCGATAATTTATAGTCAATAGCTACAACTGCAGCTTAAATTTAGCTAACTGCAGTAATTTTTTGCTATCATACATGGCTGAAATGGAAGCAAAACATTGTTATTGTCAGATTTGGTACCGTTCGGTTGTTGTAGCAAAACAACTGTTATCGTTCAGTTGTTTATGGCTGTATTGTTGAGCTACGATTATAACATTAATAACGATACTTTTACCATTCTCTTTAGCTTTTTTTTACCTTATTTAACTAGAAAATATGATAAATAAATAGATGGAGGAAATGTTAGATGTTAGCAGTCTGAAAAAGGTGACTCTCTCTCTCTCTCTCTCTCTCTCTCTCTCTCTCTCTCTCTCTCTCTCTCTCTCTCTCTCTCTCTCTCTTTTTATACTAGGCCCAGATTTACCAGTAAGTTCATAGAATCTAACATTAACAATTTGTAGAACTACCATGCAGACCATAGTAAATGATTAGGAAATTAAAATTCCACATTTTCATTAAAGAATTATTACATATTAGGGCAAAATATCTGACCGTGACACTGTCTAAAGCATTGTTAACAAATGACACTGTCTAAAGCATTGTTAACAAATTTAGGGCACCGTAAGGTGGATTGTGACACCCATAGACTTTTTGAATTTCCGTTAGCGGCAATTTTCAGTTAGCGTCAGGCCCCCAGGACCGAAACCCCTGTCGTTAACCAGGGGCTGCCTGTATTTCAGCATCTTCCATTCTAGACCAGCCCTTTTATGTGAAAGATAAGGCATTCCAGAGTAAATGGAAGAAACTTTCTTCATCTTAACTTCCTCCTCCTTCATTGTTGTTATCTTCAAGATTGTCTTTTTCTCTTTCTCATCCCCAGACTTACTTCTGTGCTAACAGGGAGGAAGAAGAAAAGGTGATTCTAAGACCTCCTGAAAGAAATCCAAAAGGACTTCTCCTTTGTGCTCATCCTCGTTGCAGGTTTACAGAAGTGCTAAATCACTGGCATGTGATCTTTGTACCTCTGGCAAGCCTGTTGCCTCCATGCATGTCCACTTGGAGGAGAGACTATATACTCCCTTGCTTTCACTCCATGCACCCTTCGGTTCCTTCTGGGGAGGGTCTCCACTTCCCACTTGCTTTTCCCATACTGTATATGTAGACAAGTTGCATTTTGGAGCTCAACCATACCATTTTTATTGGTTGCTGCCTCTTCCTCTGCCTCTGCCCTTGATAGGCCTTCTAATTGTTGCTTTTTTTCCTACAAGAGGATCATTGGACCTTGTGAAAAAGATTTTCTTGCTGTTGTTGTTGTCCTTTCATGAGGTGTCATCCCTTCTGAACACCTACCTGTCTTTAAGGAAAAACCTTTTGGGGTGACTGAAGGCTTACCTTTTTAAGTGAGCCCTTTTGGGTTGGGAAAGGCAAAATTTTAGGTTCTTGTTTCCTAAATTCACCTTTTTGCCAAAAGAGAGTATGTACTCTGTACAGTTCTGTTGGTGGGCTTGCTCATTAATTTTTTAACCACAACAGACTCCTCAAACAGGCCCTTACAGAAGGGGTTATTATTAATTGATTTAGTTACATTGGGAAGTGACTAGTTAGAGCCTTCCAATGTTTCTATTCGCACTTCTATGCACCACTCTTAAAAGTCATAGAATGCTTGCCATAGGGCTCTCATAAGACTTTTGGCAACAACAGCAACAATTATTTTGGAACATTTTGGAAGCCTTTTGATGGCAACTTCCAGCAAGGTGGTAAGAGGTTATAATATTTAAGAGATGGGTCCTATTTCTAAACCTCTAATGACTTAAGTTATTCTATTAGAATCTATAACAAATATGGAAACTGTATGAGGAACTACAGAGGTGTCACCTATTAATAACTTAACACTGACTAGCTTCTATTAACAACTTGCTTTATGTCACTACAGGGCTGCCATTATGTAAGACCCTCAGTTCAAGTGTTCTGTATCAAATTGCCCAGTTCACTTTTTGCCAGTGGGTATGGCCCATACAAAATGCCATGAGTATAGCTTTGTAAAAAAATAGTGAAAACTTGCTTGTTTGACATATATGTACAAAATTTGTAGTATGGTACTGGCAGCAAGTTTTAAGGATGAAACTGCTCATTTTAAGTTATCCCAGTGATTCCTAGGGTTCAGTAAGGGTTAGGGAAGGGGAAATGGTCTTTCCAGCAAAACTCCAGCAGCAGATATTTAACCCATGTTCTCAGATCAAGATTTATGTTTGGGCAAAAACATAGTAACATCAGTCCCCACTGCCTCCCAGGTTAACCACACGGAGAAAGTAGAGGAATTTTTACATGGGGAAGACCTTACTATGGAATGTGAAGTGGGTGTTGCCACTGAAATTACCCTGCTGGACCCAGATGGATCAGGGACACAAATTTCAGCATTGATAGCTGCAAAGGTGGATAGAATTCCTTGAGAAGGTTTCTCCTAGGTCTAGGTGGTTGGTATAACCATAAGTTTCAGATTTGAATGTATAAGCGCCTCAGTGGCATGGTTGGTTTGGTGTTTGCTTCTCACCTCGGTGGTCGCGGGTTTGATTCTCGGCCATTGAGGAGTGAGAGATGTGAATTTCTGGTGATAGAAGTTCACTCTCGACGTGGTTCGGAAGTCACGTAAAGCCGTTGGTCCCGTTGCTGAATAACCACTGGTTCCATGCAACATAAAAACACCATACAAACAAACAAACAGATTTGAATATATTACATTTATAATATTTTGTGTGGATTTTCAAGGCCATATGCGTCTCTCATGGATCAATTTCTAACTGTTTTATTTGAAACATTGCAACATGTTTGGAAAGTACAAGATGATCCCCAGAAAGAACTGTAGCCAAGTTTGTCAGATTTTCATTCCACAGACTTTCTGTGCCTCAGTCAAAACTAGTATTGGGAGCTGAAAAGTATACTGGGTGTTCTAGCAGCATTCAAATTCCCTTTCTTTTCATGAGGAATGCTGCTTTTTCCTGGTTATTATACTAAAGTATAGTGTTCCACCATTTACTACTAATTCATCCAGTAGCCTGTCATGCTGTTTGTTGCTCTACCGATGTTTCACCATGTTGTTGACTTCTTGTCGCCTTTCTACAGGTGTTATATAACTTAACTCAATTCTTTCATGCTCCTGATGGTTTCTCTGGTTTTGTTAATAGTGTTCCACAATTCTATTGACTGTTATGCTTTTTACCTGGTCTTCAGTGTTTTACTGCTGTTTTTCCTTTCTATTTGCCATTTGTGTGGTTGTTCTTTCGGTTCTAATAACTGCTCTACTGGATTCTGCCTGTTTTTGTTGCACCATCCTTCTACTGGTGTTTCATCAGCCTGCTTGCAATTCTTGGTATACCTACACTTCTTTGCCAGTGTAATGGTATTTCATTATTTCTATAATGCCAATGTATGCAATTATATCATTATTATTATTATTATTACTATAAAGTTGATTGAGACTATGGAGTCACTTTTCTGGACTCTCGGGGCTTGTTTATAGGTAAAAATTGTATAAAGGCATATTGAAGAAGTTGGGGACTTAGGTTGGAAAAGACCAAGCAAAGTTAAGGAAGATTGATACGTAGAAGTATACTGTAACTTGGGTAAAAAAAACTTTGTACAGTATACTCATATGGTTTGACAAGCAATGATCACTGTAGGCGGTACCCCTGTATGATGCCAGTGACATTTCACTGGCTGTTCTTAGGTGCTCACCATTCTAGTGACTTCTGCTATGTTTGCTTGACTGTGTTCAGACATTCTCCCTGAGCTTTCATAAGGTCTCATAAAGGCTAGCCTATACTACCATTAGTCCCTTTTTTCTAGCTATTGCCATTCGTAAGCTATCTAGTCATGCCCTTTCCTGGTTGTTTCCATCATTCTAAGATGTGATCATTGCCCCAAACCTGACATCTTCTAAATACCTAGCTTTATCAGCGGTCATCTTCCGATTCTGCTTTTTTATGTTTTTAATTGGAAGTCTCGGATCCAACCTCATCTCTCTCTTAGCCTGCCACCTTGGTGGCCACAAGTTCGATTTTCAGGCATTCCATTGAAGGGTTACAGATGTGTATTTCTGGTGATAGAAGTTCACTCCCGACTTGGTTCGGAAGTCATGTAAAGCCGTTGGTCCCGTTGCTGAATAACCACTGGTTCCATGCAAAATAAAAACACCATACAAACAAACAAACCAACCTCATCTCAAGATTCAGATGTACATAGTACATGGTTCAGAATTTTTTATATATGCCAACCTAACCATCCAAGTAATGAACCCCGTTTTCGCACAGTCACCTTTTCCATCCATTCTCCAAACACATTAGGCTAGTAAAATTTCATATACTGTATTACTGATGCTACAGTTTTAAGTGTACTACAGTTATTTAGCAATGCTAATACTGTACAAATAATATTAAATGCAAAGTAGAGTAGTGGGCTATATGTTTACACTTTAATGCAGACTGCAAACATTCATTGTTGTTTTTGTGGATAAGTAGTTACTTGCAGCTGTGAAGTACAGCAATTACTAACAAATAGTGATTCAGGAAATGACAGTTATTGTTTGTTGCCTTCTATATACAAAATAGCTAACCAACCTGGTGAAGCCTGGGAAAACTGAATAACACCCAATAATCTCTCTATCTCTCTCTATGGAGGAGTTATGGGAGTTCCATTTGACAACGTCCTAGAGAGAGAGAGAGAGAGAGAGAGAGAGAGAGAGAGAGAGAGAGAAAGTTTCGTGTTTTGTGTTGCTATTGAGATTGTTTAGTATGTATTTGTGTTATGGTTTTCTGTAAGAGAGAGAGAGAGAGAGAGAGAGAGAGAGAGAAACATAATTGGTGGATGGATGGTTAACGATTGAGTTGGCTGTTGGTGAGTTCTGGGTTGTCTGCTTGTGCTGTTGGAGTTAGAGTTCTGTGTTTTGGAGTCAGTCTTAGGTCAGAGCCTGTGATAATTAGTAGTGTTGGCAACAGTCTATGAAGAGTGTTGAAGGCATTGAAAGTAAGTTAAGTTGTGTGTTATTGATTTGTTGTTTAGTTGTTGTTAAGTTTGGTATTGTTTGCTTTGGAGTTGTTGTGCCTGTGTTGTTGGATATATTGTGCTTGTAAGTTCCTGTTGGGTTATTTGTGAGTTGTTATGGTTGAGGGTTGTTGTTGTTGTTGTTGTTGGGGAGCTGTAGTGGTTTCTTGGTGTGGTTGTGAGTTGTTGAGGGTTGTTGTTTGTGAGCTGTTGTGATTTCTTGGTGTTGTTGGTGGGTGTGTGTGTTGGCTTGTTGTGTTGTTGGTGATTGTTTGTGCAGTGGTCTTTTGTTGTGGTTGTATTCCTTGTTTGTTGTTGTGTTGAGTTGTGGTTGTGCTCCTTGTTTGTTTGCTGTGTTGTTGAGTTGTGGTTGTGTTCCTTGTTTGTTGTTTTGTTGTTGAGTTGTGGGGTTGTGGTCCTTAGATGTTGTGCTGTTGATGTGTTGTTGGGTTGTGGGGTTGTGGTTCTTGGTTGTTGTCTTTGTTGTTGGTGGTGTCTCAGCAACCTCAACCAGCGGACAGCACAGCATAGCCCTTAGTGTCTGGAGTTGGGTGAGTACATGTGTTTGTGTTTTTGTTCTGTGTGTAGGTAGGTCAATAGTCCTGTGTGTATTCCGTAGTGTAAAGAGGAAAGTGTGACTGACTGAGGGTGAGTTTGGCAGCTGGATTGGTTAAGTTTATGTGGGGGGGATTTTGCCCACTTGTTTTTTGAGCTTGTTATCCTGCCACATCTCTCTCTCTCTTCTTTTATTTTTATGTTCTCTTATTTTGTACAAAAGAGTAAGGCTAAACAGTATAATAATGGAATGGTTTGTGTTTAAAATTTTTTAGGCCAGAGATATTTGCTTTTTACAAGTATTGACATTCATACAGTACATATTTGACATGAAGGAGCACTGAATATGTTCATGGAGCATACCATGATTGTTAACAGAAATGTTGTTATATGTGTTTTGTACACAGATGTAACATGATTCATGTTGCACACAGATTGATTAATAATGTACTTGGCTAAAGAATGATTTGCTGGGACTCTTCATCAGGTACGTGCAAATAGAACAGACCGTCTTGGCTCAATGTCAATCAATGGTGGACAGATGCAAAATACTGAATCTCCTGGAACGAACCGAGGCTTAAATTTAGTCACCCCACTCTTCATTGGGGGTGTTGATAATTCTCGAATTGAAGTATCTCCTGAAGTAGCAGTCAACCAAGGCTTCCATGGATGTGTTAAAGAGGTAAGTTGAATATACTGAAGATTCATTTGTATGTACAGTAATACCATTTAAGCAGGTTTTGCAGGAGACTTTGGTGTTCAGTATTGCATTCTTGATTTAGGTATTGGTGCACTTACAAAAACAATTGATGATAAAATTTTGTTTAATGCTTTTCATTTACATTTTGTAATTATCTTCTACTAAATTTTCCAGGGGAATTTGTGCACAGATTATCAGATAATTTCAAGCTAACTTAAATATCATGCTATTCATGCTTTCACCATTTTTTCGAAGCTGATATTTTCCATTAACTTTTATTGCCTTATTACCCATAACCCCTCATTTAACTAAATTCCTTGGTGATATAGATAGATGGTTTGAGTAAAAAAGGTATATTTTTATAAAAGTAACTTACCAAGTAATTACTTAGCTAACGATTAGCCTTGCACAGCATCCTAAAATTTAAAAATTCGTGCGCAAGTAACTGTTGCTATTTGTGGGTGACAGGTCCCGCCCACTGCAGTGGGAACTCACGAGCGACATTGGCTGATAGCGACATTCTTCTTTATGCCACACAGCCGACAAGACGTCATCTAACACTTCATAAGTTCATGTTCTCCGCTTTCTTGTTGCTCTGAAGTCGGTGATGTACCCGCCTTAGTTGGAGTTTTTGCGTCTGTTGCATTATTTTGGTTGGCTTTACCATCTTTAGTTTTGTTCTCGTCTCTTAGATTAGAGTATTAGTATGTTGACTCTAGTGCTTCCAGTCTTCGCTAATGAGGTGCAGCAAGTGCAGAGGTCAGGTGTGTACAAGAGAGCTTACATGTGATGAGTGTAAGGAGTGGGATGATAGTAGGTGGAAGTTTTTAGTGTCCCACCTCAATAGGTTAGAGAAAAGTAGCATTAGGAAGGTGGCTGCTAGAACCGAAAGTAGGGCCTCTGTTAGTAGGGACTCTTCCCCTAGGCCTAAGACAGACTCTGGTCTGCCTCTTCCATCTACTCCTGGAAATAATCTTTCACGTATCCTCAGCCCTCCTCCTTTCCCTCCTCCCACACCAGTGCTCAGCTCCCATGCTTCCGAACCCGATGCCATTGCCAGTCTCAAGTCTAGGATTAATAACAAATTTGATGTTAAGTTTAATCTCTTTCTAAGTTCCTTTGCGGAGTTGGGGGCGTCCCTCAGGGGTCTCATGGACAAGGTTGAAAAAGTGAGTAGTGATAAAGAGCAAAGTGAAGTGTCAGTGGAGGAAGTGGTTGCCCGTCCCATCGGTTCTCCTAGACAAAGGTCACTGTCCTGCTCCCCTGCTACTGGGAGAAGACATACCGGAGGTCAAAGGGAGGCTGATGGGGTTTGCCCACGGGCTACCCCCCCCTCTGTTGGTCCTCTTGTTAAGTCACAGGATGCAACCGACTGCTGTTGGAAAGGCGTATCCGTGGATGTGCGCTGCTTGTCATCAAGTTCCGACTCGGAGTCTGATCTTGGGCATCTTAGACGCTACGGTAACACCTCTAGGCCTTTGAAGAGGCATGACCGGGATGCAGTTCCCGAGTCCCCAGTGCCAATCAAATGGCACAAGGACTCTTATGACACCCTTCCTTCGTGTAGCTATGGGATTGAACCTTTAGTGTTTGCACCTGTGCAGTTACCTTCACACCCGTGGGACTCTCCTGTACTACTGTCTCCTAGGGACTAAAAATGTCAGAAGTCCCATATTAAGCACTCGTCACCCAAATGTCTGGATGGACATGCTTCCACTCCCGAGGGACTGGTCCCAGTCATGTTCCCTTCTCCAGCAACCGTGCGCCCACCACTGACTGCTGCACCACCAGTTTTCGCTCCCGCTTTGACTGCTCTCACTTCCACACCTGCCCATTTGGCTCCTTCGGCTTCAGGACACATCGCACATTAATAACAGCAGACCTCGGCTGCAGAATCAGAGGACCCCTTTCTTGCACCGCTGAAGAGACGGCTGGTAGAAATTTTGAGTTATGTCAAGAAACCTCCTCTGGCAGGAGTTTCCCCTAAGTCAGCCAACAATCTTTCACCAGTTTTTTCAGAGGATGAGGAAGATGGGGGTGAAGATTCAGCCCAGTTGACTGCATATAAGGCCTTGCTTCTCTTCCTCTTAGAGAGGTATCATGGATTCTTCACTTCTCCACCTCTGACGTCTCCTGCCCCTTCGTTCCTGATGTCAAAGAGTCAGCGGGAATGCACTCTTATCGTGCTTGTTTTATTTTCTTCATTGTTGTGTTTGAGTACTTACAGGTTTCTTTTATTCTCTTTCTCTCTTCTCTTTATAAGTCTTCTTCGGTAGCTTATTGGTAATGTTTGGAAGGTTTATGTTATATGGGCTAACCTTCAATTGTCACTTGCAATGAGTTTTCTTTTCTTAGGAACATTGTAGATTAATTTCTTTTTGTTTCCATGTCTCTCAGGAGGCTTAGGCATGGATACTGATCCTTTGATTCTGGGCAAGTTAAACACCACTTAATTAATCTTACTTATGAAATTAGAGTATTAGTACACAATTTCATTTTACACAACACTACACAGGGAACAGAGGGAGATTGGACATAGCCTCCCCGTATAAGGCTTAGATCCTAACTGAGTTTCTCAGAGTCCTCAAGTGAAGTCTGAACCTAACTCATAAAGTTAAGCTCCTCCTTAACTTCTACTAAGACACATCCTACTACTTCTTGAGTGGCTGTCCTTACTTCCGGTGCCACCCCTAGATTAGTCTTATTGGTTTCGTTTCTCTACGGTAACCACCCATTGAAGGTGTCAAAGTTCAGATTTTCCACTGGAGTTTGGAACTTATTGTTTTGGCACACTGCAGCCTGTGTTTTGTCTCTTTTTCGAAATTGCTATATCTGCAGTCTGATACTGCCACACATCTACTCCCTTTTCTACCTCTCTTGGTAGATTCTTTCATTGCTCTACCTTCACTCTATATATATTTCTACCAGTGGATTTTCCTATCTAATTGTCCCTACATTTTTATAGACAGACTCCTGTTGTTTCCTAACACTCTCCATCCTAAGATGGTTCTTTCCACCTCCTCCAGGAAAGTGCTGAAGGTGGTCAAGGAGTAGCTTTCGATGAGAGGGAACAAGGGAAGGCGACGTTCGTTCATCCTCCCTCTCACCTTATCAAGAGACGCCAGAGAAAGCCCCTCCCTGGGAGTTGCTGCCTCCTCCCAAGGGGATTTCTCTAGTCTTGATGACTCATTGCACCGTGCAGCCTTTGCCTCAGCCAAAGTATTCTTCTCATCGGTGGAGCTGGATCATCTCGTCAAGAGCCTGTTCAAGGTGTTTGAGGTGTTCAGCTTCCTCGACTGGACAGTTGGCGCTCTCGCCAAGAAGATTGAGAATGCCACAGAGACTGTTCACTGTTTCATCAGACCTTCTGAGCATTCTTTTCTGCACAGATAAGGCTGGTGTTCTTTCGTGTTGAAGGGAGTTATGGCCTCGCAGAAGGCAACTTTGGTTTTTGCTCCTCTGGAACCCTTTCATCTCCTCCCGCAAGCCATGGTAGAGCAGATAGATGCAGACCTACAGAAGAAGTTGACGCAGGACCTCCTGACTCAATCTTCTCATGTCAGGCTTTCTTCATCTGCGCCCTTTCACCCAAAGTTTGCCTCCTCACTCCAGCAACATCTCTTTAGCGAGAAGAGACCCCAGTCACATTCTAGACCCCGCTGCAACCTGCGCTTTCATCAGAAGTCCATCAAGAAGCACTCCATTACCAAGTCTCAACCAAAGAAGTGAACAAGAAGTCCTTTGTGCCCTAATCAGAGCCAGGCTCTTCAAGTTTTGGGAGAGGTGGGCTTGCAGAGGAGCAGAGCCATAGATCGTCAAGGTATTAGAGGGCAACTGCACCCCAGAGACCCCTCCTTTAGTCTTCTCATCGCCTATTGCATTGACGGCGTACTCAAAAGGATCAGAAAAACACTCAGCCCTTTTGAAGGAAGTGTCATCCCTTCTTCGGGAGCAGGCCATAGAAAAGGTAGTAGAGGTCCATTCCCAGGGAATTTACAATCGCTTGTTTGTTTTTCCCAAAACATCAGGGGGCTGGAGACCGGTACTGGATGTAAGAGCTCTCAATTGCTTTGTAGTAAAGACCAAGTTTACAATGGAAATGAGCCAGTCAGTCATGTCATCCATTCATCCAAGCAATTGGGTCATCACCCTAGACATGCAGGATGCTTATCTACACATACCAGTTCATCCAACATCCAGGAAGTATCTAAGATTTATCTTCCAAGGGAAGGTATTCCAGTTTCGGTCCCTCTGTTTCGGTCTTTCAAGGCACCTCAAGTATTCTCTAGAGTTCACTCCTCTCGCCAAATGGCTTCACCTGGTAGGTATCAACATCAGCCTTTATTTAGATGACTGGCTTCTTCATTCACTGTCGAAGGAAAAGTGCACGAAGGATCTTCAGATAACGCTTCATCTCTCCCAAGAATTGGGAATCCTGCTAAATCTCCAGAAGTCCCAGTTGGTACTGTCTCAGGAGATTCTTTATTTGGGGATGAGTTTCAACTCTCAGACTTCTCAGGCTTTTCCATCCCCAAAGAGAATTGCGAGCTGCATTCAGTCAATCTCCAAGTTCCTCGCTCTCCCGTCATGCTTGGCTCTACAGTGGATGAGAATGCTAGAATTGCTTTCTTCTATCGAGACCTCCATTTCCTTTGGGCAGGTTACACACAAGAAATCTTCAATTCTTCCTGAAAGCCAACTGGGACAGGAAGACTCCACCAGACTCTGCGATTTTTCCTATCACATGGGAGATGAAATCTGATCTCAAATGGTAGCTACCAGAAAGAAGATATTTACAGGGGAGATCCCTCCTTGGGCCCCCGCCCCCCCAAACCCAACCTGAACTTTTACTTATACGCTTTGAATCTGTCTGAGGAGCCCTCCTAGGGTCTCGGGAAGTATCTGGGACCTGGTCCCCAGAGGAGATGAAGCTCCACATCAACATCAAGGAGTTGAAGGCCATTCACTTGGGCCTATGTCAATTCTCCTTGGTCATGTGCAACAAGACAGTGGTTGTACATGCGGACAACACCACAGCCGTGTCCTACATCAAGAAACAGTGGAGCACGCATTCCTTTTCCCTCTGTCTGACAGCACAAGAGCTTCTTCTGTTGGCTCATCAAAGTCAATTAACACTCGCCACCTGCTTCATTCAGGGGAAATTTAATGTCCTGGCAGACAAGTTGAGCAGACAGAGTCAAGTGCTTGCCACTGAGTGGACTCCAGATGACAGGATTTGCTCTGACCTGTGGAGATTGTGGGGCAGACCACTAATAGACTTGTTCGCAACATCAAGGAAAAACTGCCTCCCTCTCTTCGTTTCCCTAGCCCGATACCCTCAAGCATGGGCGATGAATGCGCTGCTGATTGACTGGTCGGGACTGGATCTTTACTCATTCCCTCCCTTCAGCCTAGTTAGGAAAGTTCTGAACAAGTTTGTGTCTCACAGCAACATCTCCATGACTGGTAGCCCTGTTCAGGCCCATGAAGAAATGGTTCCCAGACCTTCTACATCTGCTGGTGGAGTTTCCATGACTTCTCCCCCACAGACCGTGGTTACTCAGACAACCGCACTTCAGAAGCTACCACCAAGGGTCATCCGCGCTCGCTCTGACAGGCTTCAGACTGTCAGGAAACTTGTCAGAGCGAAGGGTTTTCAAGAGCAGTTACGGAAGCTATTGCACTTCTCATCTTCTGAGACGTCTGTAATTCAGACTGCCCATTTTCTCCTCTATTTAAGAACCTCTAAGAACCTATCATAATCTACGATTAATGGTTACTGAACCATGCTTTCTTCTGTGTTTAAGCATCATAATCTGGACCTTTCTACTAATCAAGATCTTCATTAACTGTTGAAATCTTTCGATACTTCCAAGCAGAAGACGTCGACATTGGTTTCCTGGAACCTAGACGTAGTATTGAAGTGGTTTATGGACCCTCCTTTCGGGCCCCTCAAGTCCACCTCTCTCAAGGATATTTTACGAAGACACTATTTTCAGTAGCGTTAGCTATGGCTAAATGCGTGAACGAGCTACACGCTATTGATAAGAGAGTCAGATTCTTGCAAGGCGATGTGGTCTGCGCCTTCACATTGGGCTTCTTAGATAAGAACGAGGATCCTAATAAGGAACTTAACAGGTATCCTGGGCTCAGACAATGTAGAAAGAGTGCTCTGCCTGGTCAGAGCACAGAGGTGTTACCTGGAGAAAATGGAGATGATCACGGGGTCCTCAAGTATCCTCTGGTGTTCGGTCAAGAATCCCTCCCATCTGCTTTCCAAGAACAGCCTCTAGTTCTTTATCAGAGACTTGATATCCAAAGCTCATTCCCAGATACAGGAGGAATCGCTTCCATTGCTGAAAGTGAGAGCGCATGAAGTCAGAGCTGTGGCCACCTCTCTCCTTTAAACATAACATTTCTCTCTCTGTGCTACTTCAGTCAACCTTTTGGAGGTGTAATTCAATATTTGCGTTACATTATTTGAAGGAAGTAGGAACAGGCTTTGAAAATTGCAGTACCTTTGCCCCGTTGGTGGTGGCTGGCATGGTATTGGGTGAGGAAGCATGGAAGGGACACGAACTCTCTCCTATCTTTTTCCTTGTATCAAGGTTGTTGAGTTATGGCGAGCCTGGGGGTTACCTGGTGCCTGGAGAACCACCAGTCGGTTGGTTGGTTAATGACTTTTCTTTGATTTGGCGTAACTCATGTAAGGTGACTGTTGATTCTCTGGTCTTGTTATTTTGGTACTGTGGTCAGGTAGATCCCCCGCTGCAAGACTTCCACAGATGTAGAGGCAACTCCCGGCTCACTGCCATGCCACTATAGATTAAGATGAGCACCACCAGAGGCAGCAATTTTGAATTTAGGATGCCATGTGAGGCTAATCGTTACCTAAGTAATTACTTGGTAAGTATATTTATGAAACTTCATTTTATTATAAAAATATCATCTTTCTCTTCCTTCACTCAATTCTGTTGACATCCAGTTTACCTTTGCATTTATGATTTTGTGCTTGAATAGCATACACTTATACTACTTAGAACTTACAATGACTGGTTTTTGCTTTCAAAATAATGGCAATCATAAGCCCATGTAATTAATATTATGATTCTTTTTATGTACTCTGATAAGGGGATTGGATGTTAGTTGCAATTAACCTTTTCTTTGCAGAAAGGCTTCCAAGAGGTAATTTTACCAGAACCTCATACGCATTATACGTAATTGTTTGAGTGCCTTCACCTCCTTGTTACAGAATGAAAAAGTCCAGTTTTAGATTATTACATATTGAATAATTTGGTGCTTTAGAATTAAATGCAAAATTTTGATCATCAGCAAAATCTAACAAATTTCATTTCCCAGCAGAGCTTCTGGTACTATCTTGAAAATATAGTGGAAAACCTCAGTGTTATTAATTTTATTGTACTCTTATATGTTAGACTAGATTTCTAACTAATTTAGGCTTTGTCTTTGAATATTTTTGTCAGCCTCAGTATTTAGGCACATAAAAATCCAGTAAAGTGATGCATTAAGATTTACTTCTTTTAAGTCTTGCTGGTTTTATAAGAAGTTTTTAGATTAAACCATGAAAATTTTTTTTCAGATTAAATTGATGGACCAAGAAATGCGTTTAGCTGATTCTCTGGTAGATTCTGCTAATGTAGGGCAATGTGGTGGATCATCTGCTTCCATGTGTACAATAAACTCATGTAATAACAGAGGCCAATGTATTGATAATCCTGCACTGCCTCATGGTTACACTTGTAACTGCAATGATGGATACAGGTATAGTTTCCTCTCATTCTCAGAACTTGATAAGGGAGTTTACATCGTAATATAAATTTTACTTTTTAAAGAAATTTAAATATTATATTCTTTGTAATCTATTTATGAATAATTGATAAGTGGGGTATATTCCAGTTTCATATAAATTTTTTATTTAAAATTTTTTTGGTAATCTGTGCCATGTAATTCATGAGTATAACCTATAGTATTTATTGAGATTTTTTGACTAAAAAAAGGCACTGTTTGCTAATTAAGAGTATTATACTTATTAAGAGTACTATGTATTAGAATTGTATTGTCACAATTACAGAGAGAACCAAGATTTCTCAGACTTTGCTGTAACACTTTATTAATTGGAAAATGTAACCCCTAACCTTTTTATAAAGGGTACATTTAAAACTGTATTTGGCTTTGTAATTTCTTCCTAATACTTACTTTCTGTTTGGATGGTAATCCACACAGAATCAATCTGATCCAGTCTTCTTCCTTACCATCACTAGTGGCAGTGTGCAGACACTGACTTTTCAGGGATTCATATCTTAAGCATCTCGCCAGCTTATTCCTGGATCACTTCCCTAACTCTAGCTACAAAAGGTTGAGACTAGAGGGTGATTAGTACTGTTGCCACATTTTCTTAAACTCGTTCAAACTTTTCAGGAAAAAGGGTGACAATTTGGGATTTGGCAAAATTTTTGAGTGGCACTGCCATTTCCCCATGTATGGATGATTAAAGGAAGTGACCACGGGTCAAAGTAATAAAGGGATTTTGACAAAGGAAAAATCTATTTCTGGGTGATTGGCTCGTGTCGCCCTATGAAATATCCTTAAGTTCATTATTTCTAGGTAAAATAATCCTAAAATTACCAGAGAAAAAATAAAATCAAGAAAATGTCAGTTAAACTGACTCGCTCACTCTATAAAAGAAGTGTCGGTATGGTAATAGGGGCGAGTGAGATCACTACCACGAGTCATTTACCATTTAGACCTTCCATCACAAAATCCCCCACCTGAGAGAGCTGATACTAAAGGGTGATTCGTCCGCTACTACTACTACTACCGACGCCAAGCGGAGAGCAGCGCCTCTAGCGGTCATCCTTAATAGATGTACATCTTGTCCTGCAGGGTGGGTAAGGAAAAAACAGGGTGGGTTTCATAGGGCGACACGAGCCAATCACCCAGAAATAGATTTTTCCTTCGTCAAAATCCCTTTTCTGGGCTCAGCTCGTGTCGGCCTATGAAATAGTACCAGAGAAACAGACAAGATGGAAATAAAAGGTCAAAATGAAACAAAATTGTAAAAAGATTGGTATATAATATAAGTGAATCAAAAACCAATTACACCATATTAACATAAAGTACTTAAAATTAGCTTATACTAGATAATGGTAGGTCAATTACACCATATTAACATAAAGTACTTATTAGCTATAAGATAATGGTAGTACATAATAGTATAATGGTAATCAGAACAGTATATAAAGATTCACTAAATTTAATAATTATTTACAAAATATACAAACTCATTGTGTTCTACCCTAGCATAAAAATAAGGGTAGAAACACTGAAGCACATTATATGCATACAATGTGGGTGCCCCTAGCAAAAAAATAAGGGGCAGTCCACCAATAAGATCCTAGCAGCTAAGGCTAGAGTATCACGAAGAGCATAGCAGTAGGGTGAGGCATGTTGGACGAGGTAGGTAGAAAGGAGACCTGGATCTTATACTACAACTACTGTGCAGCATCAGGGGAAACTATGTTTCCCGCTGCTACTGCTGAAAATTTTAAAGATTCCAAGGACTTCAGGTAATGACGTTTAAAGACTGTCGGTGATTTCCATCCAGTATACTTTTTAAGATCCTCAAAGTTCATATGTTGGAAATAATTAATTGAGGTAGCTACTCCTCTGATATCATGTGCTTTTGGAAATGATTCAGGGTTGGCTTGTTTAATGAAGTAAAGGATCTGTTGTCTGATTCCTTTCACTGATAAGGTGCCACCTTTTTCTCTCATAAAAAGAGGACCTGAGGATCTAGAGGATGTATGAGATAGAAAGGCTCTTAAAGTTAATACTGGGCAAAGGGAAGGATCTTGCAGAAGTGGGATGACTTTCCAAGGGGCCCACCTTGCAAGGGGATCCTCATTTTTAGCTAAAAAGCTGCGATCCGGAGAAAGTAGAACTTCTCCTGAGGGGAGAAATTCTACATGACCCGCATCTCTGGATAGAGCCGACAGTTCTGAAATTCTGGCTCCTGAAGCCAGACTTAATAAAAATAACGTCTTTCTAAGTAGCATTATGAATGTGCAAGACGAGTTGTCAGTATCTGAGGCTAGTTTGAGGACATCATTTAAGAACCATGAAACTGAAGTAGGCCTTTGAGAAGGTCTAAGTCTAGCACAGGCTTTGGGAATAGACGTAAAGTAAGATTCTGTTAAGTCTATTTGGAAACTTAACTGAAAGATTTTCTTCAAAGCCGATTTATTAGTAGTTATGGTGCTAGCTGCTAAGCCTTTCTCAAACAAGGATCTGAAAAAGGATATAGCTAAATTAACTGTCATGGTTGTAGTGTTTGTTTCTTTCAGGAAGGATGCTAACTTTTTGACAGCTGAGTCATATTGTCTAATAGTTGATTCTCTTTTATCTGATTCCAGAAAAAGGATGTTTTGTGGGATCAATGTTAGCATCTTTTTTTAGCCGCAAACTTCATGAAGTCCATAAAGTTAGGGTCTGAAGAATTCCTGAGGAAGCGAACACAGTCCTCATTTGTACTGGTTGCGACAGCTTGGGGTTGGGAATCCGTTGAGGTCGGAGACCCAACTCCAGAAGCAGAGGATACCAGTTGCTCTTTGGCCAATCTGGAGCAATCAGGGCTACTAGTCCCTTGAAAGTCCTCAGTTTGCTCAGAACTTTCAAAAGAAGATTCACTGGAGGAAATACATAGATTTTCTTCCATTGATTCCAGTCCAACGACAGGGCGTCCGTGGCATAAGCCAGAGGGTCCAGGTTGGGGGCCACATAGCAAGGGAGCTTGTGGTTCGCTTGTGAGGCGAAGAGATCTACTTGGAGACCTGGGACTCTCTGGCAAATCCACTGGAATGACCTGTCGTCTAGGGACCATTCTGACTCCAGAGGGACTGACCGGGACAGTGCGTCCGCTATCACATTTCTTACCCCTGCCAAGTGGGTGGCAGATAGATGCCATTTGTGCTTGTTTGCTAGAGCAAAGATGGCTATCATGACATGATTCACGTGTTTGGATTTGGACCCTCCTCTGTTGATGCAATGTACTACTACTGCACTGTCCAAAACTAGTCTTAGATGAGACTTCTTTGGGGGAAGGAGTCTCTTCAGGGTAAGAAATACTGCCATTGCTTCCAGTACATTTATGTGGAGCTGGCGGAATTGAACGGACCAAGTCCCCTGAACTTGCTTGAATTGAGAATATCCCCCCCAACCGGACAGGGAGGCATCCGTGTGAATGGTTAACACCGGAAGGGGATATTGAAGGGGAACCAATTTGGCAAGGTTCTTCACTTTTGTCCATGGACGGAGCTGGTTGCGAAGGATCTGTGGGATCACTGACAACTTGTCCCGAGACTTGGCGTTTGCTCTTGACCGCCAAACTCGATTTATATCTTTCAGTCTTGCTTTCAGAAGGATGTCCGTCACTGAGGCAAACTGAAGGGAACCTAGGATTCTTTCCTGGTTTCTCCTTGAAGCTTGTTTGCTTTTGAGAAATTGCCTCACAGACTTGGCTATTTCTTTCCTTTTGACCACCGGAATTGACAGATTGTGGGAGGATAAATCCCATTGGATTCCTAGCCACTGAAAACGAGACTCCGGAGTGAATCTGGATTTCGTTTTGTTTATCTGGAACCCCAGATGTTCCAGGAATTGCACTACCTTCTTTGTGGCTTTGAGGCATTCCTCGACAGTTGGTGCCCAGATCAACCAATCGTCGAGGTACGCTACTACCATTATCCCTTGTGTTCTCAATTGTTGAACTACCACTTCCGCTATTTTTGTGAATACCCTGGGGGCTACATTCAGACCGAAGGGCATCACTTTGAAGGAGAACGTCTGATTTCCTAGTTTGAAGCCTAGGAATGGACGGAAGTGTCTCGCTATAGGGATATGATAGTATGCGTCTGTAAGATCGATAGAGGTGGTGACGGCCCCACGGGGAAGTAAGGTCCGTACCTGCGAGATGGTCAGCATTTTGAACTTGTCGCAACGAATGAAAGAGTTTAGCTTTGACAAGTCTAAGATTACCCTTCTTTTTGTTGAGCCTTTCTTTGGCACGCTGAACAAGCGACCTTGAAATTTTAGATGCTTGACTCTCGCAATAGCTCCTTTCTGAAGGAGTTCCTCCGCATAATCTGTCAACTCCTTTGATGGTATCTGATAGAATGACTTGTTTGGAGGAGGATCTTTGATCCAACTCCAACCCAATCCTTTGGACACGATGCTCTGTGCCCATTTGCTGAACCCCCACCTGTGACGGAAGAGGAACAGCCTCCCTCCTACCTGGGGAGCCTCACTGCTGTTGAGCGGGTTGACCTCCGCGCCCTCCTCTGAAGTGCTTGCCTCTTGCAGCTCTTCCTGTACCTCGTTGGCGAAAGTGACCTCTCGCTCTGCTTCCCCTAGAGAACCTGTTGAAGGTTGGGAAGGCTTGGCTCTCATACATTGAGTTGAAAGCTGGCGAGACGGTGTATGAGGTCGAGGGCTGGTTCTGAGGAGACAACACGAGAATGGGTTGCGTCTGTTTAGACGTCGAGGGCTGCCCCTGTTGTGTAACTGGGACAGCTTGGATGAAGTGCTGTTGTTGCTGCTGTTTCTGGTATGGTTGGAACCTCCTACCAGTCTTCTTCAGTTTCTTACCAGCAGCAGGGGCGTTCTCTTGCTTCCTTTTGGAAGAGATACCCCACCTGGCTCTAAGGCTCTGGTTAAGCCTAGCAGCCTTGTGATGTACCTCATTCACAGAAGCTTCTGGGAAGAGGTCTGCACCCCACATGCTGGAAGCTAGAAGCCTATTAGGTTCGTGCCTAATAGTTGCCTCCTGCAATACATGCTTTCGACAATTCCTTCTAGCCGAAAAGAAGTCGAAGGCATCAGCTTGAACCGACTGGAGCTGAGATTTAGCCAGTATTTTGAAAAGTGGTTCAGTAGCATAAGAAAGAGCAGCCATCTCCGTGATGATAAGGGAGTTAAGTGATCTCCTCAATCTCGTACGGGCATTGAACTCTGCCTGAATAAGGCTATCAGGCAGTCTAGGGAGCTTTTCGCCAAACTGGTCCATCGCACAGTCTGGTTTCAGCTTACCTACTGAGAAAGTGGCAGGCAAGTTCTCCCACAGTTCTCCGAAGGCAGGAAAGAGCGGAGATGTTGATTCCGCCTCTCTCAATTGTGGCATGGGTTCATCTTTAAGGACGGCTTGGAGAGTCGCTTCCACTATCTTAGTTGCAAAAGGAAGAGAAGCCTCCTCCTCCGTGGCAAAGATAGTGAAAGGGCTCTTGAATGCCTGGAGTTTGGTATTCGTACAATCCCAATCCTCCAGGCAGTGAACCCATTCCCTCTGTGCATGATCCCTACTGTAAAGCACAGTCTCTCTAGAGATTTTATCCTCTCTATTGAGAGCTGTTACCGTCAGTCTGGCATACCCTATGAAAGGCTGAGTCAGTCCGGGGGGGTAGAACTCGAAGTCCTCAATCCTTCTTGTTCCACACTCCGGAATGGAGATCATGCCATCCTTGAAGGGGGCATAAGCTGCCACCCTCCAAGGGTTATCCATAGAGAAAGCTGGCAGGGATTCATAAGGAGGTAGCTGGAGTAGACCAGTACCTGCCACAGGGGAGTTCGCTTGAGGGGCCTGAGTGAGGCCAGCGAAACGGTCATCATGTTCTCTAACACGGTTAGAGAGGTCTTGGATTGACTGACCAGACTGGTTGATGGTACTAGAGAGTTGAGCAAACATTTGCTCAAATCTCGTACCGAGAGAGCCGACCATCTCTCCCACTTGTTGCAAAACTCCTGCTGAGAAGGTGGTGGGATCAAAAGCACTAGGTCCCGCCACTACAACAGGAGTTACCGGAGTGGATCCGGTAGATGCCGGAGAAGGCACTGGCTCGGCGGGAGCGCGGGCCTTCTCCTTAGAAGCCTTGCTTCTTGAGCTCTTCGAGTGAGAAGAGCTAGGCTTAGCCTTCACCGCGTCGGCGTAGGATGTCGTAGACTTCCTTGCCGAAGAAGACGACGACTTTTTGGAAGTCGTCTTATGGAGGGTCTTCTGTTCTCTCTGTCCCTTCACTTTCGGGGGTACAGAGAGAGCGGGTGAACGCGAAGGGATCTCAGATCCCGTGAAGCCTTGAAAAGAGGAAGAAGAAGGGACAGGGGAAGAAGATCCAGGAGCGCTCAAGGGTAGTCCTTGAGTGCCCGAAACACCTACCTCGACCAACAAGTCCTCCGCACCTACCGCCATTGGCTCAAGGTTAAGATCCAGGTTTGCGACGTCTGGAGCAGGCTCCTGTGTCGAAACGGACCCAAACGCCTGCTGCACCTCCTGCTGGATGGAAGCTATGAGTGGGGCTGCTGAGATGGGGTCAACGTACCCCGTCGCCTTGCCTCCGGGGAAGATCTGAATGGCCAGCTTCTTGTCCAAGATGTAAGGCTGGCCCTTGGCGGCGTTTTTGCCGAAGCCGCCTACCCAAGCTTTCAGGGTTGCTAGGGCGACTTCTTTCACGGCGGCAGCCTGAAAGAGAAGGCGATATGAAGCTTCTAACGGCGGAGATACGGCTTAAAGGAGCTTAAAACTAAGGGTAAACCATTGATAACAGGAAATTTGTCCAGGAATTTACTTACCCCACCCAAAAGCTGACTCACGAGGTCATAGCAGATGGTGCATGCCTCAGGGTGCCAAACAATCATCCCGTTGTGGGTAGTGGCACACGGGGCGTGGGTCCTGCATTCCTCATGGGCACAGGGGTCGTACAGTACAGCGTTACAGCCTGGATCCTGGCAGTTAGTAGCCTGTAAGTGGAGGGATACATGAGTATCGGGGTACACACTTACAGCCTAACATAGACTCCGCTGCATGCCGGAGTATATAAGTTAGATTAAAACTAGTGCTCCGCCGCAATACGTGTGGTTAGATAGGCTGTTGGTTGGGGTCTGCAGCGTACGCCGGAGACAAGAAAAATGGTCCAACCAGGAGTGGTGAGGAGCCCACGAAACCACGACGGAGATAGTACGTAAAACTATAAATAAACAAATAAATCACAGTATCAGTAAGGGTATGTATCCTTATAGAATAAGACATGATTCTTTCCGACTACTAGAGGAGTGCCCGGGTAAGGAGCAAGCTCTCCTCCGGTAGCTGAAAACAGGATATACTAGGCAAGCAATATAGACCACTAGAAATTCCCACCCCGCCCGCTGGCGGAGCCAGAACGACCTATAACCGAAGGGGCTCCCGGCTTCAGCGGGGGCTCCGTCCGTTACGGTAGGGGAAGGGTAGGGAATGGGGGAGAATGAGGGAATCCCGGCGTGAACGCAGCGGGCGAGAGAGAGAGAGGGGGTGGCCAACCCCCCCTTCCCAACTACTACCCGTCGGGTAACCCGGTACCCGAGACAAGTGGTCACCCCGGCCCCCAGCTGGTATGGGGTTCCTCTGGCCCCCTCAGAGGTAGAGGGAGGGAGGCTACAGTGGTTGTCATGACAACCGAGGAGACCCGACCAGACCCCTCCCTACCACGTGGAAGGGAGGGAAGGGGGAGGGTAAGGTGCCTAATGGGACACGTGATTGGAGGTGGCCCAGGACGCGATAGCAACACAACCACAGAGGGGCCACGTGAACCCAACTGTACCAACAAATGGTACAAGGCACCTAGGCTAGCCTAACACCCTAAATAACACTGATAAATAATAAATACATCGTAAAAGAATAGAAGAAACACTTGAGTAAAAGAGAAAGAAGCCCAGGAGGAGGCGAACTGATCCGAAGAGCAGTCGACTACTCGGAGCCAGCAGTAGCCGATGAAGAGCAAGAGCTGGGATGCTGGGCGAGAGAAACACAGTATAGCCCTAAATACCAAACTAAGAGATAAAAGGTAAAAGGGATGGGCTGTGTATCCTAAATCTAAAATACGATGTAATAAGACGATGAACGTAAAATAGAGCCCATAAGCATAAGATGTCCCAGTATGAAAGACCGGGAAATCTTAACAACACGAGGCGGCTCATGGCCGCCACGAGTCAACCGGGAGACCGTATATAACCTAAAAAATGGAAAATACTGGTCCCTGGAAGACTGAAATACAAAAATTATTACTTATCAGGCACCTAACTTAGCCGAAGCGATAGCAGCACGTTCCATCGTTGAAAAGATAAATCCAAAGAAGCGAAAACAACACGAGCAAAAAAGTTACAACTGGCGTTGTCAAGCTAAATATTAAGGATGACCGCTAGAGGCGCTGCTCTCCGCTTGGCATTGGTAGTAGTAGTAGTAGCGGACGCATCACCCTTTAGTATCAGCTCTCTCAGGTGGGGGATTTTGTGATGGAAGGTCTAAATGGTAAATGACTCGTGGTAGTGATCTCACTCGCCCCTATTACCATACCGACACTTCTTTTATAGAGTGAGCGAGTCAGTTTAATTGACATTTTCTTGATTTTATTTTATCTCTGGTAATTTTAGGATTATTTTACCTAGAAATAATGAACTTAAGGATATTTCATAGACCTACACGAGCTGAGCCCAGAAAGACCGTCACCTTCATTCGTCGGTACAAAAGCAAAACACGGAGGTCAAAACATTGCACTACTTAGACCTAAGATGAAGATTTTTTGCTTCTGTGTACGAAAATAATTCAGGTTGCGAAAGGGTAAAGTCTGAGATTCACCCGGGCTGCCGAGAACAATTTTAAAACTAGCATGCCGCTAACTCAGTAGACTCGCCACCATCCTCCCGCTCTCCCATTGGTTCCTGATGCTAGTCACTGCTGTAAGATCCTGCTCTCCTATTGGTCAGCATCTGTCCCATCATGCCTCTATGTAAAGGCGTTCCTTGTTCATTTTTTGCAGCAGCGTTATCGTAAACACCTGGAATTCGTTCATTCACATATATTTCGTTTGTTAACATAAATTCGTGTTAGTGATTTCGCTTTCTTTGTACTGTAAGTTACTTTGTGTTGTGTGTGAACTTAATTACTTACATTATTAGCCATGGATCCCAAGAATGTTGCTGAAGTCCACGGAAAGAAAAAGATGCTTTGTATGGAGAACGAAGATGGAGATAATCAAGAAGTGTTAATGTTTTCTGCTATTTGTTTATGTGTTTCGTAAAGTTTAGTGTTAATGTTTTCTACCGTTTTTTAATGTGTTTCGTAAAGTTAAGTGTTCACGTTTTCTGCCATTTGTCGTCCTCCTCTGTTGTCCAGTAGGATTACTTGGGCAGAGAGCTAACAAAGCAGCGCCGGAACGAGTCCGGGACGGGGGGGGTGGGGGAAGTGTCTGGAGGAGAGTGGACGATTCGTGATCGCCTGGCCACAGCAACCGATCAGTGAATACCACTTCTCGAGAAGCCATTAACTAGCCTACTACTAAAGGGGGCAGAAGACGGTAGGCCAACTGACACCCTAAAGGAGGCAATGGCCCAGGCTACACTCAACAAAAATAATTCATAAAATAATTGATGAGGAATTATTGGAAGTACTGACGAAAAAGGGGGGGGGGGGGTAGAAAACCGCACCCAGCTAAGATCCCAGCGCAACCCACCGAAATCGGTACAGATCCAGTCAGGTAGGCTAGGATGGCTCCTATAAGGACACGAAGAGGACGCCTAGAACCTAACTCAACCCTCCAAAATCGAATCTACCGATCTGGTCAGGTAAGAGAGGCCTAGCCTCTACATACGTAACAAGAGAGAAACTCTCTAGTCCTGGGCCACCCTCCAAGCAAACATATCTGCCTGGTCGGGTTGGCGGTACAAGGAGCCACTAAGGGTGGAGGGATATACTCAGCCCACCTAGCCTACCCTCCAAAACCTAGCCTAGGTCTGGTCGGATAGGCCAGGGAAGGGCATCGTGAAGAACTTCCAACCTCATCAAATAGCAATACAAGACTATAAAAAACTAAACTAGAAATATACATGCATGAGTACCGTGAATGAATGAGGAATCTTCACCTCTAAAAATAAACTGGCGTACCGCTAGGCTAGCCTAGGATGCCAAAAACACAATACTCGCGCATAACGTTATGAAGCATATCACCATACGCACGAAAGGGAACCAACGCGCTCCTGAGGGACTGATGATAACGAAAAAGGCCCAATAATAGGCTAATAACGTAAGATCAAACCATAAAAACAAGGCTCTCAGTATTCGTAAGGAGCGAGAATGATGATAAGGAATATGAAAACAGTAGCCTATACAGAAGTGCTAAACGGTGAATAAAATACACAGCGAGATAAAAACTTATATAATCGCTTAGCCGCCAACCATGCATGCAAAATGGCGGATCGTAAGAGTGTCATACTCGACTCCCAAGAACAAGACTCTTAAAATAAGGGCCAAAAATGGATGCATCATTGCCCCAACGTGTTCAAAAACGATAAATGGAATACTCAACTTAGATGAAGAAGCCTTCTTGATCAAGGGAAGACATGATGCTTCGCAGAAAACACTTCCTGGAGGCAGCGAAAATGGTGCGTGCAGACACGAGAGTACTATTTCAGGAATGAGGGTTTCTGGCAGAGGTAGTAGTAGTGAGCGGAAGGTAGACATTGTAACGGCATCTCTCTAGAGGGGGATTTTGAGAGAGGAGACTTCTAATTGGCAAAGCATCAGTGGTAGTGGCTTCCACTCGCCCCTGTGCTATACCGACACCCTATGAGGGTGAGCGAGCTGGAGGTAGTAACTCCAGTATTCCATATGGCTTTTTTCTCTGGTATATTTAGCATTTGATTATACCTAGAAATGAGTGCTATAGGGACATTTCACCGGCCGACACAGGTCGAGCCCAGAAATTTAATTTTTATTACTTCTTGTTCTTTAAATTACTTAATGAACCTCAGTGCTGCAGTTTGGTACAGATGCTTTTATTGCATGATACCAACGTGTGTTTTGATTTTATAAATATTGATTTAGCTAGTAAAGAGTAGATTTCTTGTTTTTCAGTGGACGCAATTGTGAAGTAGATCCAGGCGTTTGCAGCATCATTCAGCCATGTAGGAATGGAGGAGCCTGTATTGGTTCTGGAGATGTGTACAGCTGCCAATGCCCACTTGGTTTTGCAGGCCAACACTGTGAACATGGTACGCTAGAAAGCTTACATAACATTTATGTTCAGTCTGTTTCATTTTTCAAGCTTTTTGTATTAGCCGTAACTTTTAGGAACTGTACATTTAAATGTTTTAGTGTATAAGTTTTTTTAACTTTCTTACATTACTTTAAAAAAAATAATGGAGTACAATATTTTATTTCAGATGTTCAGGTGCTTGGCTCAGCATCCTTTTCAGGAGATTCTTGGGTAGAATTTGACCGGTCAATGTTACCTCAAGAAGGAGGGGAAACTCAAAAAATAACTTTTGAATTTTCAACTGTAAAGTCTGAAGGCCTTCTATTTTGGCTAGGCCAGGAACCAGGAATCCCTGGTAGAGGACAAGATTATGTTAGTGTAGCAAGTAAGTATGTCTTAATTATTAAGGTTATTGGTCTGCTTTAATGGCATATCGTAGGTTAAATGCTTCAACACATCTTAAATAGCTTTAATCTAATAATGATTTTGTGAATTTCAGTTGTAGATGGTTTTGTAGAGTTTGCCTACCAATTGGGAACTGGACCTGCTTTTGTACGATCTCGAAATAGGGTAAATGATGGTGAGAGACACACTTTAATAGTAAAGAGAACAGGTCGTCAGGGTTCAATAGAACTCGATGGATCTGTTCATGAGTATGGTGAGAGTCCAGGCATGCTTCATATGCTCAATACCAGGGGCAATATTTATATTGGTAAGGACAAGAAGTTTGTAAGAGATTCATTTTTGCATTTTGAAGATTTTGAAATTTGATAATATTTTTTATTGAAATATTGTTTAGACTAAAATAATAGGTATTGTTGTTATTTTCAGGTGGAGTTCCTGACCTGCAGTTAATGACTGATGGAACTCATACAGTTGGGTTCCAGGGCTGTATACACCAATTAACTATTGGTGAAGAAAAAATTGTTAATTATATGCGCCTGGCTGTCTCAGGCATTAATGTTACTCGCTGTCCAAGGTAAGAAAGTTGATTATTTTTCTATTATCTGAATGTTACTATAATACAGAACTCTTGTGAATAATCTAGGATAATGTATATTATCCACAGGGTTATAAAGATTTTGTATAATTTTCGTAACTTTAATCAGACTAAACATTTTCTTAACTCATTTCTTCCAAAAGTTATTCCTCGGAATATATTGTACCAGTAAATCTGGCTTATTGGTGTGTATTCAAAATTTCAGATAAAACTAATTGTAGGATAAGCAGAAAAATGAACTCCCTCACAGTCCGGGCTAAAATATATATTAAGCACATGCCTAGACCATGTTAAATTTAATGATGGCCAGTTTAAAAAAACAAACATCAATGGAAAGAGGAAGATACACTATGCATATGGGATACATATTTTATTTTGTAAAATTATAATTACAGCTCACACAATATCATAACAGATAAGAACTAAAATCAGTAACAAATTCTGAGTATAGTATTTATTGTAAAATATTGACAAGACATCCTTGGATTGGAATGGCATTCCCCTTTGGCATCTCAAGGCAAACTGATCACTCTCTCCTGTACCAAATAGCTATTATAGTTGCCATAAGAGTTGCTATGAGTCGTTTATGGCCAATGGAAGTGATCTGAACACTTTTCCCACAAAATCCATGAAAACCATATGGTGCAAAATGTTTGTCAAGAGGACAATATCTGGAATTTAGTACCCCAAAGCTATAAATAGTTGTCTTTTGACGCTGCCAACTCACAAAGGGTTAAGGATAGCAAGTGGACATGACAGCAGTGAATTAAAGAAGTAAAGAAGATGGACGTTGTTTCTTTAGTTATTCATGGTGAGCATACATTCTTATAGAAGATGCCAAAAGGCCATAAGCTTGTGCAACAAACTTCCATAGTGTAGAATAAACAAGAATGTTAAGGAATCCAAGCAAAGACGTAAGAAGCAAAGATTAACTATCAGATAACAATAAAATATGTATATTAGGAATTAAAGTATAAATAAATAATAACAACCAAGTATAAATAATGTAAACAATTGCAGTGGATATAGATATTCAATTAAAAATCACTGGTTAAAAATGAAAGCAAAAAATGAAAAATAAAAGCCAAAAAAACAAAGGAACACAAAGTAAGCTTAAATGATATGGAAGAGAAAGAAAACTTGTTTCTATGTAAAGTGCCTGTTTTATGGGTACAAACCATTGGAAATCTATCTGGAAAACTGGTCAAGATGATAATTTTGCTTCCCTGAAAATGGGAAGATATCACTTAATTTTTTATGCACTTCACTCACTTTTCAATGTCATTCTTAGTAATGTATCAATGGCCAGTTGGAGGGGAAGGGGAGGGATCTGGGTATGAGGTAATGGTTTTTATCTTCCAAATATAAAATAAATTTTAAACTTTATTGTGTATTTTGTAGGAGTACTACATATACCTGCTTTACGTAGGCCAGGTATTTATTTAGGTGGGGAATTTAATGAAGTAGAGAAGAACTTGTTGATTGGTCTGAAAATTAACCTAGAATAGTTTTGTCAGCATTTCATCAGTGATTCTTTGAGAAATTGTAATGAAACTCATCTTGTTGGAGTATCTATTGAACATACTATACCCTATTTCCTGCCATCAAAATGCTATATTTTTTCATGAATAAGTTCAGGAAATTTACCATGCATCCTAGAAGCAGAAAATAGACATATCCTAGGTAGTAATTAGGTTATGTGTATGGCCTATGAGTAAAGTGTATAAAATATACTTCAAATAGTAAATAAACATGTCTTCTTTTTCCCAGCTTTAACCCATTTTTATATAAAGTCGCTGTTGTGAATGAGTCGTCTCCATCAATTTCTGCCCTATGCATTGTACTCGTTAACACCTTTCCATAACATATCTTCCCCTACACAATCACAACATCTTTCTTGGTCTTCCCTTCTTCCTTCTACCCTGCACTTCCATTTCCATCGTATGTCTTCCAACATGATGTTCCTCGCTTTTTAACAGGTGTCCATACCTTCGAAGCCTTCCCTCCTGTATCTTCTTTGATATTTCATCTACCTTTGTCGATCCTCTTATATACTCATTTCTAATCCTATCTTCCCTGGTTACTCCTGACATCCATCTCAACATTCTCATTTCTGCTACATCCATTTCTTCTCTGTTTTCCTCATACTTGCTGTTTCTGTTCTATATAACATTGCTGGTCTAACCACTGCCCTATGAAACTTTCTCTTCAATTTCAGAGGAACCTTCTTGTCACAGAGGACCCCTGATGCAGACCTCCAATTATTCCATCCTGTCTGAATTCGATGTCTCACCTCTTGGTCTATGCTTCCACTATCCTCTAATATGGACCCGAAGTACTTGAACTTCTGCACTCTATTTCTTCCCCACCCAATCCTATGCAATTTCTACCATCCTCAGTAATACCGGAACACACATATTCAGTTTTTGATCTCCTTATTCTCATTCCTTTCTCCTCAAGTGCTGCTCTCCACCTCTCCAACCTTCCCTCCCGTCTGAACACAACATAATGTCATCTGCATATAATATGCACCATGGCACTGCTTCTCTAACATCCTTGGTCATTATATCCATCACGATGTTGAAGATGGATGGGCTAAGTGCCGACCCCTGGTGAATTCCAACCCCTATCTCAAATCCATCTGTCTCTCCAACACTGCTTCTCACCCTAGTATACACATTCCTGTACATCTCCTGAATAATTCTGACATACTTTCCCAGTACCATCTTCTCCCTCAAACATCTCCATATTTCTTTTCTTGCCTTGGCACTCTGTCATAGGCCTTTTCAAGGTCTATGAATACCAGATACAGGTCTTGTTGTTTTTCTCTGAATTTATTCATCAGCTGCCTTATGCAAAATATTCCATCCATTGTGCCACTTCCTTCCATAAATCCTAACTGTTCCTTCCCTATTCTCACTTCCTCTCTCAGCCTGCCATCTATTATTCTTTCCAAAATCTTCAACGTATGAGACGTTAGTTTGGTACCTCTATAATTATACTGCATTCCTGGACATCCCCTTTACCTTTAAATACAGGTATCAATATGCTTTTCCGCCATTCTTCTGGTATAATTTCTTTTTTTAATATTTTTACCATCAGATCATACAAGATGTCTACCCCTTTCTCTCCTAAGGCTTTCCAAACTTTGACTGGGTTTTAATCCAGGTCCTGTTGCCTTCCCATTCCACATTCTTTTTAAGGCTTGTATCACTTCCAAAAACTAAAAAAATAGGTATAGTCAAAAAGATTCATTCTCCTGTTAGTAGATGAGTCAACAGATGAGTTGGTAACTTAACTATTGTATTGTTGAACCTCAATGTAGCGGATTTCAACATTTAACAGGCTCGACTAAAGCCCACCACTATCATTCAGTTATGTCTGCACAGTCCAACTGTGGAGACAAATCTTTGCCACCAATGATACAGGCCATTTCCTCAGTCCTCCGTACCATCCATGGGACCATGGTGTTAACACACGATACTCTGGCTGTAATTGACTTGTTTTCATTTCAAAGTTGACATATATAGGCCTAATATTTGTTTTCTATTTCATTAAAAGGGTTAATACTGATTTGTTCTCGTTTAAAGATTGACTTTCTTATGGCATGTTACAATGAATGAAAATCCTTAGTTTACTACTGTCCTCCTGTACTTCATTAGCATTGATTAGTCTAATTTCATTTCCAAGCAAACTTCCATGAGATTTAAGCATTGAAAAAACATATAGTCCAATATTTTCTTTATTTTGTTTGATCAGAAAGTGGAATATTATGTTCTCATTATAAAAAAGAATTACAGACATGGTGCATAATCATGAATAGATGCATATACTAGGCCTATTCTTGTTTTACATTATTTTGTTATAATGATTATTTATTATCATAGAAAAACTGTCTTGAATATATGATTTATAACCATGAATAAACATACGTAGGCTCAGTCTGTTACGATAGCCTTTGGATTTTACTTGCCGAAGAAAAGTCTCATTCATATAGATTTCAATGAAATCTACAAGACATTCATGAAGAATGATGCTGTCACTTTCAGCCTTCAATATACACTTACTTATCCAGTGGAAAAATGGCAAAATTATAAATATATATATTACTCTGACTTCCTATCAATTATTAAAAGCAAGTAAATCCAAGATATCCTCAGTTTAAGTATAAACACTTTTCAATTCAATAAAACTCAGCTCAGTGTTCTTTATTAGTAGATGTTATCTGTCTGCGGACAGACAGCGAACTGAACCAAAAAAGTTGCCTCCACCACATTAAAGTTGCAATGCATATGTGCAGCCGTTTGGACTGAGGTTCATCGATTGAGATGAGCTATTTACCCAGGCCGCCTGCGCCAGCCAGAAAAACTGTGCAGGTTGTCCACACTAACATTCAGTTATAACTGCACAGTCCAACTGTGCAGTTATAACTGAACGTTAGTGGTGGGCTTAAGTCTGATAAAAATTATAAAAATATGTTGTACTTACCGTAGAAATCTGCTAAGTATGGTAGGGTTATCAGACAGTAGTCAGTCTTTCTCATTTATGCTTCTGAGGGTGGAGGGTTAATGAATGAAGAAATGCACTCATGTTGACAGACACTTTCCTGGCTGTGGCTTCTAGAGTAGATAATGAACAAGCACAACCAAAGCTTTCCTTTTTTTGCTCTCCTATTATTTTTATTGCCATTATGTAATGCAGTACTGTACTATATTGCACTTGATACAGTATATTAATTCAGTGGTACACATTTTAGTATGCTTACATGTGTACAGGGTATTTACACATAATGAAATGCTCCTAATAATAGGTGAATGTACCATTGTACCTGTACCTACTTATGCTTGCAAGATGTGTAAAGTACGTACCCGTATACAACACCCACACAATATAAATAAAACATAAACATTCTTCTTTTACAGCAGTATGTATGTTTCCATCATATTGGGTAATTATGCTCTAATTAGCCAATATGATGAAAACATATAAACACTGCTGTAAAAGAAGAATATTTATGTTTTATTTATATTGTGTGGGTGTTGTATACGGTACTTTACACATCTTGCAAGCATAAGTAGGTACAGGTACATTCACCTATTATTAGGAGCATTTCATTATGTAGATACATATATCTTTGAAGTAGAATGATAAGTAGTTCAATTCATATGTACTTTAAACTGACTGATAAGTATAGAATACCAGTTATAGCAGAGTCCAGCCAGCTTTGCAGCTAAGCCCCGCCCACACCACGCTTGTGATTGGCTAGCTCTGAAAGGGAGAATGACGTCACACTATACTCTGTTTTTTTTCATCGGTCCATCTGCCTGTGGTGTTTTTGTATGGTAACACTGCGTCTCAGGCTTTAGATAGTTACATACAGCTTACATTCAACGATTATAATAATATCCTATTTCGAATATTAACGGTGTAATTCGCATACAGTAAATTATTAATACACTTTTCCGTTGCAAATCTACACCCAGATATCCTTTTATTTACCTAAAACTTACACATTACGTAACTATCTAAAGCCCGGGACGCAGTGTTACCATACAAAAACACAACAGGCGGATGGACAGATGAAAAAAAACGGAGTATAGTTAACAGTCAAAATGATTACCAGTATGGATTTGACTCCATTCAGTGATGTTGAGTTTCGTGCATGAATCATGACACCACAGATTTGAGTTTCCGGAGTTATGAAGTATGCAATTGATATCTCCAATAAAAGACATATAAAGTTATATATCATTATGAAGATCTTGGATAATTTTGTCTGTGCAGTTTAAATACATATGCATCATGCTTTTTTTTTATTGGTGTTGGCCTGCATAAGCGATCCAACGTAGACCACATTAATTGAATTGAAGCATAGACTTATGCAGCCAGTTGTGATGTTAGGGTATTAATTCATCAAAATCCTTGCATGTCAAATGTTACTATCTTTGAGAGATTAGGCCTACACGTCAATTTCTTATATTTTGAACCAATGACAGGGCATAGGCCTACTTGTCAATTTCTTATACGTATTTTGAGGCAATGGCAGGGCATAGGCCTACACATCAAATTCCTATATTTTGAGGTAATGACAGCATAAGCCTACACATTAAATTCTTATATTTTGAGGCAATGACAGGACATAGGCCCACTTGTCAATTTCTAATGTTTTGAGGCAATGTCAGGGCATATGCCTACACGTCAAATTCTTATATTTTGAAGTAATGTCAAGACATAGACCTACACATGAAATTCTTATATATTAAGACGATGACAGGGCATGAGCCTACACCTCAATATCTTATTGCAAACAGTCTTCTACCTGTATCTGTTGGAAATAAAGTAGCTTTTAATTAATATAGTAGTTTCAACTCCACGATGTATAATGTAAATGCATGAAGTGGAATGTACACATATAAGCAAGAGCACATACATGTGTGGATGGACAAATCTGGACTGTCTCAGCCTTACACACAACTATCAAACTGCTTTCAATGAACTATATTGAAAATATGTTTACTAAAGGGATAATACATTATATTACTTAGACAAGTAAATGTAAGGTTGCTGTAGAATTTCTATGAAAATGAAGGCTACAGTAGGAAGGCATCATAAGATACTTAGCAAATTACAAAAATATATGATAGCTGAAAAGCTATGCATGAGATGATCTAAACCAATCCACAAGTAATCCATGAATCTCTCTCTCTCTCTCTCTGTTGTTGTTAGGAGAATATTCTAGCACAGACTATATTCATTAAGATCTCTATTACTTTTAATTAAAACAAATGACTAAATTCCAGTTAACAAGGATACCTTAAGAAAATTTTTTGAAGATACTACAAGTATCATAACAGCAGCAACAAAAATAAGAATAACCACAACAAGAACCACAATAAAACGGCTGAATATAAGATAGGGCTATAATCCAAACGTCATTAGCTGCGTAAACCGACAAAAAGGCATAGGACTTTATAGGTCTACGTCATTTTTTATTCTATTAGTTCGAAAGGAGTTAAATGTCCTCAAAAAAATTTACAGCAATTTATATCCAATATGAATTGTACAGCCTATCATACTGTAACTTTTTTTTAAATGAAGGTATCTTCTGGTTTTATAAAGTGCAGTCACTGCTTGTCATCCCTCCGAATATGTAAACAATTCCAGTGAAATCCATTCCAAGACTATGCAGATGTAGTAAAATTTCCTGATCAATATGAAATACCAGTCAACACAGCTCTGAGAAAGTCTTAGTGTTTAAATTTAGAAGGGCGAACACGCTTGACAATATCAGACGGTAATGACCATTGTCTAGACTAGTGATTCAAGTGCACCGATTCGAACACAGACATTCCCAGAAACACCTCCCTGTTCAGGTGAACCTCATTTACGAATCATAACATTGCAACAACACAGAACACTTCTGCCTCATTCATATTTTCTGTTTTTTACTATTTATAGGGAGATGTGTATTCTGATTTTATTTCAGGGGATAATATGTAGTTTTATTTTGATAATCAACACAACGTGCTGTGAAACAACCATTGCAAAATAAATGAAGACAAAAAAAGCCACAGATTAACCAACTTTACGAAACTATTTCCAACCAATCAGCTTCAAGGAATGGTCGTGACGTAATCAGTAAGCGGGGCTTAGCTGCAAAGCTGGCTGGTCTTTGCTATAGAAAAGGCTATAAGAGAAATTAAATAGTATTGTATTAGACTATAAGCTATGAGAGTTAGCCCTAGGGTACCCTATTGTGAAGGTCTTTGTTACTTAGCTGATTTCATTACTTATTGGAAGGGGCAGACCCCTGAGCTATCCGTTAAGTTGAGGTGACACTGTATTGAAATAAAATATGCACTAAACACGGGGGGAAAGTGAAAAAATGAGATGAAGAGAGAGAGGAACGTCCTGGTGGGACCAGGTACGACCAACCGGTAAGGGTGGTCAAAACCTGGCAACTCCGAGCAGCTGGCCTAGTGTCGTTATGAATAGACGTAGGACAGGCAGCTAGGGTAGGCTAGGACTAAAAGAAAGACTAGCATAGACTCATAAGGCCTAACGAGGTAACCTAACCAAAAGGAACATGCATGCATGAAACTGTAACGGTAGGTTCCAGAAAGGCTACGAAACAGGAACACGTGCTCGATAGAAACCCCCATGTAAGCACATGATCGTCAAAAAGCATCACCAATAATAATAAAAACACAATGATATCACAATACTGCAATAAAAATTCGTGTTCACTAGGTATGGGAGACCACGTGAGACCCGAAATGAGGAGACACAAAGGGGCACGCTGTAATGGCGGCTCGGGGCCGAAGCCGCATGGGACGACGACTCAGAAAAACCTAAATAATTCGGTTAAAAAAGCCAAAGGCAATCCCTAAATAGTGTCAACCATAATAGCAGTATACTTAACTTGGATGCAGAAGCAGATTGACGATCCATGGTGAAATAAAATTCCAAAAATCGAGAAACACACAGCAAAAAAAAACGTGTGTGCAGCGTAGTAGTGCTATCAAAGGAATGACGTCACAGGCGCTAGCTACATGGTAGCAGGTAGTGAGCCGTAGGTCGGCTCCTCTCCTCTTGAGGTTTTTTGATATAGGAGAGGCTAATTGGAGAAGGACCCGTGGTAGTGGTTTCACTCGCCCCAGAAACCATACCAACACCTTTTGATAAAGGTGAGCGAGCCAGAATATTCTGGCATTTCCAATTTAGCGGTTCTCTGGTATTATAACAATATTTTACCTTAGAAATAGTGCTGAAGGAACCTATTTCACGGGCCCTTCGCCCAGAAATAGATTTTTCCTACGTCAAAATCCCTTTTTCCACTCTCAGATGACCATGAAGATTAGAGAACATTATTATCTGACAAAAGTAAATACTGTATGTTAGTTATTCCTTGGCATAAAATTAAAAGTTTCTGCATAAGCCTACATCCAATACTATCAAAATCATAATGCACAGATTTCTGGTTATCAGTGCCGATAATAGAGTTATGGCGCTGATACATACCTAACAGAGGCACCATTAACCAGTTATTGGCGCCATAAATTGCTGATTTTCAGTTATTGGCGATTTTCACTTATCATCAAGCCGTCGGAACGGAACCCCCGCCGATAACCAGGGACTGCCTGTACTGCACCAGCTGTAGTGCCATCCATTTGCATGCATGAGACACTGTTGGTCACAAAAATTCCTGATGAAACATTAAGATTGATGAAATTTAATAAATATACAGCAAAGTATTTTTTAGATAAATAAACTGGAAAAATTGCAGTATTAAATGTTACACCAGCCTAAAGCCCTAGTACTTTAATTCATTGAGACAGTCAAATGCAAAGAGCACCCTGACCACAACAAAGCCTTGAATTCATGAAAATGGTGCAATCTTATTACGTATTATTTTTTCAAAATGTTGCTAGTCAAAGTTAGGGTGTCTTTGAGGTCAGTGCAGCTTTGATGCCAGGGAATACATATAGCACTTCAACTGTAAAATGTTGGTCAAGTTGTCAATCCTCAAGATAATGGAGGATACTCAGTTGGAATAAAATAGATTTACAAGATTGGTGGGGTTGGCCATTGCAGTGCAAGAGTTTGAGTTGTGCTCCAGATACCATTTACATGGCTGTAGAGTCATTATACAGACATGAAGAGTCCAGATCATGAAGTGGAAAGTGGAAGAACAACCAGCTCATTTAGGTTGTATCCAGGACTGTCTATCAGTTTGTAATTAAGTGACTGTAATTAAAATAAGAAATTTTCCCAGGAAATGTAATAGAAAAGTATCTGTAAACTACATAGGAAATTCAGTTTTACTTAATCAAAACAATCATAAACTGTAGATCGTTATATTCATGGGAAAGTTGTGGCATTATTAAGGGGAGCCTGATCTACGTCAAGGCTCTCCTACTGAGCAGTCAAACAAAATGTTACAGATGTTATGCCATTAAATTATATCAGAAAAGAAATTAAACAGCTAAAACTGAAACAGAAAATATCACAAATTAAATGATCATAGATCATCTATAGTGTACTAATTAGTAGGACATATCAAGGACACTGAATATAAACAGGCCAACAAAAAACTTTCGCCTTTGGAACATATTGCCAAAAGGGTATGACGCCATAGGGCACTAAAAATAAAGGGTGGCATTTGTGGTAAGAGATTTAATTTGCTTGTGACTTATGGGGGCGAGGGATGGATTCAATACTACATATTACCTAATTTTATTCATTTAAGCTTTTAGATGAAAAGCTTCCTGAATTTGTCAGGAAAAAATAAGGCCAGCTTAGTTCTAGTGCTCAAACATTTAAGCCCCATTTGTAACTTCATTCCAGATGAAAATGACAAAACCCAAAGGTAAGATAGCTAAATCTTGGGTATAGTTTCAAAATTTATTCACAATCTTGTACAGGAGGTTTTAGCTGAGGAATGTGGGTGGTAATGAAGGGGTCTATTCATCTCTTGGTTAGAATTTCTCAGATATCTGTAGGGATAATATTATCATCCTGATCATCATCTTCAGCAGTTTTCTTTCAGCATCAAAGTTCTGTACTCTGATACATACATGGAATTAAGCCAGTGATTTGTACTCCTTTATACTATATAGTAATTGAATTTTTAAATTTTAGACAGTAACTACTCATGCCTGTTTATATATGCATTGTGTTGTGTTTAGTGCCTCATAATTATCAAATTAAATGTGATCATATAAATTTTTAAAAATCTTTCTGGTATACTCGGTGATTTTTGTATGCAGCTTATGTTCAGTGATTATTGTGTGCATTTCTGAGTTGTGCTCATAGTTAGGCACATATAGTACGTACATACTCTTTTATTTTACAAACTGACAAATTAGTGCAAGTCTGTCAGCATAAAGTTGTACCCTAGGATTGGCAGTAAACTTCCTTTTCTTAAACCATAAAGCCCAGGAGATTAAAATAACAAAAGCTACATGAGCTATGAGATAACATATGCTTAAAAGCTAAGTGGCACCTAGCTGGAGACTGTTCTAAATTATTATAAATACTACTTACTTTTTTTCTTAGCAGTGCACATAGGATACAAAGATAACTCAGAAAATACTTGGAAATTTAACGCCGGTTAAAATGAAAAAATACTAGCCTTATGCAGTGCCATCCAAGGACATAGGAAAACTAGAAGCAACACAGGCAAGAACAGCAAATTAATACCATCCTTCAAACCCCATGAATATACTGTAAAAGAAAGCTAGAACACTTTAATTTGTTGAGAGATCACTTAATAGAAATATTTAAGGTATTCAGAAGTAAAACAACTTAGACTAAAGTAGTAGCCAAACTAGATCCAGTTGATGAAAATGGGAACTAAAAAGTTCAACACCTTCTGACCATAAGAACTTCCTCACATGTAAGATAGATTAAATAGTAGTATAGTGTCTAGTTGGGGTTGCTGTTGTTAATGATCCTCCTCCAGCTGTTTCTATCTTGAATGATTCATGTCATATTGGTTTTGGGAAATATTTTAAGGACAGATGCCCCTCTTGACTCCAACCCTCCTTATTATCTGGGCTTTGTAAGAACTTGTCTTCTACCCATGTGATTCTCAAATCATGCTCATAAAGGATGAGTGAATAAAATAAAACTCCCTTAAACCTTTCCATATAAAAACATGCTTAAAAAATGCTGATGTAAGAACTAAGTTTGAATATGCTTACTCAAATGCTTCCAGCCAAAGTGACACCAGTTTTTACTTGAAAGTTTCCTGGTTTTATAGGAGTGTGGATGCCAAGCAACTTAGTGGCACAGAACTTCTCAAATATCTTATATTCATGCTTCTAAGGCTTTTCAGTAAATAAACACTAGCCAGTGAGTTTCCAAGTAACTAAGAAATGTAGAAAATTTGAGTAAAGTGTATTTTTGGTGTGTATGAAAGGCCATTCATTTATGAATGAAAGGCATTTAGACTCAAAACCATTGAGGACCAGAAGGACCAGAGAATGGTAAAATTATTTATTTATTTATTTTTTTTTTTGGAAACATGGTGACTTCACTCTGTTTGATGATTGTTTTGAAACAGGATCAGTATTCATTGGTATTAAGTTAACCTTACAAGCAGGATGGTGCCTCTAAAACTACCTAAATCTCATTTCTATCTATCCAGTTGTGCTTATTTGGCTGGATCAGATTATCTCATTTCCATTTATCCTGTTGTACTTACTTGGCTGGATCTGATTGCTTTTAGAACGCAGACATTGAAGTTGGATGGTTTGCATCCTCACTAGAAGAATTCAAGTACCTGACATGGTCAGGCGAGTTAAAAGTATCAAATTGGCCCTCAGTTTTCAGTCAGATCTTAATGGACTGACAGCTCTTAAGGCACAGAGGCTGAATTGTTTATCCAGGTGGTTCAATTAGGGCAGTAATTTTTTAAAATAGATGTAGTAGTATTGTTACTCCCGAAGTAGAGTCTGAGCTCATACTGGTTGTATTTGACAACTTTTGAAACGAAAATGAGTTAGGTACCAAAAGATGGCATAAAAAAATAGGAGTGGTAATGGTTGTGGATACCATTCAGAAATAAAAATAGCTGGTCTAGTTTTATACAATTACAACTCCATGACTGAACGAATATCAGAGAGAAGTGTCAAAACTAACTCAACCATAATAAATTTGTACAATCTATAGACGAGATTGGTTACAATTTCTAAAAGTGGACAAAAAGATATTTATTTAGTTGTACAAACAGGTTACTAGATATTTTTCAGACACAAAAGATGGTTTTTTAGGCCATTTAAGGACATGAATAGTTGATAGAAGCAAGTGCCAAAAGGGAATTTTCAGTCTTTCATGTATCAGAGAAATTAATAGCATAAAAAAACAGGAACTAAGTAAGATAATGAGAAAAATATGCAGCTTGAGTTCCTTGAAAAAGAGACAAAATATATAAAAGACTGTCTTGAACTTTCAAAATATGAAGTAAAATTCCTGAGCCAAAAGTGTACATGTAAAGATTAATATCAGCAGCCTGATTAGACACGTAAATTCTTTTACACCTATATACACTGTTAGGTCATCCTATGCTTGAATTTGGGCATAGTTTTAAGACAATCGGAATAAAAGAATAATTTTAAATTCACTCAATAGATATGACCTCAGCAACCCCAGATACAAAAATTGTAGGAATCCGCATTATGCAAAAGCAAAGAAATGCTCCCACCTATAAGTACTATAGGAACTGTGAGAGGGTTATTGCTCCCAGTTTGCTTTTAGTGGCACATGGATTTCTCTCTGCCTTTTGCAAATATTTACTCTGTTCCCTTTAATCGCCTATCACTCCCTGCTTGTTCACATAGGCTACCACCGTGGTGTTGTCCAACATGAGAACGACAGAATGACCTTCTACCTTCTCCCGAAACTCCTTCAGACCCAGGAAGGCTGCCTTCAACTCCAAGACGTTGATGTGTTGCAGTTTGTCCTCCAATCTGCAAACGCCTGAAGTGATGAGGCTGCCTAAATGAGCCCCCCAACCTGCGAGGGAGGCATCTGAGAACAGAAGGAAGTCAGGTGGAAGAGAACACAGAGGGACACCCTTCGAAAGATTCCAGTCGTCCAAGCACCGACGAAGGCCGTCTCTTACTTCCAGAGACAGAGGAACCTTTAACAGGGGTGAGTTCCCCACCAGAGACCAGAATTCTCCCAGTCTCCATTGCAGAGACCGAAGATGAAGACTCCCATGAGGGACCAGCTTCTACAGGGAAGACAACACTCCCAGAAGAACCTGCCACTGATGAGCTGACTGATGTGGTTCTGACAGGAAGTCGTGCCACCACTCACAACTTCTCCCATCTCTGATCGAATGGGAAAACTTTTACCACTGTCGTATCGATGGCCATGCCCAGGTAGAGAATCCTTGGACTGGGTACAAGGTTCGACTTTTCCTGGTTGACTACGATGCCCAGTTCCAGACAGAACCAAAGTAGACGATCCCAGTCTTGCAGCAGCTTTTCCCTGGAAACTGCCAAGACCAACCATTGAGGTACCTCAGCAAACGGATCCCCTGAGCATGGGCCCAACTTGACACGAGAGAGAAAACTCTTGTGAACACTTGAGGGGCTGTTGTCAGCCCGATGCATAGGACCTTGAACTCGAAGACCTTGTCCCTAGGAGAGAAGTGAAGGAACTCGAAGACCTTGTCCCTAAGAGAGAAGCGAAGGAACTTCCTGGACATCGGATGAATAGGGATTTGGAAGTATGCATCCCTTAAGTCTATCGACAGCATGAAGTTGCCTTCCCTCATGGCTGCCAACACCGAATGCGGGGTCTCCATCTTGAACCATGTCTTCCTGATGAAGTGATTCAAGGTGGATAAGTCAATCACAGGTCTCTATCTTCCTGAAGCCTTGGGCACCAAGAATATGTGACTGTAAAACCCCAGAGATGGACACACCACTTCCTCTATCACATCCTTGTCCAGCATCTTCTGCACTTCCTCCCAAAGAGTCGAGAACTTTAGAGAATCTGGGGGATATGCCTTCCCGAGCTGCGGCTTGTCCGACAGAGGAGGAGAGAAGTCGAATGGCAGTAGGTACCCCACCCGAAGGACATCTACCACCCACTTCTGCGCCCCATAACTCTGTCACTTGAACCAATGGCCTGCCAGGCACCCTCCCACCTGTGGCACAGGAGAGGGAGAGGCGCTTAATCTACCGACAGTCCCTTTTACCTCTGCCCCTTGTGCCCCTTCTTGCCTTAAAGGAACGAGAGCGAAAGGGACGTTGGTCGTCTGACCTAGGCTGAGCTGAACGGGAAGGCCCTGCCGAAATCGAACTCCTCGATGGCCTACCAGGCGACGATCTTCTTGACTGCTGCTAGACAGGGGGAGGAGGAGGAGCTGGATGTCTCCGAGGACAAAACTCCGACTTAGACACAGCCTGGTGCACCAGTCTGACTTTGGTGTCAGCCCGGCGCCAGTCCATCACATTTTTGAGCTTGGTCCGAGGAAAAAAAATTAGGACTCCAACAGATCTCCATTTCTCAATGCCAGCAAGGACTCTGTATCAACTGATCTCTCCATCCTAGATAAAGCCGCGTCTCTTCTAATCAGAAGAAGGTTAGCCCATAAATTAACACTGAGGTGAGCCATATACGAAAACGCCTTGCCTCCGGACTGCAACAGACTTGCAAGTGAGGATGCACTCACCAACCCTTCTGGGGACCTGTCAGAAGCTATCTTGGCAATGACCACAGACCAGAAGTCCAGCCAAGAAACTGTCTGCAACATGAAGGCTGCCGTAGATTCCAATGCTGAGGCATCTTGTGGAGACAATGACGGAGCCACCGACCTCACCTGCTCTAAAGTCAATCCCAGCTTCAGGCGAATGAAGTCTGGGTTAAGATGGCGTGACATAAAAAATGCAGAGTTCTTAGCATAGTACTTCCTATGTCTCGTGAGAGGCAGGGGCAGTAGCTTGTCAGAGCCCCTAGAGCGAAGCGAACTGTCACGGTCTGAAACATAGGCGTTAACCTTATGCCAGCCCGACTGGACGTGCCCCGACAAGGGAAGCTGAAGAGATGATTTAGGATCCTGCGTAGCTCCCACCAAGGCTTCCAAGCAAGAAGGGTTGTAAGACAACTGAGCCTGAGTCCTACTTTCCAAATTGTTGAACCCACGAATGAGATCGACAACTTCCAAAAAGGAAGGCAAAAACTCTTGCGTGTCTCCCTCTGCCTGCTCTGGCAACGGAGACCGACGACGAGAAGAATGTGTAGGCTCCTCTAAGGCACCTTCCTCATTAAAATTAACGGAAGAATTAGTAGCCAAACAGCCTGAAACACATGTCTGGGCTGGGTCCATGTGCCAGCTCCCTAGACAAACCCACTACAATACTAGGAACATCACTACGCACTCCTCCAACAGACAACTCATTAATATGTCCGTGAAGGGTCACGGGCATGGCAGACGTACTAACGTGGGTTGGAGAGGAATCCCAAACACTCGAGATCAACAGAGAATCCCCCAGAGTCGAACTCTTGGAAGCACCAGGGAGAGGGGCAGTCAAACACTCCTGCTGCACCAACTCCACGCTCACCACCTTCGACCTCTTGACGAATAGGTCCTGGAGAAGTAGGAGCACTTGCATCATGTGCACGGACAGGAGAAGTTGCAACACACTCGTGATGTGCACGAATGGGGGAGGTTGCAACACACTCGCGATTAGATGCAGAGGACAAAGCAGCCACTGCAGATTGCACAAGGGAAGATACACTAACACTCCAAAACACCAACACTCTCGAGAACTTGTCCGCGTTGTTCCTCCCTCATAGGCAAAGAAAGAGCAAAGTCCTTTGCCTTCCAATGCTTGATACGCCGGCGTGGCGTAGAGGGGGAAGAGGGAGAGGAAGACAGCACTGGTTTCTTACGCAATCTCTTCGCTGGAAGCGGGGATGATGCAACCCATTTCCCAGCTGACAAGGCAGCCAACTTATCATCCAAAACAGAGTCCAACCTCTTAAGCACTGCCTGGCATATAACCTCAGACTGATCTGCAAGAGAAGACTCTGATGGCATGGAAGGGAGCTGCAGCGAACTGGGCGGCAGAGATGATGTCACGGCTGAGAGAGGCAGTGCAGAGGAGATGAATGGGAGTGACGTCATTGATGGAAGTGATGTCACAAGTGGTGATGATGTCATGGCTTCCCCTTGGTCTGAAGGGGAAGCAGATGCCACTGGCGGAGGAATACACGACTGATCCTGTGATGTCACTTGAAGAAGTGGCAACAGTCACTGGTGGAGCAATACAAGATGGCTGACCTCAGCTACCCACGAAAACGAGGAGGGGGGAGAGCCTAGCCAGCCTGAGGAGGGGGGGTAGCAATCCTTCATAAAGTGCGCTAGCAACCCCTCCGAGGACGGGGGACCCCCTAGCCCGGGCATCTTCCAAATTGCTGCCATCTTGGACGCCTCCGACTCAGGAATAAATGAGAATGATAAAAAAGACTCCCCTTCCAAGGAATGAAATTATCTCCCGAAGAAGAAGGGGCAACATTACAAAAAATCAGTCTGGTGGCCTCCCAAAACTTCCAGCGACGAATCAATGGGAGAAAAGGAAGGAGACACAGGCACAACGCTACTATGGGTGGTGAATACTGCAGGAGACGAAGCACTGGGAAGAGGCGAAAAACCTTCCTACAAAGGAAGAGTCGAAACTCTCCAATGCTCTCTTGCTATAAAACAACTTCCACTGCTCTTTAGGTCATGCCCGGCATTCCTTGCAAGGATTCGTTATAGTACAAAAATTAGAACGGCACTTGCTACATGTGATGTGGGGGATTGGTCGCGCTGAAGCCAAAAAATGAGAACACGGAAAACCTGGAATTCCAGGGCACACATGTTGATGAGGCCGAGAAGGAGAAGAAGAAGCCATAATATCAGCCACACACACACACACAAAACGGGCAATGAACCAGGTTAAGGCCAAGAGAGGTTAGTCACGACTCACCCAGGTGGTTAAAGAAAAGACTGACGCAGTTGCGTAGGTGCTTGGTCCTTGACCACTCTTCACCCATCTACTCATGTGTTGCCAGATATTACAAGATTCCTTGCTTTCATCTGCTTTTTACCGGATCCAGCTAGGCGTTAGAAATTATCCTATTCTATTGTTAAGACCTCAGGTTTGTAGCTATGAAAAATACAAATTGTGTTAGAAAATTTGGCATTTTAACCCATTGGATGTCTTGTCACCAAGTCATATAGGAACCAAAGTTAACTTTTACTGTATTCCATTTTCATTCCTCATTTCAGAATAAATCCGTCATGCAGTCCCTATTAGAGTTTAGGGTTCTTGTGAAACTAGTTTTTAATTATATATATTTATGACACTGAACTGGAACTACTGATGACAGGAACATGAGTTAGTAATTTATGCAAAATTTTAAATAAGTTCATGTTTATTGGGCCCAGAAAAAAATGAATATAGTACATATCAGGAACCCTGGAACCCTTCAAAACCCAATTTATCAGACAGAAGGTGATATACAAAGAATGTATGAAAAAAATCATTGTGAAGGCCATAGATCTAAATAATTACATGTACCAAATACCACATCATTGGTGATATCCAGTTGAATGAAAATAACTGCTGAAAATTACGGAAATACATAATGGCAAATCTCTTAGCAGTTATTCAGTATGAGTTATAGTGGGTATGAACATTCATGCCCACCTCCCATCACTTGTAATTGATCAGATCTTTGGATTTTAACAAAGAGTTTAAGGAATGAGTATGATGAGATATGAGACAAGTTTTTCTACTAAAGGTTAGTGTTACCTGTGGTCTTAAATATACCTCCTTTCAGCACTTATTTCTTCATCTTTCATGAACATTTAAGTTAAAGTGGTTTGTATATATGAAACAAAAAAATTAAAACTGCATATATCCTAAGGTAAAGCCCTTCTCATTTTGTGTTCAAAAGGCAAAATAGAGTGAGCATGAAGTAAAATATCTAAATTATTTACTGGATGTTATAAATCATTCACAGATAACGAAGTGTATTTAAGTATATGTAATTGTATAAAATGTATTCTAAATTAGCTACCTTTGGTTAGAAGGGAAGTGCAATCTTTTCTGTAAAGTTAAATACATTTTTCAGGCATATTAGTATGTTTATTAATTTAGAAGATTCTGTAATCTCCAGTCCTTGTGAAAATATTTTTCCTGGCCTTTTTTAATAATGTATATTTTATATATATATATATATATATATATATATACATATTGAATTTTAATGACTATTTAGTGTCTGTCAGTTCCAGAATATTTATGAATACAGTAATTAATAGAAATATACAAGTATGTTCGTTTTACAACAGCTTATAAACAAACGAGATTTGAAATTAAATCTTTTGAATAATGAGTAAGTCATGATATAACAGGTATTATACATTAGTAACAATTACATCAGCCAAAGTTTGTTACTTACAGAAATCACAAGAATTCACTTTCCTTGCCAATTATTTTTGCGTGACAAATAAAAAAAACTTTTCAAGCTTACTATTTTTTAGCATGTTTGTAAGCATGTAACCTAGTTTTTTTACTTTACTGTTTACCCATATGTGATGTTTTATTCTAGAACGTGCATGAATGATTTAGTCACAAATATAATCTAAAGCTATTCATATATTTTATTTTTGTACATTATGCAGTGGACCCCATATTCAAGCTGGGGATGCGTACAGACTGCTTGTGGGCCCCCCCCCCCCCCCCCCCCCCCCCCCCCCCCCCCCCCCCCCCCCCCCCCCCCCCCCCCACCCCCCCCACCCCCCCCCCCCCCCCCCCCCCCCCCCCCCCCCCCCGCCCCCCCCCCCCCCCCCCCCCCCCTCCCCCCCCCCCCCCCCCGCCCCCCCCCCCCCCCCCCCCCCCCCACCCCCCCCCCCCCCCCCCCCCCCCCCCCCCCCCCCCACCCCCCCCCCCCCCCCCCCCCCCCCCCCCCCCCCCCCCCCCCCCCCCCCCCCCCCCCCCCCCCACCCCCCCCCCCCCCGCCCCCCCCCCCCCCCCCCCCCCCCCCCCCCCCCCCCCCCCCCCCCCCCCCCCCCCCCCCCCCCCCCCCCCCCCCCCCCCCCCCCCCCCCCCCCCCCCCCCCCCCCCCCCCCCCCCCCCCCCCCCTCTCCCCCCCCCCCCCCCCCCCCCCCCCCCCCCCCCCTCCCCCCCCCCACCCACCACCCCCCCCCCCTCCCCCCCCCCCCCCCCCCCCCCCCACCCCCCCCCCCTTGACCCCCCCCCCCCCCCCCCCCCCCCCCCCCCACCCCCCCCCCCCCCCCCCCCCCCCCCCCCCCCCCCCCCCCCCCCCCCCCCCCCCCCCCCCCCCCCCCCCCCCCCCCCCCCCCCCCCACCCCTCCCCCCCCCCCCCCCCACCCCCTCCCCCCCCACCCCCCCCCCCCCACCCCCCCCCCCCTCCCCCCCCCCCCACCCCCCCCCCCCCCCCCCCCCCCCCCCCCCCCACCCCCCCCCCCCCCCCCCCCCACGCAAATAGCTAGAATCAGCGAATACTTAGAACATAGCCCTATGAAAATGCTTAAAACTGCCTATTTTGTTGGTCCAAATTCAAGAGAAACCCACTAAAAGTGCTTATGCCTGGTTTTCTTTAATAATTTCATCCTAAAAACTGTATTTAATAATAAAATTTACAAGAAAATACAGTAATTTCTCATAGAAAAATACTGCGAATACGTGAATTTCCCGTGAATAATGGGAAATATGGTCCACAGAGAAATCCGCAAATACGTATGTATGCAAGTCTGCAAATGCGGAGAACACGAATACAGGGGTCCACTGTACTTGCTTTTGTGTTTTCAGTTTTATTACTCTATTTACAATTGTGTATTTTGTTTGCTTAGGTAAATAAAGTGGCTTTTTATTTCACAGCCATAAATCCTACATACCTAAATAAGTGTTATATGTGTCACCCTCAGACAGTTAAACCATTATTAATTAAACCATTATTAATTCACTTGAAACATTCCACAGTACATTATTACAAGGTTCTTATTGTTGTCTGTCTTTTATTTTCGCAATAGTACATATTAAAAAAGTTAATTTTCTTGATTTTCTGTCTTGCTTACAGCTAAGTGATCTTAATACCAAAAATTTGTTTTTCTGTGATGCATTTAATAATCACTTTCATTGACCTTGCATTGCTTATCATAGTTGTGGCTTGGAATACTGGTTTACCTGTAAACATTACCATTGAGAGGGTTGACTACCCAACATAAATTGCTTGCTTGGCTTTTGAATTCCTTCCTTTATATAGTTCCAGAGACAGGGAAGGTACTCATGTATCCACCAGATTTGATGAAAATTTTTATAGCAACGGAGGTCGATACCACCGCAGAACAGTCAAAACCACGAAGACTGTTACTACCACACGAAAACATATACATGGCTAGACATAAAATTAATTAGAATTTTTGGTAAGGTGCCCTACTTTCTCATTCACTTACATTACCTTGGAAGTACTATTTTACATATTAGATTATGACATGAAAATTATTGTCTGGTATGTTTATCTAACTTATAAAAATGCTAAAAGGCACATAATATTGTCCTAATATTATTGTTGCTGTGATGTGTTTCTTGTTGTTAAATCCTTAATAGAATTAAAGTGAGGGACTGTAATATTTGGTGAGTGTATTTGTCATTCTAGGAGATAGTTGATGAGTGTAGCCAATAAATTTAAAAACAAACGGACAATATTTTACATAGCATGTTATGGTAAAGTTCCTCTAAAATTATACCAAATGATGATTGAGTAGCTTTTTCATCCTTTTTCATCTGATCATCCATTGTATAGTTGTCTCTCAGTCTTTGCAGTGTTTTCTCTTACAACTCTTGGAAGTTAGCATCTAGGCCTTCTTCCTAAATAACAACTTACTGATTTCATTACTGGGTGGATTTGTCCAAGTCTGATAAAAATAAAAATATTTGGTGCTTGACAGAATATTTTGCTAAGTATGTTCTTCCCACCCAGAGGATCCTATACCTGGGAATGGTGATAGATACAGTGTTATCAAGAGTTTTTCCATTGGACTAGAGGTTACAGAAATCCAGGACTGTCGCTCGCTCCTCCCTTTCGAGGAGGGAGCAACAACTCTCCAGTGGCAAGTTCTTCTGGGTCTCTTGTCTTCTCTCAAGAAGTTGGTCCCTCATGGATGTCTCCATATTCGTTCCCTGCAGTGGAGACTGAAGGAGTTTTGGTCCCCTCAGCTCCAGGTCCCTCTGTTGGCAGAGGTAAGAAGCGACCTTCTGTGTTGGTTGGATGACCAGAACCTGACAGTGAGAGTTCCTCTTTATTCATCCCCTCCGGATCTGCTCCTATTCTCGGACGCCTCCTACGAAGGTTAGGGTGCTCACCTCAAGAGCTCCTGGCCTTGGGGGCTTGGAGTGTACAGGAAAAGGAACTCCACATCAACATGTAGGAGTTGAAGGTAGCTGTCCTGGGTCTTCAGGGGTTTCGAGAAAGGGTGGTGGGGCATTCCGTCATTCTGATGTCGGACAACACCACGGTGGTAGCGTATGTGAACAACTGTAGTGCTGGTGTCCCATAAACTCCACTCGTGGACAGTTGAGTTGCAGCAGTAGGCGATTGACAACTTGATGGAGCTCATGGCCAGGTACATTCCTGGCACAAGGAATGCGGTGGTTGACAAGCAAAGTCATCAGAGTAAAGTTCTAGGTATGGAGTGATCTCTGCAGCATGACATAGTGGACAGGCTGTTTCTCCTATTGAGAAGACCCATGTTAGACCTCTTTGCAACTCGCTTCAACAGGATGCTTGAGGTGTATTGTTCAGTTGTCCCAGATCCATTCAGTGTGGTGGAGGATGCCCTTTAGCATCCTTGGGATAATCTAGAAGTGTACACCTTACCTATGTTCTGCCTGATCCGTCATGTCATGAACAGAGCAATGGGTTCCAGGAATCTCAGGATGACCCTGGTAGCACCTTTAAGGCCCCAAGCAGAGTGGTTCTTGGACCTTCTGTCTCTTCTGACAGTGGTTCCGAGAGAAATTCCCTCTTCTCTGCCAACATCGTGTGAAGTACCACCAATCGTTAGGGACCCTAACTCTTCACAGCTGGAGACTGTCCATTATCTCTTACGAGAGAGAGGCTTTGTTTGCAGAGCAGCAACTCAAATGTCTGGCTACCTCAGTAGATCTTCGTCAACTGTGTACTACCAGGGCAAGTGGGCTGTCTATTGTGATGGTGTTGTCAATGGGGTTTCTCTCCATTCAGAACTTCTGTTCAGGGAATAGTGGATTTTTGTATCTTTCTCAGAACTGAGAAGCATCTCTCCATGCCTGCTATCAAAGGCTACAGGGCTGCCTTCATCCTGGGAGATCTCTATGTTGCTCAAGAGCTTTGCATAGTCCTGTTCACCTAGAGAACTCCAACCTCCTATGTGCGATCTTACTCTGGTTCTGGGCAGTTTTTCTTGGGCTCCATTCAAACCACTACGTCGATCGTCAGACAGGGCACCAACTTTAAAGACAGTTATCCTCCTGGCCTTGGCTTCCTTGAAGAGAGTTGGAGAGCTTCATGACATAAATTATGACAAAACACACCACAGGTTGGGGTCCATAGCCTCGTTTTCCTTCCTTGAAGGAGTTTGTTTACGACGATCCTCAAGAGTTATGGTTTTGTCCTGTCAGACTGTGTTGATATCTAAAAAGGACTCATCATCCAAGGCCTAGGTGTCCTAGACTTTTTGTTAGAACAGGCTGAACCAAGAAGTGTCCAAGAATACCATTTCTTTTTGGGTTCATGAGGTGATTAGGCGGCAAACTCCTCACCTTCAAGTTCTATCACAAATACTGTGCATGCAAGAGCACATGACATCAGATGGTCAAGTTCCTCTGTGGCCTTTAAGAACTTCTCTGTTTATAGGATTTTGAATGCTGGTTCACTGCTTTGGCAGACCACTTTCACTTTTATCTCAAGGATATTGACAGTTTGTGTCATTCCTAAGATGATTGTGTGGAAGAGGGAATGAGTGATATGACTGGTCTCCTTCTTTCCCTTTTTTTCCATTCTTCATTCCTGCAGGTGGGTAGACATCATATGCTGGATCTTGCTTGATGCAGGTGAGTACAGCAGCCTTAGTGTTATAGCTCTTATTTTTTATGTTCTATCCAACATACAAATCTGCTTCTTAGTAGCATATACTCCTCTCTCCAGCAAGGGGAGTGAGGAGTGGTGACAAACCCTTTGCCTGTAGCCAGCATGTTTTGTTGCTTGAACAGATGAGGTTCTTGTTTTTTTCCATGGATGCAATGAATCTGGACATGTCCCATTGTGTTGACTCCCAGTGGACTAAGTTTTAGCTACCTATAATACCTATATATCTAGTCACTCACAGGCTTAGACCCCCTTCTTTACAACTTTCATTTCTGGGAAGGGTGGTCGAGTGTGACGAACTTCCAGTCGGTTCCTGATTCTCATACCTCCCTCCAAGTATGAGTCTACCTATTGTTAAGACTGAAAGTTTTTTCCACATATGAACAAATGACAAATTTTTTATCAATTTGTATTTTTCATAGCAAACAAACCTGAGGTCTTAACGTTGACTGTCCACCTCTAGCCTTTTCTCTAGTATCTGGGGTTGGAAGAAAGACTAAATTCGTCACGAGGTTCATGCGTGGTCAATGACCACTCTCTACCTCTTCTATGCATTAGATGCCAGATGCTACAGATTTCTTGCATATACAATCTTTGATTGTTTTTTAACCAGTTCCAGCTGGTGCCAGAAGATATATCCTTTTGTTAATAACTCAGGTTTGTTAGCTATGAAAAATACAATTTGATTATAAATTCATCATTTTAGTAATTTACAAGGTAAAATTACCCAAAAGTCATGTATTAATGGGTATTTAATATGGTTTGGGATTTATACTGACCTATTTAATGCATTGTTGTGCCATATGCAATTAATATTTTTAGTCAGTGTGTGTGTGTGTGTATACATGCATGTGCATATCTCTTGTACAGTATTTGTATTGATTTAACCTTATTGCGCTACAGTATTTTACTCAGTACTGTATAGTAACTGATGGAATGAGAGAGATAGTAGTACTTTTAAAATCTTCTGAAGGAGAGATTGAAGGCAAACAGAAGGATCTTGATATGATAAAGGACCCATTACAGAAAATAACAATAGAAAAAGAAATTAAGGACCCTGGAAATTGACAAGTTCCAGTACTGTTGGGAATAACAAGTTCCAGAACTGAAGGGAATAAATGTGATCTGCCACATTTAATCATTGATAAGATGACCAAAATATATTATATGAAAATATAAATGAGGGGTTAGGCCAGAAGAATGAGAAAAGAGGATGATAACACAAATACTGTCTAGTCAACTAAGGAAAAGGGAGTCCATCACCAAGTGAAAATGTTAGAGTAAGAACACCCGAATAAAGCATGAAAATAAGAGGTGTTGGATGAAAGGATGAGAAAAACTGTCAAAATTGACTATGGCAATTTAGCTTCATGCCAGACATCAGTAGCAGAGTAAATCTTATAAGATGACAAAGCAGTGGAAAAGTACTATTTTGAGTGGATGTGATTAATTATATCACATTTGTGGATTTTGAAAATTCATTTGACGAAGCGCCACAAAAAGTGATTAGAGGCCAATTGGGGGTACTAAAAATTCATTGACCAATGAATTTATGGTATCATAACACCAGAGTGGAGTCAGTGGTAGATTTATGAGAATTTAAAAAAAAAAAATTTGAATTCCAAAAAGCAGCCTGATTCCTTTATTGTTCATCATAGTAATACAGAAAGCTATAAAGGGGTGCAGAAAGGAGGCCCCTGAGATGTTCAAATGTTGTAGTGTTACTGGCAGACTCAAAAATAGAGGAAGAGGTAACAACAGTGTTTAAAAGCTAAAGGTGTAGAAAAGAAAGAGGAGTAGAAACCAACATTAGCAAAACAAAGCATATGGAAAATAAAATGAAATTTAAGAAAATAAGTCATGACAGTGACCTTGTGAAATTCAATCAGAAAAGGTGTCAAAAGAGATGCTCAAGTTTGCAAAATATGCACAGGATAAGAGATTTTTTATGCCCAAAATGTTCAAGAGCAAATGGAGGAGCAAAGAGGATAGAATACCTTCGATATGTGGAAGAAATGTCCTAGAAAAGTAAAATGTTTCTTTTATTTTGGAGACACAATGAAATGTAAACCAGTTTTTGATAGAACAAGAAAAAAATATTAAGTAGCAGCCTGGATGATGCATGAGATTGAAGGAATACTGTACTGGCAAAAACAAGTACAGTATGTATCTTGTTAGTAAAGAACAAAAATTTACACAATACAATATGTGGATAAGGCTTGTACAATTCAGCAGACACATGGGCATGGAAAGAAAATGAAGGATGTTTTGAAATGATGTAACTGGAATGGCCAGAGCAGAAAAAGCCATTTTAGGCTTAGAGGTGTGGTTAAACTAATCTTTTATCCTATCCTACTTGGTATCAAACAATTGGAAGATAGACCAAGATCTGAAAGCTTGAGGTGGGGCAGAAATAACAGAACAAAGGCCATAGGAGGGTCTGGAAAGTAAGGTAAAAAATCCACAAGACAGAAAGAGTGGTGAAAATTCATTTTATGGTTAACCCCATGAAAGGAAAAGCTTATGTTAAAATATAAATGATGATGATGATTCATGCTGTAGAATAAAAATATCTTCATTTTATTCACAAAAATTAATAGTGCTACAGTTAACTTGTTCTTTGCCTTATAAAAGTTCACAGAGATTTGTGCAAGTGTAACTGGGAGATAGGTAGATACAGTAGTTAGATCATAGGGTATAGAAAATGTGGTTCAAGTTAGTAAAATCAGATCACACTAGAAAAACTACAAGTCATTGATGGTTTTACCTCTGAATAAAAGTTTTTTGTTGCATCTTCTGCTGGCTAACTAGCTAATTTGTGGTCAAAATAGTTGCTTTATACAGTACCCCAAATAATTTTCTACTATATAATTGTTTTCCTTTATTATATATTTTTGCATATTGCATTCACGTGACATGACTATACAGTAAGTTAAGTGTTTCTTTTTGACTTGAAAGCTGAAAATGAATATTTTACAAATATACAATAATTGTTTTTTAGACTCCTCCAGTAATACAAAGTGTACTACAGCCACATTATTTTTAATGACCTTTATTAATGTGCTATATATACTTCCTCTTTACACCAGGAAGACATTTTTGTAAAGTTATTTTTCCTGTATTGTCATTCTGCAAAAGTTATATTGTGTGCATGTTTTGTATTAAAGTATATTTTTTTGTTATAGATTAGAGTACTGTATATTTAAAGTCAAGTAGTTGTTCATAAAACTAATATTTGGAAAAATTTACTTAAGATTAGCAAATATTTTACATACTTATCTTTAAAAAAAATCTATGGGTGTTAACTTCTTATTTTCTCTGCATGCCAACTTTTACTATTTTCTTCTTCCTTCGCATCCCTAATTTATTTTCTGTGTAGAGTACTATGTGGTTTGTTACTTTTTTTTAGCCTTGTCCTGTTGCCCTTTATCTTTGTACCATTGCAACTTTAAAATTGCATTCATAATCCTTTTGTTTGAATTTCATACGGAATTCTTAAAGACGTGTAAATTTGCACTAATGTCTTATATATAAATACAGCTTTCTGTATACTATTTGCTATGCATTAATTATTGGAAAAAGGCCTTTGTAATATTTCTGCATGCTCTGTCATTCTAGTTTAACAGATTTTTTATTTTTCACTTTCTAAGGAACATAATTCCTTTCAATTTTTAAATCTGTGGCTCTTCTCAGGTACCGGAAGACAACGCGTAGAGAAGCCCCACACCGCTCTAGCATTCAAATTAATCCTCTTGGGACAAACATTTCTCTCATACTACCTCTGGCTACTACCACTTATAACACCCCTTCTGGCCCTGGCTTTATGCTTACGACGTTTTTTGCTTCTTCCACCTCGTCTTCCTTCCACTTTCACTCATCTCTGCTATGGAGATCAACAAGCCTGGTTTTCCTCCTCATCTGTAGTACGACACTTTCTCACTAACATTGTATAGAGGTAAAGACGCCCATAAATCTAATTATTAATGTTCAGTTAGCATTTTTACAGATTAGATAGCATTGTATTATGTCGGCTAATGGAGTATTTGTATATCCATACATATCAAGCTTGGAAAAAATAGCAAATGACAGTGTTAGCAGTAAGATCATTTTTAGAAATTTTCTTGGACTGAAAGGTATATTTAAAATATCAGAAGTAAGAATATTTCTACATAAGGTATATGATAGTAATTCTATGGGATTAAGAGTCCCATGAAAGTAGAATCCAAATCACATTTAGAGATTAATGATCTTAACACCTAACAGCCATAGTTCTAACAAGTAACAGAGGTAACCTATTCATCAAGAATGTTTATCAAGATGCCATCTGCTAGTCAAACTGTGTATAATTGTTGATCCATCTAGTGAGATATTATCATGTCCACCTTTTCTCTTTTTCTCATACTTTGATTTGAGGATTTCCAATGTTAATGAACTCTCCACTGAAAAGGAGTATTGTACTGTAAATATTACTGCTAAGATCAGGTTCTCTGAAAATTAAGTGATGCTTGAAGCTAAAAATAAATTCTTACCTGGCTTCTCTTGACATAGAGCAAGTTTTAGAGTGGAAATGCAATGTCATAGATAGTCTTGAATGTTAAAAAAAAGCATAATACAGCATGCAGAACCTTCGTTAATGACCAGTTTAAAAGAACCTACTAGATTTAGGAGATGTTGAGGATTAAAACCAGTCTTACAAATTGTATTTGAAATCCTATGAAAAATGTTTCCCCATTACAAAATGAAAAGCAAGATTGTTGGAAAAATGTTTCCCCATTACAAAGTTAAAAGTAAGAATGGAAGACTGTCGAGGTACGTATGTCAAAAAAACCTTTCTCAAAAGCCCAGTGTATTTTAAGCTGAAGACCACTGACATTACTACTCTTACCCTTGTGAAAGAGTACAGTACTTATCACAGTTTTGTAGCTGTCTGTTAAAAGCAATGAAAAAGTGGTGAAAGATATTCATAACTTGAGAGCTACTCAGTTAGTCAAGAAACTTATGTGTGTTACAGAGTCCTTTTCTTGAAGAGATTTACAATTATCATAGTAATAGTTCCCAAGGATATATGCAGATGATCTTGTTTAAGGTTATTTTCTTAAACAAGCCTGACATACCAATTGACTTGAAATTAACTTCCCCTGTAGGCACCATGGAAAGATATATGTATATACAAGCTGATCCCCACACTGACATCTATTTCCTAACAGTGTTGACCAACTATTTCCTGTTTGGCGGTTGTTAATAGTCATTATCTGTAATATAACTATTGTGGTTGGTGACTTCCTTATTTTAATATTTTTTGGCCACTTATTTCTCATTCTTTAGTCATTTCTCATCACCTCAGCAGCTCGGTTTACCTTTCTGTTGATTTTCATCCTTTCAGGATCAAAGTCAACTTGTTCAGATGACAACCCATCCCAACTTGTCAACATCTGTTGTTCACTGTTGAGTCCATTACATTGTCTCAGCAAAGTTTAGTGTGTGATACAGTGGTTTTTGATGCCACAATTTTTTATTTTCAAAGGTTATCCTTGGCCAATATCACATCTTTAGCATTACTACTAACTTCCTGGCTAGCAAGAAGGCTTTTATTCTGCTCAAAAGAGCCTTTATTCTCAAGCAGTTCATCATTTAACAACAAATAGGTAGTATTATCTGCACTTTTTCTGACAAGAAATAGACCTCATGATGACTAGAATTTGAAAAGGCAACATCCAACTTCAAATGTAAAGTTGCTCTAGCTGTCATGTTACGTGCTTTTGCCAAAACTGCAGATAATGATAGTTCTTAGCTCTCACTACTTGTTAAAATAACTGATATTTATGCTAATCTGCTTTCATTTTATTCCATGTTGGTCAAAGTTCCTCATACTATTTCTTAAGACTAAAAATTTTGTCTCATCTGGTATGCTGTGTAAAAAGTAAATCAATACATTTAATACACACAAAAGCCATATCACCAATTAATTCTATTACTTAGGCACTATATTTTGGAGGGAAGAAAAACTCCAGCTTTCTTCCTTTACAGTACTTTTTATTTTCTGACTCAAAGAATGGCAGTAGGGATCAAGACTTCAATGTCTTTTTGTACTTGACTGTTTTAACAATTCAAATATGGCAAACGATTTTTAGTTACAACTTAGTATAAGTTGATTCCAAATCCTGTAATTAAATGAAAATTATAAGAAAAGCTTTTCTTATAGTAACCAGTGAAGCAGGACAAAATGTATGCATAAAAATTTGATTAGTATTAGTAAGTATTAATAGGAATTTTAAACCTCGCAAAAATCCATTTATTTATTTTTATTTTTTTTAAATGTATTTAAAACACTATAGTTCTGTATTTCAACAGTTGATCTGCATGTACCATATTTCCAGAATGTCAAAAACTGTTTAGCAGAATTTAAACATCTGAATTGCAGCTGTAAAAAAGTTACACCTTACAAATTTTTTAAACAATACTTCTTGCCAATTATTTTTCTTGTGGAAATGCTAAAACACGTAAGAGTTGGGTAAGAGTGAATACAACCAATTTTACTATTAAAATTTGCATTATTCAGATATAAGCTTAACCTATAAATGACTACTACGAGGAAGTTCCACAAGTCTTCCAAGAATGCCTGGGCACATCCCTATCACTGTTCCCTCCATGCTGCATAGAATCATTGACTTGTTACAGTTAATATGTATAAAAGATCCAATGCTCAACATGCAGCTCAAAGAGGTAAGCTGAGTCTGGCTCTTGCATGCCCAGAAAAGGCTTCATGGTCATTTTCACACACAAAAGCAGGTGGATAGGAAGATGCCTTGTCCATGAACTTGAAAGGGTGTTCTTGCCAAACGAGTCAACCTGACTCCCCTGACTGTGCAGGTTAGGGAGGCCATTGGGAGTATCATCAGGTAGCTGGAAGATGGTTACCTGTTAAAAGGAAGTGTCACATCAAGGTTGATGGCAGCTTCAACCAAGTGAATGTTGGACAAACCCTCTTTTCAAGTGATTGCCAACCTGCTTTCCACGTCTAGAAGTAGACCTGTTTGCTACACAAGTAAACCATGAACTTCCAGTGTGTGTGTGTCTCCAAACCTGGATACTCAGGCAATACCAAGAGATGCATTCCTCCAGAAATGGAACAGGCAGTCTACCTGTTTCCTTCAATTTTTCCAGATTTTTAAGGTTTTACCCAAGCTGTATACCTTCAACAGAACTGCCCACCTAGTGGCTCCAAATTGGCTCATCAGTCATTGGTTTGTTCTGATGGAACAGTGGGTGAGATAATCAATTCCATTGGCATCTGTTGTTTTATTCCAGACAGTAGGAGGGGAAGTATTCTTTGAATCCTCCTTTCTGTTCCACTACCTTCTTTTGTGGATTTTCCAAATTTAGTGTACCCTAAAGATTATTCATCTAACATTGTTAGGTACCTGGTGCATAACTACAGACTTCACCTATTTGATAATACTAGTCCATACTTAGAGTGTGGTTGCAGGCGAATCCCTTGAGCATGAGCCCATGTCAAGACGAAGGCAAAGACCCTTGTGAATACCTTACCTTGAACTGGTATATCTGCTCTCCCAGAGTGAAGTGAAGAAACTTCCGATGAAGGGTGAATAGGGATCTGGAAGTAAGCATCATTCAAGTTTATTGACAGCAAAAAGTCATTGTCCCTTATTGCTGCTAACACTGTCCGTGGTGTCTCCATCTTGAACCTTGTCTTCTTGACAAAATGATTCATGGTGGAAAGGTCGATTAAAGGTCTCCAGTTGCCTGTCGCTTTTGGTACCAGGCAAATGTGACTGTAAAACCCCGGAGAAGGAAGCTTTACTTCCTCTATCACACCCTTGTTCAGCATTTTCAACACTTCCTCCCGAAGAGCTAAGAACTTCAGGGAGTCAGAAGCATACGTCCGACTGAGAAAAGGTCTGTCCAAGGGGGGGGATGGGGGAGAGAAGTTGAATGGTAGTAGACATCCCACCCACAGAACATTAACCACTCATTTCTCCGCTCCATAAGTTGCCACTTGGCCCACTGACCTGCTAGGCATCCCCCTACTTGTGGCAATGGGAAGGGAGAGGCGCCCACTCTATTGAAGACCCCTTCTTCCCCTTCCCCTAGAGCCTCTCCTAGGCTTGTAGGGGTGAGATTGAAAGGGACACTGCTACTTGTTAGAAATAGCCTGTGAGGGGGACTGAGAGACCCTCACCAAAACAGAATCCTCAGGAGATTCAACAGGTGAAGACCTTCTTACCTGTCGCTAAGGAGGAGGAGGAGGAGGCAGGCGTCTTGAACGTGCCTCCGACTTGGATACCACCTGATGAACTAACCTGTCCTTAGTATCTGCCCGTTGCTGGTCTATCATATTTGTTAATTCAGTCCTCAGGAACAGAAACTGCAAATCAAGGAGATCCCCATTCCTGAGCGCCAATAAAAACTCAGAGTCCACTGAACTTGTCACATTGGACAGAGTTGCATCTCTCCTTCCTTGGAGGTGGTTGACCCACAAGTTTGCACTAAGGTGGGTCAGTTAAGGGGACCGTCCACTATAGCGGATGACATGTCAACTTGAAAAAATAAAAAGTCGAGTTATTACTTGTATCTATACAGAAACATGCCGTGCATGCTTTTCAGAAGTTTCAGCCAATTATTTTTACAAATAATGAAGATATAGCGGTTTTTAAATGATGACGTCATCATAACTGGGTCGTCTGTATGACTGAGTTTGACAGAATCGTTTTTGCGTGTTTATTTTTGCATATATACAGGGATTTTTTTCTGATTTTTTTCGAGATTCTCATACATCTGGTAGCAATGAAAGGTAGTGTGAGAGAGGAGAGCTGCTCAGAGCGGCTATTTATAGGCGAGACTCAGAGAATGACTCAGTTACGCCAAAGACGTCAAAAGAGTTACATGCACTTCGTCACTTGCGTTTGGTCACTAGCTATTTACAGTCTAGTGAGTGAGGAAGAACTCACTAAACCTCCTACAGACCTATCTGAAGCAATTTTGGTGATTGTGGTGAACCACAAGTCAAGCCGTGAGACTGTATGGAAGATGGAAGCTGCCGTAGTCTCCATAGCTAAGGGCTTTTGTGACAACAAGGAAGGACCTTCCAACCTAACCTGCTATACAGTTAGACCAGGTTTGAGACGGATCATGTCTGGGTTAAGGGGACGAGGCATCAAAGGATCTACATTAGTTGAGTAGTACTTCCTATGCCACATGAGAAGAGGAGGGAGAAACTTGGATGATCCCTCGAACTGCAGAGAGCCATCTCGGTCCGACACCAAAGTGTCCACACATTGCAAGATGGGCTGAGCGTGATCCGACTAGGAAAGTTCAAAAGAAATCCTAGAATCCTGACTGGCACCCAGCAAGGCCTCTATGCATGTAGGGGTGATAGAAGACTGAGGAGCACCCTACACTCAAGATTGTTGAACTCATGAATGAGGTCAACAACTTTCGCAAAGGAAGACATAAACTCTTGAGAGTATCTCCCTCCTCCTGCTCCGGCAATCGTGACCGACGATGTGAAGAAGGCTTGGCAGCATTGTCCTCCTTTTGCAACAACACTGATGAAGCTTCCCTAGGAAGCCTAACATTCTGGACATTATTGGTAGGAGAGAAGTCTCGAAGATCCTGTGACTGAAGGTTCCCAAGCATCATCATACAATGACACTTGTGCATAGTCCTGGGGTGAACCACGTATAGACTCGTGAAGAACCAAGTACACCATCACTGAATCACATACATCAACCGAAACACGTACACGTTCAGGGGAGAAATCACGTACGTGGCTGTGTGACGAGTCGAGTACACTTCTGTGAGACACCAACCAAGTACATTCCCAAGACAAGGAACGTTGCCGAAGAGAGCTACTCGAAGGAGATTGACTCTTAAGGTTAAGGCCTCTTCCAGGAGAATGAGGAACACGTCCGTGGGCCAGGGAAGCCTCACATTCCCAACTGTCAACCCAGTCATGTTGATTGAAGAATCCTTAAACACAGCTTGGACCACCTCCGTCTCTGCAACTTTTGACCTTTTAATTGGCACCTTATCGTCCTTACGCCGATGAACTGGAACAGGAACAGATGGAGAGGGAGTACATTGGTCCCCCCCTATTCTTGGCAGATGTGTACCAGACCCCCGCGAATAGTTAGAATCCGTGAATAGTTGGAACCCCTATAAAAATGCTGTAAACTGCCTACTATTTTGTTAGTTAAAACTCGAGAAAAACCCTCTAAAAATTGTTATACTTGGTTTTTTTATAATTTTATCTCAAGAGGTGTATTTTATGATGAAATTGATAAAACACCATGAATTTCTGGATATTTTTTATAGAAAAATACCATGAATAGGCAAATTTTCCACAAATAATGGGGGGAAATGTTCCCAAGGAAAATCCACGAATGCGTGAGTCTGCGAATCCTGAGAACGCGAATGCAGGGGGTCCACTGTACTTCCAAAATCATCGGCACATACATGCAAGGATGAGACACGTACGCATATGGAAGGTGAAGACTCAAAACTCATCCAAGAGGAGAGACACAGCCATGAAGAGAAGATGACAATGCATTACCAGCACACACAGGAGACTTACAGCCATGTAATGAAGACGAGGATGCCTTCCTTCCACAAGCTTCACTGTCAACCTCACAAACATGAACCTGCGATGGAGAAGCATGACCTTGCAGGGCAGATGGCGAAGCACCCCTCTCATTTGCACAAACATGGACATGCATAGGGGAGATACGGTCACAAGAGGCAGAAGGCGATGCACTCCCTCCGCTCACATTCCTTAGAGCCTTTGCCTTTGGAAGGTCTTTTCCCTCTGGAATCTCAGCTGACTAAGTTAGAGCAACATTTTCAAAAGGTTATTGCATGCTTTTACTTTTATGACTGCAATAATTTAGGGTGGGTGACCTCAGCTCCTTGGCAGCCTATGGAGGTGCATCTGTCAGTCAAGGCCCATGGTCACATTTGGCTTGTGGTGGTTTGAAAGAGGAAAACAACTTGGTTTGTGGAGTTCATTCCAGAGTATGCTGACTATTCCTCTTCAGTTAGATTTGTAGGTCTGTTGACTGATTAATGACCTACCCCTTGAGAGAATGTTAGGAAGGTATAGCTTTCAATTCCTTTGAAAAAAGAAAAAAAGTCTAAGAATGTGGCTATACCTGCCCTTGAAACAGGTATTTGACTAGATCTTTGGCTTAACGTTTTGACAGCCTTTTAAGTGACAGTTCCTGCAACTTCAGAGGGATAGGCTATGTTTAGGAGGCTATTAGTGTCTGGCGGAAGTGCCCTCACTTTTCTTGCTCGTCAGTGTTCAAACCAGCGGATGAACATTGTTCTTTGTACTAGGAGAGACAGGGGCCTCTCTTCTTTCCAGGCAGTTTCTAATGACAGCCCACTTGACTTTCATAGTAGTTCAGTGATCAGTTCCTCCCTAGTTCCCAAAGAATTGCATGGACACAGCAGTTAAGAACAGAGGGTTCTAGAGACTCCTTCCTCAACTGAGATCCTAGATCATTTCCATCAAGGCTTCCCTTGTTCAGTACAGCTAGGAAGCCTGTAGAAAAACAATCTGTGCAAGCTTCTACATCTGAGAGGGTTGATGAGGTTTCCCAGTTATTTCATCCTTCTCAGTCCTTATGGCCTCCGATTTCAGCCTTGCCCAGAAGAGAAGGGAAAGTCAAAAAGAAATAACTCCTGAGATTGGCAATCCCCCTCCTTTACTGCCATAAGTAGGGGGTTTACCTTTCTCATGCTTGTGCCAAGAGTCAGAGAGGGAGACTTAGTGCTCAGTAGATCTTCAGTGTGTACTTTTAGATACCCTTTCATCAAGATTTTCAGAAATTGATACGTCTCATTTTGTGTATGTGGGGGGCGGGGGTGGGAATGGTCATCTAATTTAAAGCACCTTTATTTGAACTGCCTACAGCTCCTCAAGGTTTTACAAAAGTGCTCAATTTGGTTTGGCTTGGATCCATTCAAGATATATTCATCCACAGAGTTACTTAGATATTGGTTAATTCTAGCATCATCACGTCAGCATTGATTCAAGACAAGGATTGGATTCTAGACCTTTGCCAAACTCTATGCATTGTGATAAACTGAAAACATTCAACTTAGGCAAATTCAGAAGATGAAGACGACAGGGCTCCATGTTGATGTAAATTGAGAAGATGAAGAAGACAGGGCCAAAGCTAATCTTGAGGAAAAGTGAAGTGGATAAAGGGGCTCATCATATTCTTGAGCTCTGAATAGGTAGTGATTCTTACTCAAGTATGCCTGAGGTCACAAGGTCTAGCATTGATATCAAGGGCCTAAATGGACAAGACTTACTTCCAAAGGCTTACTATAGTAACCACCTTCCAAACTGCTGGTTAAAGAGGTGGAGCAGTATCTGAGTAGCATCCAAGTTTTTGTTATCACTAATAGTTCATGTGAAGAAAGCTTTACATAGAGGATAGTCTCTGGTAAATTACAAGGAATTGAAACCCTACCAGTTGTCTTTTGCATGAAAAGACCCTCTGTATGTGATGGATTCATACAAGGAAATATGGGATGAGAAGAATGTTGCAACGTGTTTGTAAAATGGCTTTTTACCAGCATTCCTGAATTCCCAAGTTACACATCTTCCTATGCTGTTTCAACATGGCTTTCTGAACCTCCTCAATGGGTTTTTGTTCAGCTACTTTAATATGTATTACTGCTGTAGCAAGAGTAGTTGATAGTCTCCCATTTTCATCCCATATCCAGACCATCTCAATCTTTGAGATATTCTTTTATCCTGCATCTGGATGCCATATTTTGAAGCTTCACTAGTAGTATGATTTTAGCAACACAACCAACCAAGAATTTCAGCTGTGTCCATTTTCAAAATGACTTCATAGTGTTTATAAGTGAAAATATCTCACAGATATCATAGATTTTCTGTTCACAAATAGGGAGCTTTTTATTTACCTATATTCCTGCAATTTATTTTTACGTAGGCTGTAATTTTCCATTTCAGTTTATTGCTAAGGCAGTAGTAGTTACATATATCTCTTTCAAAGCCTGCATTCTCTTCAACATTAAATCATAATATACTGTAAATCCTATTATAGTAGAGTATATTCTTTTGGCCTCTTGATTCGTTTACTCCATTTACTTTGTTTAATCCTGGGCATTTCCAGTGATGCCATTGTATTCTAATTCAGCTCTAAACATCTTCCATGGGACCCACACACCACATTCTCAACTAAAATTTCTCTTTTGCTTTTTTTCTGATCAATAAATTTTGATTTCAGTTCAGCTGCTAACACTGGTCATACGCTTACACTAGTTCCCATGAACATCTGTTTCTAAGTAAAAAAAGAAGCTAGTCTCATAAGTACAATATGTATTTTGATGTAAGATACAACAAAAATTATTTTATTTTTCAAGTATGCGAGATGGAATTAAAAATGTTTCTTACTGGGATGAAAACACCTGTATTCACACCTTAGGAATACTAACCAAATTTTAGTATATATTTTGATAGAGTTGCACTGTTTCATCTTCAAGGATTACCCCCTTCCATGGTCTATCCAGAGCTCCATGGTAACCAGACTAATGTCAAAGAATTATCTTAACTAGTCATGTGGCCAGGTATTGCTTCATAATGATGAACATTACAGCACACGATAGAGTATAAGTGGACTTACGATAAGAGGTCACTTTCTATTATCCTCAGCAAACACTGATACCCAGTTTACCTACATCAAAACCGCAAGAAGAAAAAGTGGTTACGCGCATATGCACCGTCATATTGTTTACACATGACTAAAATCCGACCAAGACGCCATTCCTTTTTCTGGTTGATCAAGAAACCAGCTAAGTGCATAGTTTAAAGTTCCAATTTAAAAACTTTTTAGTTAGACTGTGGAGCAATTGATTATTGTAAGTGAAAAGCCGTAATCGCCTTATTTCGCCAGTGCACGTTGGAGCTTCATACGATTTATGATTGTCAGGCTAGATCTGAGAATTTTGTTCTTTGCTTATTTATTTCATTACCAAGTTTCATAGAAACATATAAGTTGAAAGCTAAGTGTACAATTTTAAGTTTGTTAAAATTATTGTTAGTTTACAATGTGGAACAATGAAATTATTGTTAGTTTACAATGTGGAACAATGATTATAGTGTGGATGAAAAGCTGTAAACTGTCGTTGTTCATACGTGAACAAACCTTCGGTCTTAATAGGATCATTTCTAGCGCCTAGCTGGATCCGGTTAAATCGCAGATGAAAAGCAAGGAATCTTGTGAGTTCTGGCAATGCGTGCGTATATCGGGTGAAAAGTGGTCAAGGACCAGGCACCCATGCCACAGCTTTCAGTCTTTTTCTTAACTGCCTGGGCAAGAGTTGTGGTTGACCTCTCTCAGCCTTTACCCGGTTCTTTGCCTGTTTTTGCTTGTGTTTCTGTGTGTGTGCGTTTTTATTATGGTTTCTGCTCCTTCTCGGCCTCGACAACATGTGTGCCCAGGTACTCAAGGTTTCTCGTTTTTTGGCTTCTTCAGCGACAGATCCTCACAAAACTTGTAGTAGGTGTCGTTCTAACATTTGTATAATAATGAATCCCTGCACAGAATGCTGTACATGGCCTAGAGAACAGTGGAAGTTATTTTATAGTAAGAGGGAGCGTCGTAGAGTTTCTACTCTTCCTTCGTGGGAGGGGTTTTCTTCTCCTCTTCCCAATGCTTCGTCTCCTGCCGCAGTCACACCCCATGCTAGTGTTGTGCCTTTGACTCCTTCCTTTTCTTCCATCGATTCGTCATTGGAAGTATCAGGAGGCCCTCAGGCTGATTTATTATGTAATGTCGCCCATTCTTCCCTGGGAGTCAATTTAATTCCCGAGAAGGCTTTTTCATCAGTTTCTTTCGTTTCAGTCGGAAGTGTCCAAAATGGTGGCGGTCTGGGGGTCACTTGGGCTACGGGCTACGGGGTCCACCCTCCTTGCTGATGCACTTCTTGATGCTCGCCTCTCCCCACCTCAGGCTGCCCAAGATCTCCCCCTTCTCCTGGCCTCGCCTTCACTGGTAGCCGAGGTCAGCCATATTGTATTGCTCCACCAGTGACGACTGCTGCTTCTTCAAGTCAGAGGGAAGCCATGGCATCAGCGCCACTGGTGATGTCACGGGGTCAGCCATTTTGTATCCCTCCGCCAGTGGCGTCTACTTCCCTTTTGGATCAAGAGGAAGCCGTGATGTCAGCGCCGCTAGTGATGTCCCTCCAGCGAGGATGTCACTCCCAGTTTCCTCCACTGCGCTGCCTCGCTCTTCTGTATCATTATCGTTTGCTCTCATGACATCATCACTGCCATCCATTTTGCTGCATCTCCCTTCCATGTTGTCGGCCCCTTCTCTTGCTGATCCATCTGAGGCTCTTATGTCAGGCAGTTCTTAAGAGATTGGACTCTGTTTTAGAAGATAGGTTTGCTGTCAAGTCGTCTAGGAGGACTGGAAGCAAGGGTGTTCCGTTGCCCCTACCTCCTTCAAAGAGATTGTGTAAGGAGCCAGCGCTGTCTTCTTTTCTTTCTCCCCCATCTCTGCCGCATCGGCGTATCAAGTGTTGGAAGGTTAAGGACTTTGCCCTTTCTTCGTATGTGAGTGAGGAGTGGCACGCCAAGGTTCCTGCACGTGTTGGTGTTACTGAGAGTGTTAATGTTTCATCCCCTGTGCGATTTGCAGTGGCTGCTTGGTCCTCTGCATTGAGTTGCGAGTGTGTTGCAACCTCCCACATTCGTCCATGTTGCAAATTCTTCTGCTTCTCCAACACCAGGGCCCATTTGTCGCTGTAAGGATCTCAAGGCGCCTGTCAAGAAATCGAAAGTTATGAGCGCAGACATACTGCAGCAGGAGTGTATGCCTACCCCTCCCCCTAGTACTTCCCGGGGTTCGACTCCGAGGGATTCTTGTTCTATTTTGAGTGTTCAAGACACTTCACCTTTGCATGTGCACGTACGCCACCACATACTCAAGTCATCTATTGGGAGTGTGCGTAGTGATGTTCCCAGTGTTGTGGTTGGTTCGTTGCAGGAGTTGGCGCTTGGATCCAGCCCAGATAGGTTGGTTGGTGATTTGGGCTGTTTGGCTGCTGGGTCTTCTGTTAGTTTACACGAAGAAGGCGCATTGGGTAAGCCTGCACATTCTTCGCGTCGTCGGTCTCCGTTGCCGGAGGAGGAGGAGGGAAACATGCAAGAGTTTTTATCTTCCTTTACAGAAGTTGTCGATCTCATTCATGAGTTCAAGAATTTGGAGAGTAGGACTCAGGCTCGGTCGTCTTTCGCTCCTTCCTGCTTGGAAGCCTTGCTGGGAGATACGCAAGAACCCAAGTCATCGTTTCATCTCCTCTTGTCGGGGAATGTCCAGTTGGTCTTACATAAGGTAAACACCTGTGTTTCAGATCGGGATGGGTCGCTTTGCTCAAGGGGCTCTGCCAAGTTGCTTCCCCCGCCTCTTACGAGGCATAGGAAGTACTATGCTACGAACTCTGCTGCCATTAAGGGGTGCTTCCCCGCCTGGCTTATGAGGCATAGGAAGTACTATGCTACGAACTCTGCTGACTTGATGTTACATCATCTTAATCTGGAAGTCACTCGTCTGAAGCCGGAGGTTGACTATGGAGCAGGTGAGATTGGTGGCTCCGTCCTTATCTCCACAGGATGCCTCAGCTTTGGAGTCTACAGCAGTCTCCATGTTGCAGACGGTTTCTTGGTTGTACTTCTAGTCGGCGGTCATTGCCAAGATAGCATCTGACAGGTCCCCAGAGGGGTTGGTTAGTGCTTCTTCTCTTGCCAGTTTGTTGCAGTCTGGGGGCAAGGCGTTCTCGGATCATGCACACCTCAGCGTCAATTTATGGGCTAATCTTCTCCAGATTAGAAGAGATGTGGCTTTTTCCAGGATGAAAAGATCGGTTGACCCTGGGTCCTTGCTGGCATTGAGGAATTATTGCACCAGGCTGTGTCAAAGTCAGAGTCTCATCCTTGGAGACGTCCGGCTCCTCCTCCCCCTGCCCAGCAGCAGTCACGAAGATTGTTGCCTGGTAGGCCGTCAAGGAGTTCTGTTTCAGCTGGGCCTCTGTTTGTCCCAGCCTAGGTCAGAGGACGAACGTTCCTTTCATTCCCACTCTTTTAAGTTGAGAAGGGACCCTAGGGGCAGAGAAAAAGGAGGTCGTCGGCCGGTTAGGCGCTTCTCCCTCTCCTGCGCTACGGGTGGCGGGTTGCCTGGCAGACCAGTGGGCCAAGTGGCAGAGTTATGGGGCGGAGAAGTGGGTAAAAGATGTCCTTCTGGTGGGGTATCTACTGCCATTCGACTTTTCTACCCCGCTCTCGGACAAGCCTCTGCTCAGGAGGGTGTATCTCCCAGATTCTCTGAAGTTCTTGGCTCTCCGGGAGGAAGTGCAGAAGATGCTGGACAAGGATGCGACAGAGGAAGTGGTGCATCCATCCATCTCCAGGGTTTTACAGTCACATCTTGGTGCCCAAGGCATTTGGGGGTTGGAGGCCTGTAATCGACTTATCCACCTTGAATCATTTCATCAGGAAAACGAGGTTCAAGATGGAGACCCCTTGTTCAGTGTTGGCAGCTGTGAGGGAAAGCGACTTTATTCTGTCAATAGATTTGAAGGACGCATATTTCCAGATCCCTATTCATCCATCGTCCAGGAAGTTCCTTTGCTTCTCTCTCGGAGACAAGGTCTTCAAGTTCAAAGTCCTGTGCTTCGGGCTGACCACAGCCCCTCAAGAGTTCACAAGGGTCTTCTCTCTTGTCTCTCTTTGTTATCATTCAATAGATAGTTAATAAAGGGCTTCACTGAAACACTTGCATAAGTCCTTAAGCCATATAATATGTGAAAATTATCAATATAAAAGTAATACACTGGAGGAGCTGTGAACAGTGGCGAGCTATGCATCACCTCCCCCTCCCCTTTGCGTTCAAAGAGCTTTATGAACGGGTATGGAGTCTAGGAGAATGTCAACACTTTAGTTGAGTGTCACTTTGCGGTTGTTGACTTGTAGCAGGGGCTACATCCTTCTTCTTTGGAGATTGTTGCATCTCGTCATGCAATTGTGAATTAGGGAGATGTACAGAGCATAAGAAACGGCAGTTACACCATAATATTCTTCCTGAGGGTAATTTCACATGGTAGTCTCGCAACTTGCCGATGCCCATTATAACGTCTTGTCTTATCCCATCACTTTGAGATAGGGTCTTTAATCCGGACATTATCATCGAGCTTAAGTGGTGCCAAAGGATATACATGGCTGTCATACCGTATTTTGGCTGCTTGAGAACGTGATGCTACATGATGGTCGTATTCATCTGCTTTCGCTTGCCATTCTTGCTTGAATGATGATGTATGGGCTGGGACACATGATCGAAGGGCTTGGCCATATAATATCTGTGCTGAAGAATGGCCAGCATAGTTAGGAGTATTCCGTATCTCCAACAATTTTCCGTCAAAGTCTTCGGTGTCGATATTCCCAGAAGGTGCTACTTTGAGAATAAAATGTTTGATCTTCTTTACAGCTGCCTTGGCATGGCCATTGCTTTGGGGATAGTGGGGTGTGGACATCACATGTTGAACACCCCTTCTGCCTAGAAAATTCTTGAATTCAGAGCTGGTGAACTGAGGTCCATCATCTGTCATCAGCCTTACTGAAACACGTAAGTCTCGGAAGATGTGGCTGAAGTGTCGTGTCGTTGCTTCTGCTGTAGTATTAGTACCAAATTTTACCACTACTGGCCATAGATAGCCTATCTACATACAAGAGGAAAGATTTCCCAGCAACACTGATGAAATCAGCCAATACAGATTTGAAAGGACGAGAGGGGTTCTCGTTGCATAACAACGGCTCCTGCTGTTGACTTGACTGCATTATCTGACATGGCTCACAGGCGTGGACCGTATTTGCTATATCTGCCAATATACAGTCTATCCCAATACTTAGTTGCCTCCACTCCACGATGGCTGTCATGAAGGCATATTAAAATATTGCGTCGCATAGCTGAGGGAACCACTATTTGGGCCCTGCACAGGACAAGGTCATCATCAGTGTATAAATCCTCCCTTATATTCCAATAGGGTAGTATGTCATTGTGGAGATCGTAGCGGTGACTGGGGAATCCATTGGCAACGTTCTGGAGGAGTCTTGTGTATGAGGGGTCCTCATGTGCTGCAGTGCGAATTTCTTCCAAGATCAGATCTTGCGTAGTTGATGTCTTCACCTCTGAAATTGCGTCGACGGTCTTGGCTTTTACACTTCTCAGGGAAAGATGAGTTTCACTATTTAGCAAATCATCCTCAGACGTTGGGTGGCTCACAGGGGAAAGTGAGAGGGCATCGGGTATGCAATGTTCCTTGCCCTTATGCCACACTGCAGTGAAGATATATGGTGAAACTTTCTCTTTCAGACGCTGGAGATGTGTTTTCTACTGCATCCAATGTATATGTATTCAAGATGGGTACCAGGGGTCTATGGTCAGTCCCAATGTGAAATGGGGTAATCCAAGTAAGTAATGGCGACATTTAGTCATAGCCTAAACTGAAGCTAAACATTCCAACTCAATGGTGGCCCATCTAGTTTCTGCATCAGCCAAAAATCGTGAACCACACTGGACCAAACGGAAATGGCCTTCCCCATGGTCTTGCAGAAGGGCATATCCTAAGCCATATAAATGAGAAGTATCAGTTTGCAGTATGGTGGGGCACGTCGGGTCAAGATGAGCTAGCACAGGTGGCTGAGAGAGAGCCTTTTTAACACTGGCAAAGGCAGCATTATGATCTGCTGTCCACGTAAAGGATCTCTCGCGGCTCATTAGTGGTCGAAGTGGATCTGCTGCAGCTGCAAGATTTGGTGAAAATTCTGTCAACTGGTTAGTAAGACCAATGAATGACCTTAAATCTGTCAGATTTGCTGGTTTCAGGAACTCTGATATAGCTTGAACCTTCTCCTTATCGGCTGCAATTCCATCTTCAGATAATGTGTATCCACAAAATGATACGGTAGGGCTAGCAATAATAAACTTTTCTGCATTTAAAGTAATACCATGAGTCCTACAACGTGACAAACCTTTGTTAACCCTGCATAAGTGAGAATAATAATCCCTATCATATACAAGAATGTCATCCACCACCTTACAATTTTGGATGCCTTGAAGGGCAACATCACCTCCCCTGCAGTACTCCTGAGGCACTGAATCCCATAGGTGAATGACGATAGCGATACTGACCATAGGGTGTGATGAATGTTGTAAGGGCTTGGTCCTCCTCTGCTAGAGGGATCTGCCAGTAGCCACACAATGCATCCATGGTGGAGAAATATCTGGAAGTAGGATCGATACTCCTAATTGCACTAAACGGTGATGGTGAGGGATGGGCTGGCCTTGGCACCTGTGAATTTAACTTGCTTAAATCTGTGGTGACACGAACACCACCTGTAGGTTTGGGCACAACCACTAACGGCCGACACCATGGGGACAGCTGATCCCCAACAAGTTCATTGATACCTTGTGCTACCATTGCCTCCAACTCAGTCATGACGTCCTCTTGAAAGTCTAGTGGTATTGTATGTGGAGTGTAGATTGCAAAGGTGAATGAATATGCATGGGCGGCCCAGTCATTGGCTTAAGTTGTGCTCCTTGATGAAACTGCTCCTTTGTCATTAGCACACTGCTATATTCCTTGAGAAAGAAAGTATTGCCTGGCTTCTTCCGGTGACATTGTGGCAGGGGGTGGAGAAACAGATTTAGGTTCAGATGTGTTAACTTGGCTGGCTGGCACCTGACTGGTTCCTGCTTAAGTCCTGCTCAGTTTCCTCTCTTGCGTTTGACGCGGGAAGTCCCAGAGAATGATCTTTAGGTGTCGGAGGGCATCATAACACAGTTGGGAGAGAACTAAGGATGTCAATATACCCCTTTTATGATATATTGCCATATGTCATCATGGCCTCCATTGATCCCTAAACTTTACCTTCCATGGGTGATTCTTCGGTGTTGGAGAACTGTAATTCAGGGGGCTGCCGCAATTCCTCGGTACTGATGCCCAGTGCTTGTAGATGCTGCACCCCAAAAACAGTTGTATCTGCATCAGTATCAGGGATAACGTTGATCTTCTCTGATTTACCGCCACATACAACATGTAAATTGATAGGCGGTGAGGGACAACCTTGAGGGCGTAAAGTGACAGAACGTATAGCTGGGGAAGATGTCTTGACGGTGTTCAATTTATTTTCCTTTGAATCCTTCAACTCCTTAGTTCCCTTTGACTTATTCTGTGCACAGCAAACATCATAGTGGCCAAATTTATAGCAAACTCGGCACTCCTTAGCCAATGCGGGACATGCAGCAGTGTATGGGAAATGGCCAGTTTTAGCACAGTCCCTGCACTTGTGAGATGCTGCCTTACATGTGTCACTATGATGCTGTTGACTGCAATTCTTGCATCTGCTACTTAAAGAAGGGTTTTCTCCTGCAAATAACTTTTCTTAGGTTGCATTGGCTTAGCAGCAACCTTCTTTTGCTTCTTGTAGTTTGACACGGTACATACTGAAGTTGACAGGTAGTGAGGATGTTGGGACGATCGTCAGGTGGCAGGGAGGTGTTCAGCTGCTCTGAGGAATTGTATCAATTTCCTGGAGCTGATGGCTGTCTTCTTGTCACTCAAAAAGCTCAGACCTCCAGAAGAGAGACATTTGGTTGATTCTAGACAACATGACTTCAATGGCCTGCATTAAGAGGTCAGAATGATACTCACCTCTTCTCAATAAAATGACAGCCTCAACAGAGTGGAGTTAGATAACTACTCTTTCAGAAAACAGCTAATATGCTTCCACAAATAGAAGTGGACCTATATGAGAATCACAAACTGCTAGGCAAGCAACAGCAAGAGATGCCTTCCTACAAGACTGGAACAAATAGAGGATGATATACCCTTTTCCTCCATTAATCCAGATTTCAAGATGCGGAGCAAACTCCTAACCTACTAAGGGACAGCTTACTTAATACAAAGCCCCAAATTGGCCAAACAGGCATTGGTTCCTATTACTTTAACAACGGGCAAAGAGATAAATAGTTTTATCCTAGTCAATAGGAAGGAAAGTCATTAAAAGATCCTCCTTTCTAAGCCAAGACCTTCACGGGTGGATTTTCTTAAATATCTGTACCATGAAAATTACTCGCCCAACATTGCTGGGTACCAAGTGCAAAAATTATAGATTTTGTATATCTAGCAATGCCAGTATCCATACCAAGAGCCCAGTCAAAAATTCTAGGGATAATTTAAAATTTTTTATCCCCTTTTGAAGAAAAACACCTTGTAGTTACAACAATCATGGAATAGAAGGCAGCATTAATGGAACCATTGTTTTATGATTTTGTAATTTGTCTCTAGTATATAAGTTTTCACCTCCTTTCTGCGGTCCTTTGCACTACAAAGATCTGCTCTAGAATGGTGCTAATCACTTGGTCCCCTCAATTCAGTGGACCTGATACAACCACAACTCACAAGCTACAGTGTTCTCCTTGACTGCATTAGCATCAGGTGTGCTTATTAGCAAACTGGGCTCTCTTAGATGAGGACAATACTGTACATCACGCAAGCAGCTGATGATCAATTATTATTGTCCTCTGGCCTGTCATTCCTGGCCAAGAATGGGATTCCTTTAAGAAGGAAATCTAGTCTAAGTAAACTAGAGTTAGCAGACAAAACATTATGCCCAGTTCAAGCACTTCAAGTTTTACTGAGAGGTCACAGCAGACATTGCAAAGTGTCCATTTTTTCCTACACACTAGCAATACTCGTCACGAGCTCGAACAAGTTCGACTACACTGTGTATCAGTAGGTGGCATGGATAGCCTTGACCCACAGGCACTACAGCGGCAAATCACGGGTCTTCCTAACAGGCCGGTATGCTAACTATTGCTGGGGAAGGTATGACAATACTGCAACCACACCCAGTATGCTTAGTTAAGTCACCACAGAACTTCACCCTAAAAAATGTGAGTTCACACTTAGTTTCTTGTTCTTTGCTACCAAACTATAAGGTATTTAGAATAAAGAATAGGGCCTTGAAACTAGTGGCTTGATCCTGGACCAAAAATGTTTTTGGGTTGTCGGGATTAAAATTTAAGAGCTTTTTGTCACCTGTCTATTTTAAATCTCCTTGAGGACAAGACAGCGACTACACTATCAAAAAACAGGTTTTGACAAAGGAAAAACCTATTTTTGGTAGTTGCAGTTGAGTCTTCAAAACCCTCCAACTTCCCTGACAAAAAGACATGGAATCTGGGTAAGGGATCATCTTGCATTGACTGACAGAAAGGAATGGCGTCTTGGTCAGATTTTGGTCATGTGTAAACAATATGACGGTCCATATGCACATAACCACTTCTTCTTCTTGCAGTTTTGACATGGGTAAACTGGGTATTAGCTTTTGTTGAGGATAATAGAAAGTGCCCCCTTATCCTGAGTCTATTTATACTCTAATCATGTGTTATAATGTTTATCATTATGACGCGACACCCAGCCATAATACCAGTTAAGAGAATTCTTTGACTTTAGTTTGGTCACCATGGAGCTCTGGATAGACCATGAAAAGGGTAATCCTTGAGGACTCAACAGTGACTAACAAAAATAGGTTTTTCCTACTTCATAACTTGTTTTATCTTGTGATCTTGGAGATGCAGATGCTAAAAACATTTCTATGAATTTGTTAATTATTACTATTATTATATACTGTAATATAAATATGTATGAGAATTGCCTCACTTGAAATCATTGCTCTTTCTTCAACCTTACACAGGTTTCGTTCAAATAAAAGCTGCTTAGCAGTGGAGATGCAAGAGATTGTGTTGGATAGCCAATATATAACAAATACATATATGTAATACTAAGGTTGTCATGCTGAGATCCATTCCACTTTTAACACTTTAATGATGATAAATAGCAGTTGAGAAAACTTACTCCTTAATTAATGCTAGTATATGTATAGTGATTCAGTAAACTTACAGGGTCCTGAAAACTACTTGACAACTTTAATAAACATCCATAGATGAAACTAATGATTTTTATTTTTCTGGAAGGCTTCGAGGAGGATATCGAGGAGGAAGGGGCAAGGGACGTCGCCGAGGTTAAAAGGTGGTGTGAAGAATTCTCCATACTAGTAGTCTAGTAAACATGGATTAGTCTTCCAGCAACGAGGGAAAATAAACTGATGGGACTGCTGCAGCAAACACCACATCCCCTCCTTCCTATGCTCCAGTCTTAAAGAACTGAAAAGATAATATATATATATATATATACGTAGTTTCATGCCCTGTCATTCTTTGCAGCCAAAACTATGTCAAGATTTATCCCTCCACTTGAACGAGTTGAATATATTGTTTGGTGATCATAGAGTTCTATTCTTAAAAGGGATAACTGTGCCTTGTTTAAATGTACATGTACTGATCCTCCTTAGGAGACCAGATGTGTATAATGCTACCCCTGCCGCCTCAATACTCCTGCAATATCACGTGTCTTGTAACCTAGTCCAAGGAATTCCATAACTGTTCCCATAAGGTTGTCATTAGGTAATTCATCTGCCTCTGATTATCTAGCTCTCTTGCAGTTTTATCAGTCCAATGTGTTCATCTTTTATCTAAATTTAGACATTTACATATAGATTATTTTATTAAATCATTCTGACTGCAACATAAGGAAATTTTGGGATAATCTTGTGCCAAAGGACACGGTTTTTAAATTATAGTGTAATTGAGAAGACCAACTTTTAGAAAATTTGTTGTATACAAATCTATAGATCTAAATAATCCTAAAAATATGAGATATATTGTGATGTGAGAGCTTTTGTATGTATGTGCCAAATGGTTGGTGATGTTGTGTATGACAACCTGTTGTGTTGTTCCTAGTGTAATAATCTCCTCACTCATGATATAGGTGAACTTCTTTGGTTATGCTTGTTTCATTTTTTTCTTCAAGTAATGGTTTCTTAAATACTCTGCCATTTGGCTGCATGATGAACTTTTGCATCTTTTCTTTTTTTAATAATTGTAACTACTATCATGCTTGTTTATTTTTCAGCTGACAATGGTGCTACCAGGATGAAAGTTGTTTGTTTCACATTTAGGATGTAATATAATTTTATTCATTAAGTTTTAATAATTTAGTTTTGCTATCAACACTGCCATTATGTTCAGACTTTAATTTTGGGTATTTTTTTGTAAGGAAGTAACTAACATTTTATTAATTTAATGAATAATCTGATAACTGAACTGCCATGTCCCATATCTTGGAGTCTGTTGGTGTATAGTCATTACCCCATATCTTGAGTGTTGCCAATTAGTCAGGGTCCCTTTCACACGTGTCTAGCTCTATACCTGTCTTGAAATCTCATGTATCGATGATTGTAGCTTTATAGTGGATTTCTTTAAGGGCTTAATATATTATTTACGTCTTGTTAAACTCGCCTTTAAAGAAGCACTATTAAATTACAAGGAATACAAATCAGTGATAATGGGATTTTACAAGTCTACTGTCATAGCAGTTGTGTTTCTTGGATAAAATAGAGGTTTCTAAGATGTTTTCATTTTAAAGGGGTAGGCTGATACTAACTTTGATAGCTGTATTGTCTGTGATTATTCTCTTGCTGTTAATTTAGTCACTGTGGAGCATTAACTTTATTTATTTTCTCTGCTAACTCATTAATAAACAAGAAACACACCAAATATGACAGTCTTAGCAGTGTGCAGCAAAAACGAAGGCATTTCCATTTCCTTTTTATCCTATATTTTCCAAGTAAGAATATTCCTTGTGTTTGATCTTTACAAGTGCATCTCCATTCAGAACTTTATTTATACTTTTAATAATTTTCAGAAAAAATTTTCAATTACTTGAAGCACACTGTTTTAGTGAACCCTCTCTCCAGTTACGTGAATTTATTGAGTTGAGTATAAAGCCACATACCTTATATTTTGTGGATGTTGCTCGTAAATCAGCCTCCATAAAGTCAGTGTTGCTAAAAAGCTGGCTTTCACTTGGTTTTACTGACATGGCATAGTGGGGTGTTATACAACTGTTGCCTTCATGTCCTTGCTCCTATATAAAACTGGGCTGTATTTGTAGATAACAGCACTGTTGGAATTCTGTTTTCCAAATTTTGTCTCAAACTAAACATTGGACTAGATTCCCAGTGAAAATTGAAAGTAATAATGATAAAAAGGTTGAAATATATAACATTAAAACTGTTCAGTATTGTTTTAGACAGTCACTACATACATTTTTACCTTTAAAAAGTCAGTTCTGTACTAATCCTTCATCTTGTCAAAATAGTAATTATAATATTGTTAATTGCTGCCAAAACTGACTACACCTACAGCTAGTAATTACAGAAAAACAACTTGTTATTATGGCTTGATAAATGTTTTCATTGTGTGTATAGTTTATTCCAGTCATTTGAAAAACAGAAACATAGTTACAATATGGTAGTTTTTGAACAAAAGATGATAGTAAGAAAATTGTAATTTATAACCTAATGGGCAGGGCATAATTCAAATTACAATTACATTGTCTAAGTTTATTTCATACTTTCTGGAAGCTCTGATATGCACATGTGTAAATGGCTAATGTGATCTTGTAACTATTTTAATTTTATTAAACAGTAATACTGTATATGACAATAGAAAGTAGAATGAGTAATAATTGTTATAACTGTTCATATCTAGGATTTTCAGGCAGTACAAAATGAACTTTGTTTTAAGATTCTCGGCCTTCCTTCAAATGCTTTGCTCGGCAGTGTAGACAAAATCACTGGCCCAAATCCTTCACAGTCGGAGTACTGCCGTTGCTACTGCTTAAGTCAATTTTCAATATTGTAACACAAGCCCCAGTATTCTTAACTCTGTGTGGTTGCTAAGTGGTGATGAAATACAATTAAAGGGGTTATTTCTTCTTTTTAGAAATTGTGTCATTAAAAATAGTCTGTGATGTTTTTTTGTTATTGTCCTGAATGTGATGGAGCGGCAATAGCTGTTTTCTTGATGTAGGCAGAAAATTTTATAACTGTGTCCCTTTGTTCAGGAATAATACAAGTCTGGAAATACAATTGATTTTCTGTTAAATGTCTCACAAAACTACATTACCTGGCAAAGCCATCAAGTTAATATTTATTTTCTTGTCATCAGATCCAATTATAAAGCTAAGCTTTGAGTTATTCTGACTGATGGGAGATTCATCAGGTCAGTTTTTTTTTTTATTCCTCCTAGACACTGCAATCAGTTCAAATAACCCTGATTATCCCTCCCTATGAGATATTCCCAGTAAATTCAGGAATTCACAGCTGAATTAAAAAACAGGATTTGACGTAGGAAAAACATATTTTAATGTCAAAGAATTCTCTTTTAGCTAGTCTTCTGGCTGGGTATTATGTCATAATGATAAACATTGTAACATGTGATTGAGTATAAAATGGACTCAAGATAAGAGTGCACTTTCTCTTATCCTCAGCAAATGCTAAAACCCAGTTTATTTGTGTCAAAACCCATAAGAAGAAGTGGCTATACGCTTATGAACCATCATATGTTTACGTACAACCAAACACGTACCACGGCAAAGTTCCTTTTTGTTGGATTGAGTTGAATATAGAATTTAGCCCAAAGGCCAAGCACTGGGACCTGTGAGCTCATTCAGGACCAAAATGGAAATTGACTGTAAAAGGTTTGAAAAGGTGTAACAGGAGGAAAACCTTGCAGTTGCACTATGAATCATGTGTTAGGAGAGGGTGGAAAGTAAGATGAAGAAAGAGAATATGAAAGGAGGTACAGTAAAAGGAACAAAAGTGGTTGCAGGTGGGAGCCAAAGGCATGCTGCAAAGAGCCTTAAGTCATGCCTACAGTGTACTGCATGAGGTCCACTGACAGCACTAACCCCATAATGGGTCCTTTTTGTTGGTCAATGCAGGATGATCCCTTACCCAAATTCTGTCTTTTTGTCAGGCAAGTGGGAGGGTTTTGAGGGCTGAACAGCAACCACCAAAAATAGGTTTTCCCTACGTCAAAACCTGTTTTTTATACCTTAGTCACGTCTTGTCCTCAAGGAGCTTTACAAAAATTTACAAAGAAACTGGCAAGTAAAGAAAAGCTCTCAAATTATAATTCAACAACCAATTTTTGGTCCAGGGTTGAACCATAAGTTTCAAGGACCCAATGTTTATTCCAGATACCTTTAGGTTTGGCAGCAAAGAATAAGAAACTAAGTGCAAACTTATGTTTTTAGGGTGAATTTCTGTGGTGCCTTCCCTAAGCATGCTGGGTTTGGTTGCAGTATTGTCAAACCTTCGCCAGCAATAGCTAGCATACCTGCCTGTTAGGAAGAACCATGGTTTGCCGCTGTACTGCCTATGGGTTAAGATTATCCATGCAACCTACCAATACACAGTGTAGTCGAATTTGTTTGAGCTTATGGCAATAGTGTGCTAGAGTGTAGGAAAAAAACGAACCTTTTGTGATGTCTGCCATAACTTGTAGGTAAACCATAAGTGCTTGAACTGGGCATAATGTTTTATCTGCTAAATCTAGTTTACTTAAAATAGGAGATTTCCTTCTTAAAGGAATCTCATTCTTGGCTAGAGGACAATAATAATTAATGGTCAGCTGTTTGCATGATGTATTGTCCCCAGCTAAAATAGCCCATTTTGCTTATATGAGTTCCTGATGCTAATGCAATCAAGATCATCTATGTATTTTGCGAGTTGTGGTTGTATCGGGTCAACTAAATTGAGGGGCTGATCAAAGCACCGCAAAAGGGAAGTGACAACTTGTATACTAGAGTCAATCCCGAATTCATAAGTCAATAGTTCTGTTAATGCTGCCTTGTATGATATGATTGTTGTAATTGCAAGGCGTTTGACGTCAAAAGGGATAAGAAAAGTTTAAAATTTTTCTCTAGAATTTCTGATGGCTCTCGATATGGATATAATTTAACCATATCTTCTATACATACTGGTATGTATTACCAGATTTACAAAGTCTGTAGTTTTTCCACTAGGTACCTAGCAATGTCGGGCAAGTAATTGTTCATACGCAAACAAACCGGTGTTAACAATAGGATCATTTCTAGCACCTAGCTGTTTCCGTGTTTCCATGTTCTCGTTTTTTGGCTTCGGCTGTGACCAACCCACACGTCACTTGTAGTAGGTGCTGCTCTAATGTTTGTACAATAACGAATCCCTGCAAGGAATGCTGTGCATGGTCTAGAGAGCAGGGGAAATTATTTTATAGTAAGAGGGAGCATCGTAGGGTTTCTACTTTTCCTTCGTGGGCGGGTTTTTCTTCTCCTCTTCCCGATGCTACGTCTCCTGTTGTTGTCACACCCCCCACTAGTGTTGTGCCTTTGTCCCTTTCCTTTTCTTCCATCAATTCGTCATTGGAAGTATCAGGAGGCCCTCAGGCTGATTTATGTAAGGTTGCCCCTTCTTCCTTGGGAGCTAATTTGATTCCTGAGAGGGAGGAGGCTTTTTCATCAATTTCTTTTATTTCAGAGTTGGAGGCGTCCAAAATGGCAGCGCTTTGGGGTACACTTGGTCTACGGGGTCCACCCTCCTTGGAGGGTTTGCTGACGTTCTTCATGGATGCTTGCTACCCCACTCCTCATGTTGCCCAGGCCCTTCCCCTCCTCCTGTGCTTCGAGTCACGAGCGTGTTGCAACCTCCCTCGTTCGTGCACATGTTGCAGGTGCTTCCACTTCTCCTTCTCCAGGGCCTATTCATCGTCATAAAGATCTCAATGTGCCCGTCAAGAGATCGAAGGTTGTGAGCGCAGAGTTGGTGCAGCAGGAGTGTTTGCCCTTCCCTCTCCCTGGTACTTCCAGGAGTTCTACTTCCAGGGATTCTCGTTCTATCTTGAGTGTTTGGGATTCCTCACCAACACACGTTCGTACATCTGTTGTGAGAGTGCATAGTGATGTCCCTAGTGTTGTGGTTGGTTCGTCTCGGGATTTGGCGTTTGGATCCAGCCTTGACAGGTTAGTTGGTGTTTTGGGCTTTTTGGCTACTGATTCTTCTTTTAATTTACACAAGGAAGGCACTTTAGTTATGCCTGCACATCCTTCTCGTCGTCAGTCTCCATTGCTGGAGCAGGAGGAGGGAAACACGCAAGAGTTTTTGTCTTTCTTTACAGAAGTTGTCGATATCATTCATGGATTTGACAATTTGGAGAGTAGGACTCAGCCTCGGTCGTCCTTCACTCCTTCCTGCTTGGAAGCCTTGCTGGGAGCTACGCAGGATCCCAAGTCATCGTTTCAACTTCCCTTGTCCAGTTGGTCTTGCATAAGGTTAACTCCTCTGTTTCAGATCAGGGCAGTTTGCTTCACTCTAGGGGCTCTGCCAAGCTGCTACCCCTGCCTCTCATGAGGCATCAGAAGTACTATGCTATGAACTCTGCATTTTTGATGTCGCGTCATCTTAACCCAGACGTCATTTGTCTGAAGCCAGGGTTGACTTTGGAACAGGTCAGTGGCTTCGTCCTTGTCTCCACTGCTACCCCTGCCTCTCATGAGGCATCGGCAGTACTATGCTACGAACTCTGCATTTTTTATGTCGCATCATCTTAACCCAGACGTCATTCGTCTGAAGCCAGGGTTGACTATGGAACAGGTCAGTGGCTCCATCCTTGTCTCCACAGGATGTCTCAGCGTTGGAGTCTACGGCAGCCTCCATGTTGCAGACGGTTTCTGGGCTGGACTTCTGGTCAGCAGTCATTGCCAAGATAGCTTCTGACAGATCCTCAGAGGGGTTGGCAAGTGCTCCTCTCTTGCCAGTTTGTTGCAGTCCAGAGGCAAGGCATTTTCGTATCAGGCTCACCTCAGTGTTCATTTATGGGCTAATCTTCTCCTGGTTAGAAGAGGCGCGACTTTATCCAGGATGGAAAGATCAGTTGACTCTGAGTCCTTGCTGGCATTGAGGAATAGAGATCTTTTAGAATCACAATTTCTGTCCCCTTGAACCGAGCTGGAGGATACAATAGACCGGCACTGGGCTGACACTAAGGTCAGATTAGTGCACAAGGCTGTATCTAAGTCAGAGTCTCGTCCTTGGAGACGTCCGGCTCCTCCTCCTCCCCCTGCCCAGCAGCAGTCACGAAGATTGTCGCCTGGTAGGCCATCAAGGAGTTGGTTTCAGCAGCGCCTCTCTGTTCGTCCCAGTCTAGGTCAGAGGACCAACGTCCCTTTTGCTCCCGTTCCTTTAAGCTGAGAAGGGGCCCCAGGGGCAGAGGCAGAGCCGTATATAGAGAGAGTTTGGCCAACCTTTTGGCAGGGCGCCATCTTGCTCCTGTCCTGTTAAGCCGTGCTCACTCACCTGAGCGATGTCTCAGCTCTTCTCTCCCTTTCTCTCTCTCATCATATGCTGCTGATTGTTAACCTAAGGTTTCTATCAAACATTAAGGATTTTATTAAAACACTCATGGTAGTTTATAACTTTATTACAGTTTTAATTGTAAAATACATAAGTATTAAGAAATATTATTATACATGGTTTCAAAATTCACAGTTTACCCATATTCATTACAGCTTTTCTCATCATCATACTCTTACTCCCAAATTCACTTCCTTTTGATTTTAACGACAGAGCTTTATGAATATTCTCTTGTTTTTTAGCATAAATATATAATCTTAAAGTGAAGAAAAACTTCAGGAGTCTACCCTTAATGTCATGGCAAGAAGGAAAAGTTGTATTCTTTGCCTGGGTGTTTGCCAAACGCACTAGTCATCCTAATAAATTGCTTGTTTCCAAAACTCTCTTCATTTTCCTTAAAAAGAATTTCTGCATTCTGAAATAAACTGAAGTAGGCATCTGTGCTATAAACTAGGCAGTTTTTTATATTCTTTTAATTGAGTCAACCTTTGAGAAGAATCTGTCTGTGTTGACTGTTTGAAGACAAAACGTGCAATGATTATTTGACTTCTCTTTTTTATGCAGTAACCTGCAATATAATGGAGGCTGCTCAGTTCTGCTTGATTCATCAAATTGTCACTTGAAAATTGGTCAAAATCATGTTCCTCAGTTTCATTTTCAGCATGACCATTTGTTTCAACATTGGGCTTATTAAGAAAGTCAGCTAGAAACTTGCAGTCATCTACATTATAATTACTTGCACTTGAGCATTTCAGAAATTGTGCAATTTATATAAGTTTCAGAGACTGTCAAAATTCTAAGGCAATTGACACTGGGATTTTCAGTCTTATGGAGCTAAACAAGTTTTCTAGACAATCTTGAGTGAATCTGGATGTCAGTAAAAATCTGTGACCTTTAGCCAAGTAATTGCTTTGGAGATTAAGAATGGAGGTGGTAGACAATATCACTCCAGTTTGAACTGGCTTTCACTGTGCATTAACTCCAATACGTATTTCATGAAACACTCTTACAACTTGCTCAAGATGCAGTATAGCTTTCTTATAATAGAATTCATTGACGTTACTTAACGCCATGATTGGATGTCTACTTGACATTAAATCAAACCACTTATTTATCAAACCAATGAACCAAGCTGTTGTAAATAGGACTTTACTGTATCCTTTGCATTCAACCAAGTAATGAATTCCTGCTTTTACCGAATTGCTAAAGAAATTTAAAGCGCCTGATACTTTCATTTTCTCAATGTGATGGATTTACATGAGTTTCAGAGAGTTTTGGCGCAAGCTTCAGCTCTCCACCTTCCTGAAAAGATATCAAACTTTTGACATGTTCAGCTGTCACCTCCTTTGATGGCCAATAAAACTGTTTCACCAAGTCGTCACTCAAATGAATAATATTGCCTTTCACTAGACATGACCACAAGTTCTTTAAGATATGTGGTACATCCTGGATGAAGTACAGAAATGTAGAATTTGATTTTGTGAACACAAACTTTGTTGGAACAGCAGATAACTTAAGGCGTTTAAGGCCATCAGCTCTTCCCGATTCGTACTGATCATCCTCAAAATGATCCTAAAGATAAAATAAATTATTGTTAACTACAGGCCTGAATATCAGCAATAAAAATATGTTATTTTGTTATATGCTATATTACTACCAGTAAAAATCCAATTGTTGCACATATGAAAAGAAAAAGGAAAAATCTTGAACTTACCAAACATAAATAAGATCTGTCATGTGCTTTCCAATTTTCTTGTTTCACTTTAATCTCCCATTGCCGTCGTCTCTCTGGGTTTCTAGGGAATCTGTGCATCCTTTTGCCCTGTCCATACTGTACAGAACAGCCTACTGCTACACAGCAAACCATAGGAATAAAGTATGTAATTTACCAAAAATTGATAAAAGCTTTTCCGTGTGCGACGTGCGTGTGGCGTGACGGCTCTGACTGTGTCAAGGCAGGTTGTATCAGGGCAGTCAGACAGAGGCAAGATGGCGCCCGTCGTTTCTGTGACCTTGAATAATGGTTCCGACCATGGCCAAACTCTATATACAGCTCTGGGCAGAGGTAATGAGGTTGTCGGTAGGTTAGGCACCTCTCCCTCTCCTGTGCCATGGGTGGGGGAGTGCCTGGTGGACCAAGTGGCAGAGAAGTGGGTGGTAGATGTCCTTCAGGTGGGGTATCTACTGCCATGGGCGTCCTCATCTTCGGTCTTTACAATGGAGACTGGGGGGATTCTGGTCTCCAGCGGGGGACTCACCCGTTAAAGGTTCCTCTGTCTCTGGAAGTGAGAGAAAACCTTTATTGGTGGTTGGATGGCCAAAATCTTTTGAAGGGTGTTCCTCTGCGTTCTCTCCCACTGGACTTCCCTCAGTTTTCAGACACCTCCCTCGCAGGTTGGGGGCTCATTTAGGTGGCCTCATTGCCTCAGGCATTTGGAGTTTGGAAGACAAGTAGCAGCATATCAACATCTTGCAGTAGAAGGCAGCCTTCCTGGGTCTGAAGGAGTTTTGAGAGAAAGTAGAGGGTCATTCTGTCGTTCTCATATCGGACAACACCACGGTGGTTGCCTATGTGAACAAGCAGGGAGGCCTGGTTTCACGTCAACTTCACGCCTTAACCGTTGAGGTTCACCAGTGGGCAGTCAGCAGTATATCCCAGGCAAATGGAATGTGGTCGCAGACAAACTCAGTCATTGGGATCACATGTAGGCACAGAGTGGTCCTTTCATCAGGTAGTATCAGACAAACTCTTCCAGGTTTGGAGGAGACCCACGCTGGACCTTTTTGTGACCCGGTTCAACAGGAAACTGGAGATATTCTGTTCAGTGGTAGCCCCTCTGTGGCCTCGGGCAGAATGGTTTCCAGATCTGCTGTCGTCGTTGTCGGAGGTGCCAAGGGAAATTCCCCCTTGGCGGCATCTCCTGTGTCAGCCGCATGCAGAAAGGTTCTACCAGTTAGTAGAATCCCTCTCTTCACAGTTGGAGGCTATTAAGTATCTCCTCCGAGCGAGAGGCTTTTCTCTAGAGTAGCAGGCCATATGTCCAGCAGTCTCAGAAGATCGACCTCTGCAGTTTACCAAGGCAAATGAATGATCCACTGTGATTGGTGTCGTAAACAGGATTTTTCTCTGTTCAACACATAGCAGACTTTTAAACTTCCTCTGAGATGAGAAACGTCTGTCCGTTTCTGCCATTAGAGGCTACAGGGCGGCCCTGAGTTTAGTGTTATGCCTTAGAGGTATCGACATTTCCATCATGTCTGTGAAGGCTAGAGCGCATGACGTTAGGGGTATTGGTCCCTCTCTGGCTTTCAAAAAGAACTTGGCTGTACATAGTGTGCTGAGCACTGGTACTTGGTTACACCAGTCCACATTCACCTCTTTTTATCTTAAGGATGTTGCCCACAGATCTATGGACACGTTACTTCCCTGGGTCCTGTGGTGGCTGCCCAACAGATTGTGTAACTCATCATTGGCCTTAACAAGCCACGTCTGTATCTTACCTAAGATGATTGTGTGGATGAGATAATGAGTGAGGTAGCTGGTCTCTTTCTTTCTCTTGTACCTTTCCTTCTTCCTTCGGGCGGGTTAAGGAATAGACACGTCATTCGCTGGACTGGTCTGATACAGGTGAGTAAGGTAGTCATACTGATAGTTTGGTCACTTGGTATTCAAATAACCAACCCTCTATTCGGTAGCATATGCTCCACTCCTTGGCAAGGGGGAGTTGGGAGTGGTAACAAACCCTGGTGTGTTGGTTTGTTATTGGACAGTCAAAGTTTCTCTTTAGTTCCCTATGCAATGATTCTCCCATATATCATTGTATGTTGCTCAGTGTCTAGGTGGTTAGATATCAATGTATCTAGCTTCTCACGGGCTTCAGTCCCTCTACGGAAGTTATTTCTTCTGGAGCTGGACTGGTGGGTAGGCCCCCAGCCAATTTAGGATGCCTGTACCTCCCTGCAAGTATAAGTCTATCCTATTGTTAAGACCGAAGGTTTGTTCGGGTATGAACAAACGGCAAATTTTCTAAGACAATTTTTATTTTTCATAGCTTCAAACCTGAGGTCTTAACTTTGTACTACCCACCTCTAGCCGCCCCTCTGTCTTGCTAAGACATCCTGAGTAGAGAAAGATTGACGTTGTGATGTGGGTGCGTGGTCCTTGACCACTCTTCACCCGATATACACACGGATTCAGCTAGGCACTAGATATTATCCTATTGTTAAGACTTCAGGTTTGTAGCTATGAAAAATACAAATTGTCTTAGAAATTTGTCATTTTTCACAGTGGATAATATTTAAAAACTCCACTGTAAAGGTCTCAAATCAGAGAGAAGGATCTGTAAACGACTTTCCCCCCAATTGACTGGGATAAAACAGTGGACAGTATTGGCATTTTTCTCTTCAACCGTTGTTAAAATAATAGGAACCAATGCCTATTTAGCTCATTTTGGGTCATTAAGTAAGCTGTTACTTTGTTCAACACCTTTGTAATCTGGAACAATGGAGGAATAAAATACATTATCCTCTATTTGTTCCAGTCTTGTAAGAAGGCATCTCTTGTTATTGCTTGACTGGCCGTTTGTGATTTTCATACAGGCAGCTTTCAGTTAAGAGCGGTGTCAGTTAATGGCTATCTGGTTTTACGGCGCTTGTCTAGCAACGCTGTTAACTGGACTTTTGGTGCTGATCTTTGGTTAGCAGCGCTGATATCCGGTTAACAGTGCCAATTTCTAGTTAACAGCAGCACCAATCTCTAGTTAACAGCACCAATATCCGGTTAATGGCGCCGTTAAGCAGGTTTTTAGTGCTGTTATAGCTGATTTTCGGTTAACGGCATTGGCTGGGAGCAGAGCCCCTACTGTTAACCGAGGCCTGCCTGTATGTGGTAAATGGGTCCACTTCCAGTTGTGAAAGCATTTTGGCTATTTTCTAAAAAGAGTGCTTGTCTAACATCAACTCAGTTGAGGCTGTCGTTTTCCTTGACAAGGTGTCTACAGACAGCCTCGGTTAACCGTGGCATCAATTAACATCTATCCAGCACTAGTCTAGCAACGCTGCTAACTGGATTTTTGGCACTGCTCTCTGGTTAGCGGTAATGATCTCTTGTTAGCGGCACCAATCTCCAGTTAACAGCAGCACTCGGTTAGCAGCATCAGCCATGAAAGGAACCGCTACTGTTAACTGGGGACTGCCAGTATCACATTGAGAAATCCTGTAAGTTGAAGTACAGACAAGTGCCTTTTCCCTGCTTGGGCCATTGAAGGATGGCTATCATTATTATTCTGAGAGGATATGAAAATCATCCCGACCTCTTGATGTAGGATATTACAGTCATGTTATCTAGAACCAACCAAATGTCTCTTCTGGAGATTTAAGTTTTTAAAGAGACAATAAGAGCCATCAGCTCCAGGAAAATGATATGAGAAGTCCTGAGTAGCTGACCACCTCTCTGCCACCTGAAGATCCTCCCAGTTTCCTCCCAACCTGTCAATGAGGCATTCATGTGTATTGTCACTCATACAGATTGAGGAGTCAGGGTGACTTCTATCACCAGAGATTCCTTCCAGGATCAAGGCCAATGTATGAGGTCGGTCTCAGATTTTGTTTGTTGCATGCAATAGCTAGAATTTGTTGTATTCTGAGTATTGGATTTATTATTGATGCAAATTGCAACATACTCATTATACACTGTAATTTCCATTTGAAAACTGGACTGTGCAGGCATGTTTTTAAGACCTGCCTTATTCTGTTCCAATTATGATGGGGAGAGACGATGAGTCGTGAAAAGTACCCCATCGCAACTACTGAAGGCATCTGCTGGGTGTGAGGTGGGATTTTGCTAATTTATCATAAAACCTTTTGACTGTAGTCAATTGACCACTGCTCTTAGGTTTGTCAAATACACTTTTCTTGTAGGCCCCCAGTTTGTGATTTCTCAAAGAACTACCGTTATGATTTTGTCAAATTTCTTAGGGTAATGTTTAGCCCACAGGGCATGACTTTGAATCTGTACATATCTTAACGTATCCGAAGCCCTACTATGAGATTCAGGGCCTCTGTAACACGGTTTTTTCGCAATAACTTTTTATCTATGCATTTCATAAATATATCGCTTATTCAGAATATATATTATATCTACACATAAATTTTGACTGTATTCTGCATTACGTAGGTTGAGTAAATTTGGTACTTATAATGTAAAAGTGACTTTTTTTGAAGATGGGCCAACTTACTTAGAGAAAAGGTTTCGAACGCACTCGTTACATAACTTATGACAGCATTTCTTCCCTCTTTCTCGATGGATGATTGGCTATACGTAACGAAGGCTAAACCTCTGGCAACAATGACATACAAATTTAAATACAAGCAAAGCAGTACACCTTTATGAACTCTGGAACCTCTCCACTGATAATTGTCATAATGAATAAACCAGCAAAATATGTTAATAAATACAAAAACACTTCGATTATTAGTCTAACTCCCAAAATAGGTTTCCTAAGAAATTAGTCTACTTTATAGGTCACAATCAGATTGACAAGATGTAGGGAATGGTTGGTAATTTTCAAAAACATAGTAGACAAACTTGATTTGATAACTGCTATATCCAATGTCAAGCAATTTTTATTTTTTGGCTATCTACCTATTTACTGAAAAAAAATAGCCGGTGCCGTATATTGGCTTTAACCCTTCACCAATAATTATTGTCAGAATGATGTCTTCATGAGGCTCCACCCACTTTCGCCTTGTTATAATTCAGGATAACACTGAAGGCTACCATGGGCATTGTTGGATTAGAAAATTTAACTTCTGGCTATAAAAATTAATTTCTCTAGTATTTGTAAGAAGTGCTAAATGATCCTCAAGGATCCCAGCAGTTGGCCTAAACGTTTAATTCGTGTATATTACTGCTATACTGTTGCGGCACTACTGCTACAGTAGTATTACTACGCTAGCACTGATACCCCACCCACATCTATGTATCGTTCCGCCATTCATAAAGTCTTTGGGTTTCAGAGCCGATGGAGTTTCTGTCTGTTGGATGGGCGGGGCAACATTTCGCCAATAGGTGTTTACCTTGCTTACGTAATGAATGTTTTTCGACTCTTGGCTCATAATCATTAGCCATGGCGTTGGCTAGTTCATTTTTACTCTATAAAAATTAAAACTATCGGGTTTAAGTTATTGATAATGCTGACAAAATTTGTGTGTGGTAAAATATACATATGTCAACTTTCAGCTACATCCGATGCTTTTACAAGGAGCAAAGTCCAAAAAACCGTGTTACAGAGACCCTGAATCTCATAGTAGTATAGAAATAGTTGATTGGAGAATGGTAATTTCATTCGTGGGAGAATAGTCGAATTGACTAGTTCGTTTGTTTCATACTTTTTGTCCCCATTTCTGGTGTTCGTTTATGGACGGAAAGTAAACTGAATGATTGCCGTTTGTTAATATTAAATGTAAATTCTTAACTTTCCCCTTTTTGTATTCTAATTGAATTAATTAATTCAATGTTAAATGTATTCCTTATAAGGACACAGTTTTGCTTTCCCGTCTTTATATTTCAACGTTGTTCGAGAGTTTCGGACAAAGTGAAAGGAAACGGAGTTGTTGACAGTTTTTGGGTTTTGGTCCGACAAGGAGTCGGGAGTCTTTTGGTACCTGTCGGACAGAAGAACTGGTATTCTTTTTCTGCCGAAAAGAGTGAATTAAGGATTTAAAAATTCGAAGATAAGAAGAAATTGTTCTGGAATATGGTGCAGGTAAGTTGAAATATAAAGACGTGCCTTATAATTGATTTGAGTTAGATAAGTTTAACATATTCGAATTTTTAAACTTTTTTTTTTTTTTTTTTTTTTTTTGTTTTTTTTTTTTTTTTTTTTTTTTTTTACTTCGTAAGATTTCGGTTTACTTTTCGTCTTGTTTGTTTTGATTTGTTTGGCTATGACACTTGTTATTGGGCATAGCTGGGTGCGGAGGTTGTCCGAGTTGTGCTTAAGAGAATGTGACGGGTTTAGTTACATCTGTAAAGGGGGCGCAACCTTTGAAAACATCAAGGATGAAGTAGAGCGGTATTTCGCTAACCTTAGGAGGTCTAGGCCTAGTCGCATATTTGTGTTCTTAGAGGGCAGCAAGGATTTGGATGCTATCCACAGTACTGTGGAGGTATGGAAAGTAGAGCACTGTTGTGAGGCCTTTGCTGAATTACGGAAAAAGTTGTGTCCTGATGCTAAACTAATTTTTGCCCATATAGAGGATAGATTCTTTTTTAACCACTGTTAAAGTTTTGATGCATTGCGGCAGGATTTCAAGGCAAAATCTAATAAATTCAATAAGTGGTTGAACAAATGGAAGGGCAAGGATAGTTTGTTTCTAATGAAAGGGGTTAAGGGATTATCCGACCCACGCCTTTATATTGATGGTAATGTGAAGTTGGCTCTGAGAATGGCTGACTTTTAGTATGAGCAAAGGCCTAGGTTAAGTTAGTTTAGCTGTTCTGGTGTTAAGTATATATTTTATTTCTTGGCTCATCTGGGTTTTGTAATGTTAGGATTTTTTGTATACTGTTGTTATTCCTTATAAGGAAAGGAGCAGTATTGGTCCTTATTTATACTTTGTATTAATTTACTTTTAGATTAACCCTCTTACGCCGAAGCCCTAAAAATCAAAACCTCTCCTGTATGCCGGCGCCGGTTTGGAGTGAGCGCGGAACCTAAAAAAATAATTTTTTCAAAAAATCACAGCGCGCTTAGTTTTGAAGATTAAGAGTTCATTTTTGGCTCATTTTTTTTCATTGCCTGAAGTTTAGTATGCAATCATCAGAAATGAAAAATAATATCATTATCATATGTAAATAATGCGATATATGGTAACGAAAAAAAAAATTCATAGATAATTGTATTCAAATCACGCTGTGCAAAAAACGGTCAAAGCTAACGAGTTACTTTTTTTTTTCGATGTATTGTACACTAAATTGTAATCCTTTTGATATATATACATAGTAAAACAATAAAGCAACACCGGAAACAAAAATATTATCACAAAATGATGTACGAATTCGTAACGCACGGACGTAAAAAAATGTTATTTTAAAAAATTCACCGTAATTCTAAATAATGTTCTAGAGACTTCCAATTTGTTTCAAAATTAAGAAAAATTATTGAATATTACGATACTGTAAGAGTTTTAGATTAGAATTGCAGATTTCGACCATTTCGGACGAGTTAAATTTGACCGAATGTCGAAATTTTATTATATATATATATGCACATATTTCGAAGATGGAAAAAGCTACAACCTTCAATTATTTTTTATTGTATTCTTCATGAAATTGCGCACATTTTGATATATTAAACTCTACAAAAAGGCTAATATGAAAAGGAGCAAATATTAGGATAATGCGATGTACGTATTTCGGAGACTTGCGGCCGCGAATCGCGCGCGGAGTGAAGGTAAATATATTTTCAAAATTCACCTTAAATCACAATATTGTTTTAGAGACTTCAAATTTGTTTCAAAATGAAGAAAAATGACGGAATATTACTAAGCCGTAAGAGTTTTAGCTTACAATTGCGTTTTTCAACTATTTCGGTAGTCAAATTTGACCGAACGTGGTTTTTTTTCTATTTATCGTGATTTATATGCAAATATTTCGAAAAAAGAGAAAAGCTACAACCTTCAATAATTTTTAGTTGTATTCTACATGAAATTGCGCACATTTTCATATATAAAACTTTGTGACAGCTAATTTTAAATGGTGCAAACATTTCGACAATCGCACAAAAAAATTCTGATTTTTTCGGAAGAGTTACCGCGCGAACGTAATGTTTTTTTTTCATAAATTCACCATAAATCGAAATATTGTGCTAGAGACTTCCAAGTCATTGCAAAAATGAAGGTAAATGATTGAATATTACTAGAATATAAGAGTTTTAGCTTACAATTGCGTTTTTCGACCATTTTGGTAGAGTCAAAGTTGACCGAAAGTTGAAATGTTTGCACTTAACGTTATTTATATGAAAATATTTCAAAACTGATAAAAGCTACAGCCATGGGTTGTTTTTGGTTGTATTGTGCATGAAATTGCGCACATTTCCATATATAAAACTTTATGTAACGGCAAATTTAAAAGGGTGCAAACATGAGGACAATCGCACGAAAAAATTTATCGGAAGAGTTATCGCACGAACGTAAGGAAAAAGTTTTTTCATAAATTCACCATAATAGAATATTGTGCTTACGTCCAATTTGTTGCAAAATGAAGGCAAATGATTGAATATTACTATAATATAAGAATTTTAGCTTACAATTGCGTTTCTCGACATTTCTGTAGAGTCAAAGTTGACCGAAGGTTGAAATTTTTGCACTTATCGTTATTTATATGAAAATATTTCAAAATTGATAAAAGCTACAATCATGAGTATTTTTTTGTTGTATTTTACATGAAATTGCGCACATTTTCATATATAATACTTCATGTAAAGGATAATTTAAAATGGTGCAAAAACAAAAATTATGTCAGTGACGAAATAATTTCTGAGATGTGTCACTGATACTTTTTAGTGCGATAAGAAAGAAATTCGCGCTTGCGCGCCTGCGTAGCGATTGTAAACAAAACAACGCCTTGATCCGTGAACTCCCAGCATCCCCCAAGGCGCATGATACAAAAGTTTTCGGCTGGTAGGCCTATAAGTATTTTTCCGCGAATTTTTAAAAAAATTTTTTGAGCCGACGTATGATACGTCCAATCGGCATACGGGAGACATTTTGACTCGACGTTTAATACGTCCAATCGGCGTAAGAGGGTTAAGTTAGTTTAGGTTAAGTTAGTAACCTTTCATTTAAATAACCTGTTGATTAGCCTAGCTGATGTTAGGTGTAATCTAAATTATTATTGATAAAGTTTGAGGTAGGCTAGCCTAAGTTTTGCTGTTAGCATAGTATGCTGTATTTTTTCATTAGGAAGTAATTGATGATAACTTGCTTGCATTGACTTGATTAAAAGGGTTTAAAGTTTAGATTTTTTCTTTGGGTAATTTAGTATTGGTTAAATAGCATTGTTCAAGATGACTGATTCTGAAATAAAATGGTTAATTAAAAAGAGGGCCTATGTTAAGGGTTTAATAACTCTTGATGTTAAGAAGGTTGACTCTTTAAAGGACGGTCAAATTTAATAGTCATTTGTTACAAGAATTTATTCATAAAATTGATGCTAATTTAGTAATAGTTGAGAATTTTGACGCAAGCATTTGTGAAATTGATGCTGAAGATGAAAGATAGTATTATGAAATACAGAAAACTCTGTCAGAATTTAGAGTAAAATTTGATAATTTGTTTGAAGGTAAGAATACTCCTCAAAATGGTTCTAGTAAAATTGTAAAGTTACCTCTCCCTCCTATACAAATTCAGAAGTTTGAAAACAATGCAGTTAATCCATTTGGCCTATTTTAACTTTTAAAAGGCTTTTTTAATAATGCTTTGGCTGGTATGCCTAACTTAACTAATGCTCGAAGGTTTATTTATTTAAAGGGTTATTTGTTAGGTGAAGCGTTAAGTATAGTAGAAAACATTACAGTAAATGATGAGGGTTTTGATTTGGCTTTTAAACAATTAGATCTTAATTTTCTGGATGAAGACAACATAATTGATCAAGTAATAGGTGAAGTTTTGAACACTTCTGAAGTAACATCTCTTAGTGAAGTAGAATCTTTGGTTAGATCTTTGAATAATAAATTCATTGACTTGAAGGGACTTGGTATAGATCTGATTGAAGTTAATTCGGCTGCTCTGTTGCTAATTAGCAAAATTGTAAATAGGAAACTTCCTAGAAATTTTTTGATAGAACTCTAGAACTACAGGATCTTCTTATCCTAATTTTAAACCAGTTGTTAGATAATTATCATAAAGGCGTATTATTGCACGCCTTAGTTTAGGTCATAATGAAAATTCTGGTGCAAAACCTAAAGTTAAATATGAAGGTAAAGACCGTAATTTCCAACAATCTAAGTTAGTAATAAATCTATGCAAGTAATGACTCTAATAAAGTTCAATTTAGCCAGTAAACCTTTATCTTCTGGTAGATGTAAATTTTGTAAAGAAACAGGTCATAACTCTTCTAAATGTACTAGGTTTGATACTTTGCAAGCTAGGAAGAATAGAGCTGAAGAACTAAATTTATGCATTAAATGCTTGAGTGATAGGCATAGGGGCTCGGAATGTCCGGGAAATAAATCATTGTTACCTTATAAATTTTTTTCTTGCAATAAATCTTAACATCATGGAGCAATGTGTCCTCATGCTATTAAGGATTTTGGTAAAAAAGTATTAAGTTGTCAATCAGGGTCTGAAATATTTGTTCCCTTCATTACACTCAAAGTTGGTAGGGGTAGGAAATCTTTTAAATGTATTCTATTAGACACTGGAGCCCAGTTTAGTGTTATTAATAAACCAAATTGTTGATTGTAAATTAGGAGATTATTGTGGTGCTCCTTTATCTAGGTTAGTTTCTTCTTTTGGGTTGCCAGCTAGAGTTAGTGAGGGATTTCGTTTGGTAGCTGATTTAATAATGCCTTGTGGGATAAAGTCTAGTTGTCTTTTTTTTGCATTGGAAAATTTTAATCTTTCCCTCCAAATTCCTATGTTGCCTTCTGTAGTTAAAAATTTGGAATCTGCAGGTTATTCTGTATGTAATAATTACCCAGGAAGGAATTCTGAAATTGTAAATATATTAGGTATCCTAGGGAATGATATCCTTCAGGAATTTAGTCAGTTAGATTTAGACTCTGTAGAGTTATTTAATATTAAGGTTAGAGTAATTAAGTTGGCCAATGGGGTTATTCCATTTGGTACAGTAGTCAATTTTGTTCATCCTTCACAAAGGAAGCTTTTTTTATGAGAGAATTGATTCCTATGAACCTTGTGTTAGAGATAAACCAATAAGAGAGGTAGAGTCTTGTCCTATAATTGATAGTAATAAAATCTTGGAAAATAGACCAAGAGGTAATGGTAAAGTTGAATCTGTTAGCTTTATTCCTAATAAGGAGATTAAATATGTACCTGAATGTAACAGAGAATCTAGAGTTTTTTTTATAATTCTTCCCTTAATTTGGAGATTAAACAGACTTCTGAGCCTGATCAGATTAAACTTCTGGAATTTGTTCCTCCTAAGCAACTTGGAAAACATAAATTACTAGTAAATTTGCAGTTAATCCAGTAGGCTATAAGTTCGATCCATTGAATGATATCTTTCTTGATTCTTGTGTCGAGTATGGACTCGACAATTTCTATAACTTGGAATCGATTGGGATTCTTCTTCTTCTTCTTCTTCTTCTTCTTCTTCCCAGCTTTTTCCCATTTTTATATGGGGTCGCCGTTTCGGATGAGCCGTTTCCATCTATTTCTATCTTGCGCTTCTGCCTCATCAATTCCCTTCTCATGTAAATCTCCTCTCACACAGTCCTTCCATCTCTTTCTTGGTCTCCCTCTCTTTCTTCTTCCTTGCACCTCCACTCCCATAGTATGTCTCCCAGCGTGGTCCTCATCTCTCCTCAACAGGTGTCCATACCATCTCAGCCTCCCCTCTGCACTTTCTTTGATACTTCCACCACCTTAGTTGACCCCCTTATGTAGTCATTTCTGATCCTATCCACTCTTGTTACCCCAGACATCCACCTAAGCATTCTCATTTCTGCCACATCCATCTTCTTCCGCTCTGCTTTTCTCATGCTTGCTGTTTCCGTACCATACAGCATTGCTGTTCTTACCACCGTCTTGTGAAATTTTCCTTTTAACCTAAGCGGCACACTTTTGTCACAAAGAACTCCCGAGGCCGCTCTCCAGTTGTTCCAGCCTGCCTGTACCCGATGTTTTACTTCTTCTTCCATACTTCCTCCAGCGTTAACAAAAGATCCCAATACTTAAACTTATCAACTCTCCTTATTTGCTCTCCACCAAGCTGAATACTTCTCTATCATCCCCCATCAGTGTGTACACATATATTCTGTCTTGGATCTACTTATTCTCATTCCTCTGTCCTCCAGTACTTGTCTCCATCTTTCCAATTTCACTTCCAGATCTTCCCTGCTCTCTGCACACAGAACAATATCATCCGCATACAATATGTTCCATGGTACTGTCTCCCTTACTTCCTCTATTATACATCGATCCACTATGTTAAAGATAAATGGGCTCAGAGCCGACCCCATGGTGTAATCCTACTCTCACCTCAAAACCTTCTGTCTCCCCAACACTGCTCCTCACTCTGGTAAATACATTCCGGTACATCTCTTGTATCAATCGCACATACTTCTCTGGCACCATCTTCTCCCTCAAGCTCCTCCATACCTCTTGTCTCGGGACTCTGTCATAAGCCTTTTCAAGGTCAATGAATACCATATATATGTAGGTCCCTTTGTCTTTCCCCGAATTTCTCCATTATTTGCCTCAGACAAATATACCATCTGTTGTTCCCCTTCCTTCATAAATCCCATCTGCTCTTTACCTATTTGTACTTCTTCTCTCAGTCTAGCATCTATCATCCTTTCCAGTATCTTCAAAGTGTGGGACATCAATTTAATGCCCCTATAATTACCACACTCTTGGACATCGCCTTTCCCTTTAAAAATTGGGATCAATATACTCCCACGCCACTCATTTGGTACTTTTCCTGTTCAAGGATCTTTATCATAAGATCGTACAGTATATCCACTCCTTCATCTCCTAATGCTTTCCATGCCTCCACCGGGATCATGTCTGGTCCGGTTGCCTTCCCATTCTTCATCTTCTTCAGTGCATTTAGTACCTCTTGCTAGAAAAACCTCATTACCATGCCAATGTTCACTTGCCCATCCTCTCTTATTAGTCTATTATTTTCTTCATTTCTCTTCACAATGTCTTCCTCTTTCTAGCACTACACCCCTCTTGATTCTTTATTGTTTGATGTGTGTTATCTTTGGTGCTCTTATTTCTAGCCTTTGATAGCTTCATCATCTTCTTTAATCCTTCCTTTGTCCCCAGCTCATTATACACATCATCATACGACTTTGCTTTAGCTTGGGCTACCACCTTTTTCACCACCTTGTTTTCTCTCTGTACCTATTTCTGTCTTCCACTGACTGTGACTCTTCCCATCTTTTCTTTGCCTCCTTCTTATCTTTTACTACTTTCTCATGTCTTCATCCCACCACCAACTATCCTTTTCTTCCCATATGATACCAGATGTCTCTCCTAGCAGCTCCTTTCCATGCCTTCTTATTACTGCTGCATTTCGTGCCCACCATTCTTGAACATCTTCAATCCCTATATCAATATCCTCCAAAACCCTCCTCTTAAACTCTCTCTTCTTATCCCCTTCCTTCTGTAATTCGTACCATTTAATTTTCCTTATCCCTTTAGCCTTGGTTTTTTCTTTTTTTCCCTTTTCAACTTTCAAGTCCATACATAGCAGCCTGTGTTGGGGGGCTACATGGTCGCCTGGAATAACTTTGCAGTTCTTGACCTCCACCAGATTTATCCTTTTATACAAGAAATAGTCTATCTGGGAGAATCTTCCCCCACTCCTATATGTTATTAGGTGTTCCCTTTTCTTCTCAAAAAATGTGTTTACTATTGCCATGTCGAATGACACAGCAAAGTCCACTACACTCTCTACCTTCTGGTTTCTCTCCCCAATTCCATGGCCCCCATGCACCCGCCCAATCGCCTCATTTTCACTTCCGACATGGCCATTCAAATCTGCCCCAACTATCACCCTTCATGCTCATTCAGTTCTTGCATTATTCCATCCATGTCTCTCCAGAAATTTCCCTTCTCTTCTTCTGTGCAACCAACTTGTGGTGCATATGCGCTTATAATATTCAGAATCTCTCCTCCATAACATATCTTCAATCTGATGATACGGTCATTCTTTCTATGCACTTCTATTACCGAGTTCTTTAGTTCACTAGACAGTACTATGCCAACTCCATTTCTACCTTGTTTATTTGCTCCACTATAATATAGCTTTATATCATCTCCCAACTCTTTAGCTTTATTTCCTTTCCACCGCGTTTCTTTTGCACACACACAACATCTACTTTCTTTTCTCTCATCAAGTCAGCCAATTCTCTACCTCTCCCAGTCATGGACCCAACATTTAGCTGACATACTCTGAACCCAATGTGAGCTCGCTTCTTTAGCTGCACCCGCTCCTGATGCAGTAGCCCTCGCCTTACCACAGAGTTAGGGCGATGTCTCTGTGCGTCGTTTACGGAGTACGCCCTAGCATTACCTCTTTCCATATTTCGGCTCATTCCATTTTTGGTTTTGGCACAGATTTTTACAGCCGGATGCCCTTCCTGACACTAACCCTCCCTATTTATCCGGGCTTGGGACCTGGCACCCATAAGGACTTGGTTGCCCCCCCAGGTGGCTAGGTTGATTAAAGATGAAAATTCCCTTCCTTATGAAGACCAACAAGTTGCTGAATTTGCTAAATCAATTTCTTTTCATGAAGGACATTATCATGTTCAGTTACCATGGAAAAAGGATTTAATTGAAAAAGTCCCTAACAATTTAAGATTTCATTGGCAGTTGCTGAGCGGATTTACTCTTAAATTAGAAGATCAGAATATATCTCTAAATATGAGCAAGTTTTGATAGACGGAGGAGGAGCTTGGCATTATTGAGCCTGTTAAGAATAGAGCCGCAGGCCAAGTTATTCATTCCTCATAGTCCTGTCATAAGAAATGATGAAAATGCCACCACTAAAATCCGTCCTGTATTCAATTGTAGTTTAAAGGTGGGAAAAGCTCCTTCGTTAAATGAAGCCACTTTTCCTGGTATTGATTTGATGAACAACTTGTTGTCATTGGTTTTGTATTTCAGGAATAATGATTATGAAGTTGTAGCTGATATAGTGAAGGCTTTTCTCCAAGTTAGGTTATCTTAGAGTCTGATCGAATAGATTTTTGTTTCTTTAGAAAAGATAAATGGGAAGTTTGTTGCTTATAGGTATAATACCATAATTTTTGGATTTGTAAGTTCTCCTTTTATATTGAATTATATTACTAAACATCATTTGTCTAGTTATAGAGGGAATGAAGTAGCTTCTCTGATTAAAGACAAATTTTATATGGATAACTTGGTGCTCTCTTCTAATCAGGGAGCCCAGTCATCATTTATTATCAATTATATTAAGGAAATTATGAATTCAGGGGGTGCCTTTACGGGAGTTGGGGTTCTAATTGTCCTGCTTTGTTATCTACTCTTGATGAAGATGAAAAGGTGGCTTCTTCTGAAATGAAGATTTTAGGATATATTTTATGACTCTAACCAGGATACCTTACAATTAAAGGTTAAGCAATTGGACAAGGGTGCTTCCTCAAAGCGTCAGATTTTATCAGCTTTGTCTTCTGTCTTTGACCCTATTGGCATATTTGCACCTATAATGCTGCAGGGCAAGCTTATTATTCATAATTTGTGCCAGCAAGTTTCGAACTGGGATGAAACAGCAAGTGCTGAAATTGCTAAGTTATGGAGTAAATTTTGCTGTTCTTACAGTGAGGTTAGTCAAGCTTCTTTTTCCAGACAAACTTATAAAACTGATGCTCCTATCAAACTGTTTTTGTTTGCAGATGCTTCGAAGGAAGCTTATGGTTGTGCTATGTGCTGTGCAAGGTGGTCATAGTTCCCTGATATTTGCTAAGACTAAGGTTAGCCCTATTAAGGAGAAAACTCTCCCGACTTTAGAACTTTTGGCTGCTGAATTAGCTTTGAAGTGTTTTGATACTATTTTTGAAAATAATCTATTAAATTGTACTAAAATTGAAAGCATAACTTTTTATAGATAGCCAAGTAGTTCTTAGTTGGATTCTTACTAATAGGGCTCCTAAGAGAAACACATTTGTGAATAATAGGTTGGAGGAAATTTCTAATCTGGTAGATAGGATTTCTGATAGATTTTGTAGAGTTTCATTAGCTTATATTCCTTCATCTAGCAATCAGGCTGATTTACTTACTAAACCTTGTACTTATAAAGCATTTTCTTGAAAATTTCAGTCTTTGGATCAAAGGGCCTTCTTGGTTGAATTCTCCTGACGAGTGGCCTAACCTAAGGGTCTTTTGGGTTGTATTCCTGATAATGTGAAGGGTGACTTAATTTCTCCTGTAATGTCTCCTAAAAAGGAACCTCTTGTAAATATAGTAATTTTTCTAGTTTTTCTAGACTTATAAGTGTAGTTTCTAAGGTATTTACTGTTGTATATAAGTTTAGGAAATTCAAGCTGACCCTGTTGAGGCAGCTTCTAATTACCTTCTAAGGTTAATGCAAGAGGAAGCTTTTCCTCTTGAATTATCTTATCTAAAGAATAGAAATTCTTTAGTTGAAGTTACACCTTTAGAGTTAGGCAGTTTAATTTGTTTCTGGATGATAATGGTATAATGCGAACTAAAGGTCGGATTGACAAAAACATTACTTTAAAATTTGATATTGTCAATCCTATTCTTGTGGATAAGAAGCATCATTTGACCCGGTTGTTGATTTATTATGCCCATGTAAGTCTCTGCATATGGGTTTGCAATCCACTCTTAGTTTTTTTTGCGCATGCATGGTTTGTGGATTGTGAAGGCTAGGCAAGCAGTTTGTCTGTCCTTAAGGATTGTATTGTGCGCAAGCGTTATAATGCTAGCACAGTGAAGTATCCTTCTCCTTCTTCGCTTCCTTCTTCCAGGGTTAATTTGAGTGTGCCTTTTGCTCATACTGGTGTGGATTATACAGGCCGCTTATGGTTGAGGGAGAAAAATGGAGAAAAATTTAATGCGTACATTCTTATTTTCACTTGTTTCAATACAAGAGCAATACATTTGGAAGTTGTCCAGTCTATGTCAACCTCAGAATTTATATTAGCTTTCATTAGATTTTCTAATATGGTTTGGTGTTCCTGTTGCTGTTTATTCAGATAATGCCAAGTCCTTTGTTCAGGCTGGTAATATAATTGAACAGTTACTTACTTCTTCTGAGTTTGAGAAGTTTAGGGTCGCTTCAATTTCTCATAAGACTATCCCTGTGTACGCAGTGTGGTACGGTGCTGTTTGGGAAAGATTAATTAAAACAATTAAGCATTGCCTTTTTAAAACTCTTGGTAGATTTACTCCTTCATTTTCTGAATTTGTCACTTTCCTCTCTGACATTCAGAAAATTTTGAATAATAGGCCTTTAACTTATAGATCTTGTGAAAATGAGATAGATATAATTTCTCCTAATCATTTCTTGGTTGGCAGATTTATTCCTTCATTAATGTTTGGTGATTCTGAACAAGTTCCTGAGTGGGAGTATGGTGAGGAGGATGAGTATTCTTCTCTCCTTGCTCGTACTTTGGAAACTAGGGATGGACTATATGAAAGCTTTAAGGAAAGGTGGCTTTCTGAATATTTAGTAAGTTTGAAAGAAAAGGATAGATCTTCTTTTCATCCTCCAAGAAAATGGGAAAAAGGGGAAATTGCTCTCTTTAAATTACCTTCCAAATCTAGAACTTATTGGCCATTGGTTAGAATTGTTGAAACATTCAGTGATAACGAAGGTGTTGTACGTACTGTTCGTATTGTTAAGACTGATAAAAGTGAAAGTGAAATTAATGTTAGTTTTTTAACTAACCCTTTTTGGAATTATATTTCTGAGCTTAATGATCCTAATTTATATGTTCAAATTGAAGAACAAGAAGAAAATATTAGTGAGTTGGAGACAGATGAAATACCTGACACTGGAACATCTTTGCCCAATGAAACATCTACTAGGCCTACCCGTAGTACTGCTTCTTGGTATTTCTTCAGAAGCAATCCGCGGTGGCTTAGACTATGGCATTGACTGATTCCTATGTTATTTTAGTTACTGTACAAGATTTAAAAGTAATATCCATTCGGCCGGCTGTAACTAAGCAGTAATTGACCTTTGAAAGTTACATAATAGCCGCACCAAACTCAAAGGTATATTAAAGTTTAGTTCCAACCAAACGAAAAAAATATTCCTTACAACCCTTGTAAAGCAACTAAAATAACATAGAGAATGTCAATTGCCATAGTCTAAGTCACCGAAGAACGGTCCTATAGGAAGGTACCAAGTATTTGTTACGGTGAAGGAAATGTAAACACAGCCGCCATGTTTAAATTCCCCAACCACCACGGAGCCATATGTTCACAAAGGGGGTGGGGGGTGGGGTAACGCACAGGTGGTGGGCGGAGTAAGGTGGAAGGTACGAGTTGTCTTAGCAGCACCCCACTGAATAGTAACATACCTTGACGCAACTTTCGGCGAAAGCCTAACACTCACTTTCCTAAAACATAATAATTAAGAATAATGTTTGGAGCTTACCTTAAAGGGTGGAGGGTACAAAGCAGCAGCTGCCTTTAAGAATGCGTGGAGGCGGGTCTTGGTTCCTCAAAATGCAGCTTGAAATAAGCAACAGCCAAGTACCCGACGAAGTTATACATTCTCCTCCCGTATCTTGGAGTCGACTGCCGGAGTTCCCTCCACCTCCTTTCAATAGTATTAGTATGGGCACCGGTTTCTGTGTACAAAGTTCATCGAGTGGTTGACTGTCAAGTGGACATAACCTTCATCTCGCAGGCAGTCATAAGCCCTCCAACAGTCAGAAATAATAGTGGTACCCGGCACAATGTATTCTTTGATAACTGCAAGCAGAGTCCCACTCGTCCTGTCGGGTACGGGAACAACGAAAAACTCCCGGGTCTGCCTGCAGATACCACCGAATACCCACTGGCCTACGATGAGGCGACCTACGTTGTATTATCTTCTCCCAAACTTCGCCTCATCGATTTCAACAATTGTGCCGGGCCCACCTATTTGCTTCTTCTGTTGGAAGCACCAATTAACTATGACCTGAAATAAAAGTGTGTTAGGGGAGGTAATTAAGTAGGGTAAATTTCATAATAATACAAGGCAGGTTGTGTATGAGAGAGAGGGAGGGGGGGGGGGAGAAGGAGGGGGTATGAATGGAAAATGGTGAGGGGATAAGCAAAATACTTACTTCCCGGGAGAAGCTGGCCCAATCATTAATTGTCGAGTCCGCCAGTCCAAGTTCTGTTTCTCGCAACCTTGTAAGAAAAAAAATCACTCGCAATACAGGTATGCGAAGAACAGAACTGTCTCAACATCAAGGTGGGACCCAGAGAACCAAGTGCCCTTAAACAATGAAAAGTAGTAAGAACAGCGTTTTTTTTCGCTTTCTTACTATGTGGTCGATAAGACCGGTCACACCTAAAGGTAAACGTGGAGGGAAAAATAACCAATTATAAACATGAAAATGGAGAGTAGGTCATAAATGGTATAGGTGTAATATAATATTGCCATGAATCTAGGGCCGGGTCATATCACGGTTACATGTAGAATCCAACAAACTATTCGTAAGGTATTTACCTAAAGCACTTTTTTTGCAGATCTAGGCGGCACTCATTCCCACAATGATGGCAAAAGACCTGCTTCCTCAGGAGGCCGTGGTCCTGGCATAAACAGACCAGCCGTTCATAATTACCTGAGTAATAGGCAGAAAATCTTTGTAACTGAATGGGGGCAAAAAGACCTGCTTTCTCAGGAGGCCGTGGTCCCTGGCAAAAACCGATTAGTCGATCATAATTACCTGAGTAAAAGGCAGAAAAATCTTTGTAACTCATGTAACAATTGTTACATGAAGTTGGCAAAGAGTTCCTGGTGAGGGGCTGGGGCGAGCGTGAAGTAGATGCAGCAGTGGATGTCATGGCGGCAGAGTCAACAGTGTTGGAGTTTCTACAGTTAGGAGGTGGCAGGAGGCCAGACCGTAGAAAACAGGGTAGGAGAGGTGGGTGGAGTAGTAAAAATGCTTTGATGCTATTGGTTGAGGCAGGGTGGGGCTGAGGTAAATGAACAAGCACTTAACAAGATAAATTGGCAATGTTAAGGGTAATAAAAGTAAATGGGTAGTTAAGGAACAAAATGTAAATGTGGGATGGGTTCAAAATATGAATTAATACAATACATATATAAGGGGCCCAGGAGGGGGTGGGATTTAAGTCCTGGGTGGTAAATGTGTAATAGGCCTATAGTTGTTTTTAATAAATACAAAAGACCAAATTAAACCATAGGTTAGCATATAACAAAACATAATTAAACTTGTAGGGGATGTTGCCTGACCAGGGGTGGGGTTGGACCTGCTGTAACCCCCCTTAAAGAACCAAACCATCCCTAAACTAACCTAACCTAGCAGGGGATGTAACCCTTACCTAGTAGGCAATGTTGCCTGACCAGGGGGGCTTCGCCCCCCCCCGTACCCCCCCTTAAAGGCCTAACGTAACCTAGTAAGGAATGTAACCTAACCAACCTAACCTAACCTAACCTAGTAAGGAATGTAACCTAACCTAACCTAGTAGGGAATATTGCCTGACCAGGGGGGCTTCGCCCCCCGTACTTAAAGGCCTAACCTAACCTAGTAAGGAATGTAACCTAACCTAACCTAACTAGTAGGGAACATTGCCTGACCAGGGGGCTTTGCCCCCCGTACCCCCCCTTAAAAGGCCTAACCTAACCTAGTAAGGAACGTAACCTAACCTAAACCTAGTAGGGAAATACTAGGCCTACGTAACCTAGTAAGGAATGTAACCTAACCAACCTAACCTAGTAGGGAATATTGCCTCGACCAGGGGGCTTCGCCCCCCACCCCGTACCCCCCCCCTTAAAGGCCTAACCTAACCTAGTAAGGAATGTAACCTAACCAAACCTAACCTAACCTAACCTAGTAGGGAACATTGCCTGACCAGGGGCTTCGTCCCCCCCGTACCCCCCCTTAAAGGCCTAACCTACCTAGTAAGGAACGTAACCTAACCTAACCTAGTAGGGAAATACTAGGCTAACGTAACCGCCTAGTAAGGAATGTACCTAACCAACCTAACCTAGTAGGGAATATTGCCTGACCAGGGGGGCTTTGCCCCCCATACCCCCCTTAAAGCCTAACCTAACCTAGTAAGGAATGTAACCTAACCAACCTAAACCTAACCTAACCTAGTAGGGAATATTGCCTGACCATGGGGGCTTCACCTCCTGTACCCCCTTAAAGGCCTAACCTAACCTAGTAAGGAATGTAACCTAACCAAACCTAACCTAGTAGGTAACCAAGTAGGGAATGTAAACCCCCCCCCCCCCCCCCCCCGGTATCCACCCTTGAAGAACTAACCAACCTAGCCTAACCGGGTAACCCCCTTCAAGGAAGTAAAACTAGTAGGTAAACCAACATATAACAAACTAAACCTAAGGGTATGTTGCCTAACCGGGGGATGGGATCGGCCCTCAGTAGGTAAAATGACATATAAACCTAACTTTGATGGGTGTGGAAGTGTTGTAAAATGTAAAAAGTAACCATACATAACTGCATAAATGTAAGGAAAACTGGTAGGGAGGTGTAAATTGTAATGTCTGTAAAAGGTGTATAATGGAATATATTGTGAAATGTAGGTTTTAAAATAATAATATGGCAAACTATATATTTAAATATTATATTTAAATGTAGGTTTTATAATAATAATGGCAAACTTTAATCTAGGTATTGGTATCTGTGAGAAATGCATTGTAAATGGTAACGTAAAGAGCCAGTCGTGAATATTGGAAAGGGGAGGGATTGACTTTTGTATAAATGATATAGGGAGTGTGTATGTAATATGCAACGCAATGTGCAATTTCACGTAACAGGTAGGTAGGTAGGTATCGAAACGTCATAAAACTGAGTTCTATATCAACACGTAGGCATTTTAGGTGTCGTCCTCAATTATAACATAATATTTCAAGTTATATATGGTGAAATGATTAGGTGGGGATATTTCAAAACAGTTATTATACAAATACTATGGAAAAATGAAAAGGAATAAACACTAGAATTCACATAACGTGTTTAATAAACAAATTAGGTAAATGCTTTTATGTAACTCAGCGTATGTTACCAGCCAGGGTTCCCAGATGACACCACTACCAACCAGCCAAAGTCTACCATGAAACCAGCCAAAATCCCGCCAAATGGAAATCCAAACCAACCCAAATAACCGGCAAAATATGTGCATTATATTTATCTTTATAAATGCATATTTGTTTTATCATATATATGCTTGTATAGGCGGCATCATAGTTTAGTTAGATAATATAAACTAATATAAGAATACAGGAAAAACGAGAATGAATTGAAAATTTGAAATGATGGCTCGTTCTCTGAGAATCCGGCGGTCTGTTTTGTGGTCGTCTGGTGTGTGTGTGATTTTATTTTAATTCCATCTACATATTTTGCTTAAATGTTACCAAGTTTTTACTGAACTAAAACCTATTCAAATTCCCCAGATGTTCCTGAAAACCTTCAAAAATTCCCAATCTGGGAGAGATTCCTCAAACGTGGGATCAGTGTTTAGCTCAAATAGAAAGTATTTGAAAACCAGCCAAAATACCACTAACCAGCCAAAGTGAATTTTTACCCACCAAATTAGGAAAAAAGCCAAATTTGGTGAGAAACTGCCAAATCTGGGAACCCTGTACCACCCAATCCTTCACTCAGTCCGGTAGCAACGTAGGGGTCATACTGTAAGGTGTTTGGCTAAATACATGTATCCCTCCCGTAAACCCCCATTTCTTTCCTCACTAAGCAGTCTGAGTTTAGGCCAAAAGCTCCCTTACAGTTAGCGCATGTGCAGTAGCATTAGCGCATGCGTAGTAGGATTCAGTGTTGTGGTAGTAGTAGTAGTAGACGAATATGGATGTGGAACGGCTCACTATCGCTAGTTTGTTATCTCTTATTTCCGCCTGTATTTCGTGTTTTTAAAAGTGATAAATGTGGGAAATACCACAATAACACGGCAAAATCACCCCCACAAGTGGTTTCTCCCCACCCAAAACCCCGGTTTCCCACTGGGGGTCCCCCTTACCGTAGGATAGAGTTGGGGTTTTGTCCCCACCCAAACCCCGGTTCCCAATGGGAATCCCCTTTACCGTAGGATAGAGTTCAAAGGTAAATTAAAATAGAGTCGTCCGAATAAATATTACTTCAAATTCTTGTTCAGGAGTAAAACTGCATAGAAAAACCGCAACTGCCATACTCTGGGCCGCCGCGGATAGGTACACTAGATCTACCCTGCTCTTGCCTCCAGAAACCTAATAAGAAGTTTAGCTCGGGAGGGTAGATTGTAAACAATGGTTTGTTTTGTTTTATAAAAGCTGTCTTTTGTTGTCGAGTTAATCTGTAAAAATGGTTCTTTGTGTAACCACTTTTCTTTTGTTGGTTGGGGAAGATATAGAAATAGTTGATTGGAGAATGGTAATTTCATTCGTGGGAGAATAGTCGAATTGACTAGTTCGTTTTTTGTTTCATACTTTTGTCCGAATTTCTGGTGTTCGTTTATGGATGGAAAGTAAACCGAATGATTGCCGTTTGTTAAGATTAAATGTAAATTCTTAACTTTCCCTTTTTGTATTCTAATTGAATTTATGAATTTAATGTTAAATGTATTCCTTATAAGGAAACAGTTTTGCTTTCCGTCTTTATATTTCAACGTTGTTCGAGAGTTTCGGACAAAGTGAAAGGAAACTGAGTTGTGAGTGCGACAGTTTTTGGTCCGACAAAGAGTCGGGAGTCTTTTGGTACGTGTCGGACAGAAGAACTGATATTCTTTTTCTGCTGAAAAGAGTGAATTAAGGATTTAAAAATTCGAAGATAAGAAGAAATTGTTCTGGAAGATGGTGCAGGTAAGTTGAAATATAAAGACGTGCCTTATAATTGATTTGAGTTAGATAAGTCTAACATATTCGAATTTTTAAACTTTTTACTCCGTAAGATTTCGGTTTACTTTTCGTCTTGTTTGTTTTGATTTGTTTGGCTATGACACTTGTTATTGGGCATAACTGGGTGCGGAGGTTGACCGAGTTGTGCTTAAGAGAATGTGACGGGTTTAGTTACATCTGTAAAGGGGGCGCAACCTTTGAAAACATCAAGGATGAAGTAGAGCGGTATTTCGCTAACCCTAGGAGGTCTAGGCCTAGTCGCATCTTTATGTTCTTAGAGGGCAGCAAGGATTTGGATGCTATCCACAGTACTGCGGAGGTATGGAAAGTAGAGCGCTGTTGTGAGGCCTTTGCTGAATTACGGAAAAAGTTGTGTCCTGATGCTAAACTAATTTTTGCCCATAGGTATAGAGGATATTCTTTTTTAACCACTGTTAAAGTTTTGATGCGTTGCGGCAGGATTTCAAGGCAAAATCTAATAAATTCAATAAGTGGTTGAACAAATGGAAGGGCAAGGATAGTTTGTTTCTAATGAAAGGGGTTAAGGGATTTTCCGACCCACGCCTTTATGCCAGGGATGGAGTACACCTCAATATTGATGGTAATGTGAAGTTGGCTCTGAGAATGGCTGACTTTTAGTATGAGCAAAGGCCTAGGTTAAGTTAGTTTAGCTGTTCTGGTGTTAAGTATATATTTTATTTCTTGGCTCATCTGGGTTTTGTAATGTTAGGATTTTTTGTATACTGTTGTTATTCCTTATAAGGAAAGGAGCAGTATTGGTCCTTATTTATACTTTGTATTAATTTAAGTTTAGATTAAGTTAGTTTAGGTTAAGTTAGTAACCTTTTCATTTAAATAACCTGTTGATTAGCCTAGCTGATGTTAAGTGTAATCTAAATTATTATCGATAAAGTTTGAGGTAGGCTAGCCTAAGTTTTGCTGTTAGCATAGTATGCTGTATTTTTTTCATTAGGAAGTAATTGATGATAACTTGCTTTGCTTTGACTTGATTAAGTTAAGTTTAGATTTTTTCTTTGGGTAATTTAGTATTGGTTAATAGCATTGTTCAAGATGACTGATTCTGAAATAAAATGGTTAATTAAAAAGAGGGCCTATGTTAAGGGTTTAATAACTCTTGATGTTAAGAAGGTTGACTCTTTAAAGGACGGTCAAATTAATAGTCATTTGTTACAAGAATTTATTCATAAAATTGATGCTAATTTAGTAATAGTTGAGAATTTTGACGCAAGCATTTGTGAAATTGATGCTGAAGATGAAAGATAGTATTATGAAATACAGAAAACTCTGTCAGAATTTAGAGTAAAATTTGATAATTTGTTTGAAGGTAAGAATTACTCTCAAAATGTTCTAGTAAAATTGTAAAATTACCTCTTCCCTCCTATACAAATTCAGAAGTTTGAAAACAATGCAGTTAATCCATTTACCTATTTTAACTTTAAGAAGGCTTTTAATAATGCTTTGGCTGGTATGCCTAACTTAACTAATGCTCAAAGGTTTATTTATTTAAAGGGTTATTTGTTAGGTGAAGCGTTAAGTATAGTAGAAAACATTACAGTAAACAATTAGATCTTAATTTTCTGGATGAAGACAACATAATTGATCAAGTAATAGGTGAAGTTTTGAACACTTCTGAAGTAACATCTCTTAGTGAAGTAGAATCTTTGGTTAGATCTTTGAATAATAAATTTATTGACTTGAAGGGACTTTGTATAGATCTGATTGAAGTTAATTCGGCTGCTCTATTGCTAATTAGCAAAATTGTAAATAGGAAACTTCCTAGAAATTTTTTGATAGGCAACCATTGTGGTGTCTGACATCCTTGGTGAGTAACTTGGGTCCTGTTAAAGGGTGTCTTCTATAGCTTTTAAAGTTATAGACACAGGTAAGAAAACCATTTCTTTAGTGGTCTTTCACATGTACAGATTCTATCATAGTTTTTCTCTCATTAATTAAATATTTACTATGGGGAGAGGAAAAAGCACACTGATGCGTCTAACCAAGGAATATTAGTATCATCAGGGATAAGTATTGGAGCCCTATCATGTTTTGAGTTGAAGTTTTGTATTCAGAACTGAACATTTAGTGGTTTTTTTTACACTGGAGTGTACTTGACTAACTTAAATTTCTTTTCGGAATCATGCATCATGTCCCCATACACTGCTGCTCTGTGGGTATTATTCATAATTTCTTTACGGAATTGATCAAATGCTGCAAACTATGTATCCCTTTTGGGGTAGCTTGCACAATTTGACTGCACTTCAACAACAGAACTGTAACTGACTGTTAACTAAAAGGCAGAAGTCCTGGGTAAGTTACAATAACACTCCAAAACTATAGTCGAGTCTGATGGATCCTAGTATCCCTCTTGGGGGAAAATGCTCTTCAGCATTGATAGCTGCAAAGGGGGATAGAATTACTTCTAGAAGATTTCTCACATGGCTAGGTTAAATTTGTGTCCCTGGTCGATCTGGGTTCAGCAGGATCATTTCAGTGCCAATGCCCACTTCAAATTCCATAGTCAGAATATCTCCCTGTGTAAAAATTCCTCTATTTTCTCCACATGGTTAACCTGGGAGGTAGTGGGGACTGATGTCACTGGGTTTTTGCCCAAACATAAATCACCTGGGAGGTAGTGGGGACTGATGTTACTGGGTTTTGGCTCAAACAAATCTAGATCAGATAAAATGGGTTAAGTATCTGCTGCCAGAGTTTTGCTGGAAAGATATAATTTCCCTTTTCCTTACCTCTACTGAACCCTAGGTTTCACTGGGACAGCTTAAAAGGAGCAGTTTCATCCTTAAAACTTGCTGCCAGTGTCATGCACTAAGTTTCACACATCTGTCAATCAAACAAATTTTCACTGGTTTTTTACAAGACTATACTTATGGCAGGTGGGTAGTATGAGCCACACCCACTGGCAAAAAGCGAACCGTGCAATTTGATATGGAATACTTGAACTGAGGGTCCTGCATAATGGCAGCCCTGTAGTGACATAAAGCAAGTTGTCATTAGAAGCTAGTCAGTATTAAATTAAATTAATGAGAGACACCTTTGTATATCCTCATACTGTTTCCATATTTGTATTAGATTCTATTAGAAATCTATGTTAGCTTAAGCCCTTTGAGGTTCAAGTTAGTTTTGACAGTCGTTTATGACTGTGGGTATTAGTCCTTTTGCACTGGCTAGGTAAAATTTTAATTTGAATTGTCATACCATTCAGACTAATCTTCTCTATACTAATTTGCCTAGTTCAGCCCAAGCCACAGTTTTATATGGCTTCAGGTTAATGCTTCTAGAATAATGTACATGAAACTAAGAAAAGAGGTTTTCCTAGAGGGATCTAGTTCAACCTATTCTAGGTCTGACTATTATAGTATATAAACCATGTTTTTTTAGGCTACTGATAGAATATTCCATTAGAAAGGGAGTGCCTACTTAATCTGGTTAGGCTACACCCTGTTCTGAGTTTTTATCACCTTTAAAGATATAGGCTGCATAAGAACTCCACTATGTAGCCTTGCCAATAGGCTACCGTATAAGCATCATCCATAGCCGGAAAAACTATTATTCAATTAATCCTAAGATAGTTTATATCCAATCCTAGGCTTAAACACCACTTAGTACACCAACAATAGGATGTTTCCTAAATTGTTCTCTCTCTGCCTAGTATAGGGTATTGCCTAATCTTGATTATTCAAGATCAAATGTAAAGGCTATATAAAAACAGAAACTTACTCATATGTAAACCCATAGTTAGGCTAATATTTTTGCTTAACCCAGATTGTTTATATCTAGCCCTAGGCTTTTTGTCTATATATAAAACAGTAACTTTATAATGTGGAACTTTATATTTAGGCTATCACCTAGTATAGGTTATTGTCTAATGCTGATTAATTAATTTACCTTTAGGGGTATGGGATTAACCAGGTGTAATCTGTAGCCTTCAAGTTACTGCTACCTCATAGCATATTCAGTTTACTGTTTTTGGTCTTCTATATAAAAACAGTAACTTACTAATGTGAAACTCTAGCTAGGCTAGACTATCACTTAATCTAAGTTACTGTCTAATCAGTCTAGACTATTTAATTACCTTTTAAGGGTATGCACATGTTAACCTAGAATACTAAGACTATGCTTAAGTATACAGGCTATATACTAAAAGGGAAAATGTCTTCATTCTTTTATCTAATCCTAAAGTCTGGTGTAAGCTTAGGCTACTGCCTAGACCCATAGCCTAACAGGATGTCTTTAAATCTTATGGAGGAGTGTTAATGGTAGTTGCATTTGACAACGTCTTCGAGGGTTGCATGAGTGAGAGAGAGTGATTAAGTGAGAGTATCGTTGTGTTGAGAGTAAATGTTTTCGTATGTTTGATATGTCGAGTTTTGTGTTTGGTGTTGGTGTGTGATAGTAGGTACGTTAAGTGCGTATGTGTTTTCTGAAGAGTGTGAGTGAGCAAACGATCGATCGAGAGAGAGAGATCGTAATTGGCGGATGGATAATGAGTGGTTTGATGGCGGGCATAAGCACATGGGTTGCTGTTGGAGCGGTCGCAGAGGCAGTTTTAGGCGAGAATGTTAGGAGAGTTATAGGAGTCAGTAAATCTGTAAAGACGGTCAATCAGAAGTAGCCAGTTGATATTGGGTGTTTTCTTGATTGATATTGATATTGTATGGTTGTAGTGCACATGTCTGTCTGGAGGTTTGTTGTACTTGATTTTGCATTTAGATGGTTTTGTGAGTTGTCTGTTGGAGACAGTATTGGTGTTGTGGTTTGTTGTGCTGGTTTTGAGTTGCATGATTTATCGTGTTGTTTTCGAGCTGTTGGTATTTGTTTGTGTAGTGATTAGGGTGTAGTTTTTTGAGTAGTTGTATGGTTTTGGTGCTTGTCTGTCTAGGGTAGTGAAATTGAGTGGTTGTTGTGTCTCGACGACTGTATCCAGCGGACGGCACAGGGTCCTGTCTTGAGTATATTGAGTCTAAGGTGAGTACATGTGTAATAAATACATTCTTTGTAACAGATAATTACATATCTGTAAATAGAACCCATGACCTGAGGGGTCATTGGTGAATTAGGAGCGTCCTACGTGACAATCTCAAATCTAGATCACGCTGTGCAATGCTTGCAGTAGCCTGGTTTGCATTTGGACATCTCATCATATTCCTGTTTACAAACAGCCAACAACACCTTCCATGGGAAGCAGTTGACCTGTTAACCTGCGCCGGAAACTTGTGACTTCCGAGCCGGCGGACTACTTGTTCTTTTTTTTTTATGTAAATCGCTGAGATAGCTAGTGTTTCGCTATCGACACGATGCTCTATATATTAGTTCTATTCCAGTTATCAAACGGAGCGGTCTTCTGACCAAACCATCTCTCTTGTGATGGAGTTGAGAAATAAAGCTGTTTTAAGTTATCAACTTCCTCCGTTTGAATCATCTCCCTTATTCTAAGAAGAATCAACTTTACTAAGATACAACGTAGGAGAGAAGAAAAGTAGAACCAGCAATGCTTACGAACAACAGTCGTAAGAAAAGACAAACAATCTTTCGCCAAAGCGGAAGAACATAATAATGGTGGCAAGCAGAGACCAACTTACACAAGAACCATATAAGCCTACCGAAGAATTTAAATCATCAAATCCCAGCTATAAGTCAATAATAAACTGAGGAAACGGGATCTTCAATCAACATGCAACTGTAAACATCCTATGAAGACGAAGATATGTCCTTCATCGAGACTAATTCAAGCATCAACATCGACGTTTAAGTGAACGACTGTCATCACATATCTCCAAGAATCAAAACCGGACGCGAAGCAGCATCGGACATCAACGGAAAGGAAGAACCAAACATAGGAAACAACGAGCGATCACAAGCTGGGACGTGGAGATTAGGCCAAGAGGAAGCGACGCGAGAGAGAGAGGGAGGCTGTGACGTCATCACGACATTGACATCTTCCTGCGACGCGAGAGAGAGAGAGGAGGCTGTGACGTCATCGGACCGTCCACAATCTTTTCGCATATAAACCAGAGCTAAGTAGAACCTTTATCTATTCAGGTTTTTTTCTCAGTGAAGTGTTGTACATCAATAGGTCGATTCGTCCAGTATTCCCTGGGGTTGAGTTGATTCGGTCTTAATCTTCATTCGTTTAGACCAGGAATCAATCTTCAACTAAGAGTTCTCGCCCGCAGATTCTTTTTCTCATTGTTGCTAATCGCTTTTTCTTCCAGGAGTTCTCCGTATAATATCTTTATCAAATTACCTGTATTAATAGTATCTTTTTGTGGGATTTTCCTATTATTTGCAACACATTTTACTATATATTGCATATGCGTTTACGTAGTGGTCGAGTGTACTCTTATAGATATTTTGATAGAATCGCAAGGAATAGGAGTGAAAGAAAAAAGTAAAAGTTAACATGGCAACTACTGCGGCTGGCAACCCAAATGTTGTGACGCTCGTCAGCGCGAGGTCAGCAATTGTCCCTTTTCAAGTCGGGTCAATGGGTTTCCTGCTCAAACGTTGAGGCATGGATCTCATCTGTAGATGCTCATATTTAAATGCAAAAAGCATCACAGACCATGTACAATTACCGGAAGCCAAAGCTTCATAGACCTTTTGCTCAAAGGAGACGCAAGTGCATATCTAAGAGGTGTTTCTTTCCAAGAGGCGGTTACATGGGACGAGTTCAAAGTTAGGTTACGTGCTGTGTATGGCGGTGAAGAGGCTTTAGACGTAGTACTAGCTTTAAGGAACATCCTTAACCAAGCCTCTATGACTCAGCTTAATGTTGTAGAGCGGGCGGCGCTAATTGCCGACCGGCTAAATGAATATCAAGTAAATATAAGTAACTCCGGGTGGGTTACAAGTTCCAAAATCGCCGTGAAAGATTTTATACGCCTCATTTACCTCACGAGCATTACAGTCATGTTGCCTGAAGCTTTAGTGCGGTGTTTTGACAAAAAGCTGCAGCCCAACAGTACGGAACTAGATGTGTATAAACAGATCAAAAAACACATGTCTAAATGTACTGACCTTGATCCCTCGCTTACTCAAGTTTTTGCAAAAAATGAGAATAAACCACAACAAGTAAACGTGGTCAATAATAATCAAGCGGCAGGGATGGTTTGTTATAACTGTAAACGACCAGGTCACATGATTTCAGACTGTCGGACGCGTTTTTTGTTCAATACATAACAGTTCCACTCATTCATGTAATCGTTTGCTTCTCGCGGATCAACAGCAGAATCCTAAAAACACGCAAACAGTTGCCAATGAAACAAAAAGAGGGTCCTCAGTACTATAAAAAGAAACAAGCGAACAGTAATGCTGCTCAACAGCAGAAACAAACAAATCATGCTTCAGGTACCTCTGTTCCTGGGCCGTCTAGCCAGAACTTGCAAGGTCAAGCAAATTTTCCGAGTGTGCAAAACAAAGCAAATACCACGTAGTAAGCTCCAGGGGGGGAGAGGACGATGTTGGGTCCTTAACATCAACATCCTTTGTATCAAATAATCAATTTAATCATTTATCAGATCATTGTGAGGCAATCGATTTTCCTATGAAACACACGGCCGAATCCAAAAAATCTGTGCAGGTTCCCGTAGATTTGCAACAAATTCATGCAATTATAAGTCAAGATGAGTTAGCCCCAACCTTACATGCAGTAAATTTGGACCATAAGTCATTTACCTTATTCTTTGATTCTGGTAGTCAGTAATATCATGGATTTGCACACGTCATCATTTAGATTTTTTCGAAGTAAGACTCTCGGGTATAGGAAATAATGACTTAAATGTGGTAGGAGTAAGTCCTCATTTGTTCAGTACAAGGTCCGGTAAGGCCGCACATTTTCCGATACCATTTATCCGATTGTACAAAACATTGATATGTACCCGCAGTAATTATAGGATACCCGGTCTATGGGCACTCAAAACATTACCTTAGCCCCTGCAAAAACCCGGCGTGTATATCAATGGAAAATTCTATGTCTTTCTAATACCCTAAAATCAGTTTTAGATAATAAGGAGACAGAAAATAGAGTAGTAACATATATTGAAGAACCAATCACTTGTCTCATGAACCAAGAAATAATCCATGCGACCCAACAGAATTCTCGCTCACCCGTAATATCAGCTTGCACGCAAACTCTTGAGCCGAACCTAACTTCGAACATATTGGTGCGTGTAAAGAAAACCTTGCCGGGATCTGAAATGTTAATCCTTTCCAACACTGAAAACACACGGATTATCCGTCACACAAGCCATTTATACAGTCGGCTCACAACAACAATGTAACATCGAAGTCTGTAATCATTTGTTTGAGGTAACCACTTTAGTAATCCACAAAAATCAACATATCTTGGATGTGGAAGTTTATAAACATCGCATTCTTACCGTAGCTGAGATCAATCACGCTCAATCAGTTGCGGATGAACCCCTTTTGCAATCTATAAAAAATAAAATCAATAAAGACATTCAAGAAGAAGAAATTCAGCAGAAATTTTTGAATCTTGTAACTGAATATCATGATGTTTTTTCCACTACGGATGGAACCTTAGGAAAAACGGATGTCATCGAGCATCAAATAAGGTTAAAAGACAAACAGAAATTTATCTATGTACCTTCGTACAGACTTCCTATGAAATTCCAGAATGAGATAAATGAGGAAGTAGGTTAAAATGCTAAAGAAGAGTCCTTAGGAAATCAACTGCCCTTATAATTTTCCCGTTCAATAGTTTGTACTCCGAAAAAAGATCGAACTTGGCGGATATGAGTAGACTTTCGTCGCGTAAATGAGGAAACAATCCTGACCAATTCCAGTGCCATGTACTGACGATATTCTATCTTTACTAGGTCAGAACAAATATTTTTCCAGTTTGGACTGACTCAAAGGCTTCCATCAGATTCCGTTGGAAAAAGAGAGTATCCCATACACTGCCTTCAGCACAGCCAGGGGACATTATGAATTTTTGCTTATGCCTTTTGGTTTACGTTGTGCTCCCATAACTTTTACTAGAATGATAAACATTGTGTTTGGAGACTTGTTAGGAGATATCCTACATGCCTATATGGACGACCTTGTAATCTTTTCTAATACCTTAGAAGAACATCTACGTAAATTAGAGTTAGTGCTACAAAGACTAAGGCAGCATAACCTAAGGGTAAAGATAAGTAAGTGTGAATTTTTTAAAACAGAACTAGTCTATTTAGGTTTCATGGTGTCTAGTCAAGGTCTTAAAGTAGTCCATGACAAGGTATCGGCTATCCGTAACTTTCCGATACCTACTAATGTGAAGGGAATACAGCAATTTCTAGGATGTAGTGGCTACTACCGCCGCTTTATACGCAACTACTCAACCATAGCCGCTCCCCTAACCGATCTTATAAAGAAGGGCGTAGATTTCATATGGTCTGAAACACATCAACTGCGCCGTTCGATACCTGAAAGATGAAACTGTGTAGTTCCCCTATCTTGAAATTTCCTGACTTCGGTAAGGAATTCTTTTATTGCAACAGACGCCTCAGACCTAGGAGTAGGTGTATTGCTTCAACAATATGATAAACAGTTTTTCCCTATAGCTTTTTATTCACGTAAACTGAGACCTTCCGAAAGTAAATATGCAGTAATAGACAAGGAAGGGCTCGCTATTGTTAATTCACTAGTGCATTTTAAGTTCATAATATATGGTTATCCTGTCAAGGTTCTCACTGATCATAAGCCCCTAACCGACTTCTTTAAAGGCTTTAGTCACAGCCCTAAGCGAACTCGGTGGCATATGATCATCCAAGACTTTGGCGCGAGGATCGGGTATTTACCTGGGAAAGCAAATATCATTGCTGACGCATTATCACGCAACCCCACGTCATCTTGTACGGAGCCATTAGCTGAATTAATAGATATATCAACCTTCATGCCCATTGTTAAAACTATATCTGAACAGGAAGATCTGGGCTGGAGTGCTGAACTATTACAGACGGAACAAAGAAAAGATCAGCAATTAGAAAAAATCATAAACGCATTAAACGGAAATCTGAAGGAAAAGGAATATATAAAGTATAAGCAGCAGAATTATATAATCAAAGATAATATCCTGTGTAGATCCGTGATGAGGAAAACCCGCAACAAACCACAGTTGAATAACGACCAGGTGGTGGTACCGATTTCACTCATACCCACTGTCTTAAAATGGTTGCATGCAAATCCACTGCATGGACACCCGGGTTTTTCCGTCATGTCACAGAAAGCAAATCCTTATTTTATTGGCATACGATGCTTACAGATATAAAAAGCACATAGCTAATTGTCGCACTTGTCAAGAATACAAAGGGCACACGAAGACCCCTGTCAGCCAAGGCTTATCCCGTGCCAAATCAACCCTTTGAAAGAGTACACTTAGATTTATTAACAGGGTTTTATGAGTCAGACAGAGGAAATAAGCACCTCCTAGTAATCATAGATGCCTTGACTCGATATACAGAACTGATAGCGCTTAAAACAAAAACCGCAGTCGAGTGTGCTAGGAAGTTTTAAGAGTGCTACATTTGTAAACATGGAATTCCACACATAATCATATCCGACTCTGGCGGAGAATTCAATAATCACTTCCTAAACTCCTTGTGTGAATTCCTTTGCATAAAGAAAATCAATACCATGATCTACCACCCAGAGTCTAATGGGCTAGTGGAAAGGGCAAATCGTAAGGTTTTAAACATTTTAAGGGTCACCTTAGGGGGATGGACCCCAACTGGGACATTGCCATACCTGCAGTACTAAGCACTCTTAATTACTCATATCATGTATCTATTAAAATGTCACCGCATGAGGCACTGTACGGTATCCCAGCTAGAACACCTTTCCATGTATTAACGCCTACAACCAATTTATCAAACCCTCTAAAGGATGTTATGGATGCAAGCATAAGTCGATATAATATACTTCGTAAGAATCTAGAAGAAGCACAAATTATAATGAAAAGAAATCATGATAAATAGCTAAGCCAACTAGAACATATGCCAGTGGGTGAATTAAGGTTATACATACAAGTATACGTACGTAAAGGTTTAAACTTACAAACTGACACCTAAGTTTGAAGGCCTGTTTAACATTTTAGAAACATTAACGGCCAATAGATTTAGGGTTTCAAAACGTATCCCAACCCACTGATATGAGAATCGTTTCCATTTGGCACACATCAGAAACTAAAGAAGGGTAGATGGAGTGAGGGAAATTTTTGTATCTATGAAACTTTTATAATAACTTTTATATATATATATATATATATATATATATATATATATATAATATATATATATAATCATATTTGTATGTAAACATATTCTTTAACATGAGTTATTATATATATTTTACTCATTACAGGTTTCCAAAATGAATCTGTTATTGTTAGGAGTGATATTGTTCGTTCAGACATCTTTGTCGTGTGGGAAGAGCGCTAAAACGAAAGAATTAGAGTTTAATCGTGGCACTATTATAGAAAGAACAGAAGACGTTTTCATTACAGCAAGTAATATAGTCATAGAGTATTAACCTAAAGAATGACCTGTTGAGGTTTGCTGTTTCGTTAAGGGAAATGCACCAACGTTATTTTCATGCTAACTCAGAGATTTCGCTAGCTCAAACCCTAAACGTCGCAGAAATGTTATCATGACTTGCAGAATAAAACCGCCGAGGCAGAAGAACTTGCTCGAGACCTGCTGATGTGGTCTGTGCGGCACAGTACTCTCGAACGTCGCAACCCGCTTATATTTGCTGGATTAAACATCTTGGGATCTGTTGCCAGTTTAGGCTTAGGAATTTCAAATCGCCTTAAGATAAATAATCAAAATAAGAGAATTGAGTTTTTGCAACATAAAACCGAATTAGCTTTGTCCGAATTGCGTAGCCAGTTATCCTCAATCAATCAAATAATGAGTTTGGTGAACGAACATTCTAGTAATATCGATCAGATTATGGAAGTTCAACACTTGCTGGCTACGTTAGCTTGTTATAGTTCGAAAATAGATCATATCTGTACCAAAATATCACATTTTATTGAGAAATCAAAGGACTATGGAGAAACTAGGTTATATTCCTTTATTAGACACCCATAAAATAGTTTTATTATAGCTTAATATCGGTAAGCGTTGAAAATTACAGGATTATGATCACTATCCCCTTTGATTCTTCCGATGCCTGGCAATCATACAAAATAGCACCGTTCCCAACTTTCATGACGAATAACTCAAGTCCAGTAATATCCAATTTGACGGGACAGGTATTGATTTCCCCTGATAAGAAATCATATACAGTCATTAAAGACTTAGATAAATTCACTCACTGTTCAGAGGCCATGAATAATAAAGTTTGTACAGCTGACTCTTTTGAATTCCATCCTATATCAATGGATTCATGTGAGTTAGGCATAGTGCTAAACGGTTCTCTCTCCCATACACGCGAAGGTTGTCTGAAGAAACTTTATCCCTTTGACAGTAATAAGTTCAATTACAGAATGAACAACGGCTCCTGGATCCGATACGACAAGGAAGGTTTTCAAGTGTCGTGTCCGGACGGGACCACTGCCTATTCCCAAGTCTTTGTCGCAGCTGATGGTTGTACAGGGACATCTACAAACTACACAGTCAGAGGGGTCAACACGATAATACGTGGGAGGACCTACTTCGCGAACTACACCTGCACCTGGGCTACTACAATTAACCCATCACTACCTCTCCCATACAGCGCGCGGGTGGCTCATCGTTTGACGCAACTGGCTGAGATGGACCACGCGTCACCGACTTATGCAGGGTGAGAAAATCTTCGTTACTACGTGCTGCTAGCCGTGTTTTGCGTTACGGCAATGTTTATTATCGCCGTTAACATCTTTGCTTGGCGTAGGATGAGGCGAACACAGAAGGATCTTCAAGGGAACGTTTTGCCGCGTCCAGACGACACTCCTGTTGCGTTAAAAGCGTATACGTTCAGGGCCATCTGAAACTGGCCATTTCACTTGGTTCCTAGGAAAACTGTCTGGAATTGTGTTGTGTGTGAAAAGCGTTCTGTACGCTGACAAGAGAGACTCCAAGCCTTTGCATTTTGAACAGTTAAAAGTATCTTTCGGGCACCTAATAAAGTGTTGTAGCCCAATATATATATATTAATATACATAAAAGTATTTTTCGGGCACCTAATAAAATATTGAAGCCCTATATATTAAACTATTGGTGCGTGTACGTACCAGGAATCTATATCTTTACAAAGAGGGACAAGTACTCTTTAACAATTATCCATGATCATGTTATGTATATTTACTGGGTAACTGCTACTCTTAATCGGGTTACCTATTACTATAATCTTCATGTATACATGTTAACCTTTTAATTTTTTTTTGGTACCTAATAATCATTATTATCAAACATGGATCTATATTTTCCATGCATTTTTCTTTATTCATGAATATGTCCAAAAAGGGTATGTAACAAAACCTTTTTATGCACTTAATCACTTGTTATGATTATGTCTAAATATATGTTACGAGCACACTCCTAAGAAACCATGTTTAAAGTAACTTTTGTTATTCAAGGCTTGAATGGTAGCTGTCCGAGCCTAATGTAATAAATACATTCTTTGTAACAGATAATTACATATCTGTAAATAGAACCCATGACCTGAGGGGTCATTGGTGAATTAGGAGCGTCCTACGTGACCATCTCAAATCTAGATCATGCTGTGCAATGCTTGCAGTAGCCTGGTTTGCATTTGGACATCTCATCATATTCCTGTTTACAAACAGCCAGCAACACCTTCCATGGGAAGCGGTTGACCTGTTAACCTGCGCCGGAAACTTGTGACTTCCGAGCCGGCGGACCTAATTTGTTTTCTTTTTTTTTTTATATGTAAATCGCTGAGATAGCTAGTGTTTCGCTATCGACACGATGCTCTATATATTAGTTCTATTCCAGTTATCAAACGGAGCGGTCTTCTGACCAAACCATCTCTCTTGTGATGGAGTTGAGAAATAAAGCTGTTTTAAGTTATCAACTTCCTCCGTTTGAATCATCTCCCTTATTCTAAGAAGAATCAACTTTACTAAGATACAACGTAGGAGAGAAGAAAAGTAGAACCAGCAATGCTTACGAACAACAGTCGTAAGAAAAGACAAACAATCTTTCGCCAAAGCGGAAGAACATAATACATGTGTTTGTGTTTTGCGTGTTCTGTATTTCGGTAGGCTAATTGTTCAGCGTGTATTTAGTAACATGAAGAAGAAAGTGTGGCAGTGGGGAAAGTTCATAAGTCAGAATTATCAAAATAAGTTGCGGGGGGGGGGGGGGGGGGGGGGGGAAATCTTGTTTCTTTGCTTGTGATACCACCAAATGGCGCCCAAACAAGGACTGCTGGTGTGACAGCTGCAGGACAATTGGTCTAGTGTGTATGAATGGTGAGAAAATTTAAGATGGATGGGTTGAGTGGGGTATAAAAGTTGAGGTTGGAGAGAGAAGTGGGAGTGCTATTGGAAGTACAGAATGAGAGGTTAAAGGTAGAGTGTAAGGAGCTGAAAAGGAGTTAGAGGAATGCTAAGGAGTGTGAAAGTGGAAATGAAAGAAGAGTGAAAGGAGCAGAAGAGAGAATGGACGAAAAATTTGGAGTAATGATGAATACAGTGCAGGAGATGATGAAAGGATTCATGGGAGAGGGAGCAGTAGGAGGTAGGCCTACTAGGTCTTGTGACTGGCCAGGATTGGTAAAGAGAATGGAAGAGCGAATGGATAAGAGTACAATTGACGAAGGTGATTTGGTTGTGATAAGTAAGGGAAAGACACAGGATAAGGATAAACCTGAGGGCAAGAGTAAAAAGAGGGCTGAGATAAAGAAGACCAAGTGAAAGAAGGCTAGTAAAAATGACTGACAGGATGAGACTAGGAATGAAGACTGAGAAAGGGCTGAGAGTAAGGAACAGAATGAGAGTGATTTAGATAGCTGTGAGTTGGAACAGGTAGGCAGAAAGAAGAAGGGTAAGAAGAGTGTAATCAAGAGCATGGATGTTAGTATGGAAATTGATTTGTTGTATTTGTAAGAGGTTAAGAGGGATCAGAATGGAAGTAGTGAGAGTGAGCAGGAAGTATGAAAGCCTGTGTATATGAGAGAGGTACCCCGATGTGCATGATATAAGCAATAAGGTAGTAGGGATATAGGGGACTTTTTGAAGAGGCATGAGAAGTATTGTGTGGCTAAGTATGGGGATAACAAAAGTGTTTGGTCAAGAGAGTGAGGTAGCTTTTTGATGGGATTTTTGTTAAATATGTAAGTGTAGGGAATGTGCCATATGAGTGCGAAAGTCAGGATTGTGGAACAGACAAAGAGGATAAAGAGTAGCGTTGGATATAGGAGAAAACATGATTTTGAAGTGGCAAGAATGAATGTTGGTGAGTGGTTGTCAGTGTATGTGTGCAGGTTGGAAACATTAGCTGGGAAAAAGTTTGGAGACGAAGGGATAAATGAGTGTAGAGTTAGTGCAGAAGTTATTGGTGACTATACCAGAGAGCATATATGAGTTTATGAACTTGAAGCGTAAGGAGAAAATGCAATGGACGAATGAAAGGTTAGCATGGAATGACATTTTAGTAATAGTAGAGGATTATGAGCTAGATAGGTGTATGAAAGAGAGTAGAAGTGTTAGTGTTAGGACTGAAGTAGCTAAGGATATACCAGAGTTTAAGAGCTATGGGGAGGCAGTTTTAGAAGAGCCGGGGCAAATGGCAGAGTGAGTGGTTGATAGGAGTGTTATAGCAAGTAACGTAAGTGTAGTTAACCCTAAGAGAGATCAGAGTGCAAGCGTTGGAAGAGTAGGGTCTGTTAGTTGTGAATGAGAACAGCAGTGTTATAGATGTGGAAAGCAAAGACATAAGGAGAATGAGTGTCGGTGGGTGTTAGAAGCATGTTGCAGGTGTGGGCAGACTGGTCATATAGCGAGTGAATGTAAGAAAGATAGGGATATTAATCCTCTTACACTGAAGCAGTATAATAAAAATTCTCCCCATATGGGAGTGAGCGCGGAAGCGGAAAAAATAATTTTATCAAAAAATCACAGCGCACTTAGTTTTCATGATTAAAGAGTTCATTTTGTTCATGAAACTTACCTGTCAGATATATATATAGCTGTATTCTCCGAAGTCCGACAGAATTTCAAAACTCCCGGCACACGCAGTGGTCGGCCAGGTGGTTAGTACCCATTCCCGCCACTGGGAGGCGGGTATCAGGAACCATTCCCATTTTCTATCCAGATTTTCTCTGTCGCCGGTACTGTAAACATGTTTCCAGTACCTCCGTCTTAGGATTTTGAAAACTTCATTGCAGTTTGAGTATCCTGATTGTCTTTTGGTTTATTGACTTGGATTTGTGGCTTGGCATATGCTATCGTGGGTTGATTTTGATTTTGGCTTTGACTGTTCTTGAATTAAGATGTCTGGATCTAGTTCTACTAGTTTCAGGGTATGTTGTGTGCAAGAATATAAGGTGAGGCTACCGAAAGCTTCGGTAGACCCTCATTCTGTATGCACGAGGTGTAGGGTGCATGTTTGTTTGTTGAATGATAGATGCAACGAGTGTGAAACTTTGACTGATCTTGAGTGGAAGACGTATGATTCTTGTATACGTAAACTTGAGCTTGATAGAATCAGGAGGTCTTCCTCCAGGAGTGTTTCAATTAATAGAAGTCAGGGTAGTAATTTATCTCCTGCAAACCCTCCTGTAGGTTTTGTTACACCTAACCCCGTAGTATTGCCTTCGGGCAATCAGGAGGTATCTACAGAAGGAAACGTACTTTCTACGATAATGGAGTCTATTCGTGCCCTGGAGTTAAAAGTGCTGGCGCTACAATCTAATGTGTTGAAGTGCAGTGATAGTGTTGGTGCCTCTAGTGTTGTGGACATAGGGAGTGGGCAAGTCGAAAGCCGAAGGAGGGTTACGGGAACTATCCACCGGTCTGACGTCCCTTCGGCAGAACCTGTTGACGCTTCCCAGGCTGCCAAAGATCGTGCACATGCACGAATCCTTAGAGAATGTTTCTCGTCCTCTGAGGCGTCCTCCCCTCAATGGGGTTGGAGCGCTCGGAGGGCCTCTCACGATGAGAGCGGCAAAGGCGCAAGATGTCGCACAGGCGGCCGTCGTCTTTGCCGCCCTCTTAGGAGAGGTTTTAAAGAAGAGGATGCTTCACGTCCTCCTTCTCGACCTACTTTTTAGTCGTCATCTGAATGCTTTGAAGACATTCTGCCACAGAAGAGGACCAGGACTTCATCGGAGGAGGACGCTTTTGAGCGCTCTGATCGCTCTAATTTTGTTCCTGAGAGAAAGGAGAAGGCGTCCCCTCGCCCATCATCTTCTCACAGGATTAGTCCTTCTCCTGGCCATGGATCTTCTCCTTCTAGAGAGATCCTTATTAATATGCAACAACAGCTGGCGTCGTACTTTGCAAAGAGAGAGGCAGAACCCCGTTGGAGGAGGAAGGGTCGGTGACTGCCTGTCAAGAGAACCAGGCAGTCCCCTGCTCCTTCTCCTCGTTCGTCGACCTCCCCAGCTTCGTCGCCTTCTAGATCCCGCCTACTCATTCGAGAACGCGCAAGCGTTCCTTTTGAGAGAGCTTCTAGGAGTATCGATGAACGTGACAAAAGTGCAAGATGTCGCACAGGCGGCCGTCGTCTTTGTCAGGAGGTCGAGAACGTCCAGAAGTCTCCGACTGAAGACGATCATCGAACATCGGAGTTCGCCACTCGCGCGGTTCAAGAGCAGCGCGAGACTCGCCAAGACGCCTCTCAAGTTGAACGGATGGACGCTTTTGCGTCGTACACGTCACATCAGGAAGCTTTTCAACGTCGAGATATTTGTCAAGACCCTCGTAAAGACGTCTTTGGGGACGCACGACTTTCTATGCACGCTAGACGTTATGCACATCTAGACGCTCGCCAGGACGCTCACGAGGATGCTTTTGAAGACGCTCAACGTCCTGCTTTTCGAGACGTTCGCCAGGACGCTCGCGAGGACGCTTCCGAAGACGCTCGACATCCTGCGCATCGAGACGCTCGCCAGGACGCTCGTGAGGACGCCTTTGAAGATCATAGACGTCCTAAACATCATGACGCTTGGCAAAGTACTTGCCAAGCCATTATTCAGAACGATGGATGCCCTACACGTCAAGACTCCTGCAAGGGCGCTCTTCAAGAGGATGCTCTTCAGGACGCTCCGCAGGACGTTCCCTTACAGGAACTTAAAGTTTTGAAATTAGCGGTGAAACAGACCCAAATTTCTGCTTCGAACTCTCCTTCAGACAGAGGCCCCCTTTTATGAACGGGACCTCAGGGCTTAATTACATCATGGTCTGTTAAGGACGCTTCTGCTATTCCTCTAGAGGAAGGAGAATCTTCGAGTGACTCTCGTCCTGCTGACGATGAAGAGCCGACAATGTCATCTTCCTCAGACTATAAGACGTTAACCCGCCTCCTGAAAGACTTGTTTACCGACAAGTTTCAGGCACCGGTTCCAGTTGGACTCATTGTAGATGAGGAAGGCTCCTGGCTTCGTTAAAATGGCCACTTCACTCTCTACAAAGAGAGCATTCAAAAGGATTCACGACTGGATGGACTCCAGGAAGGCGAAGGGCAAGACTTCCTTTGCTCTTCCTCCATCGAGGCTAAGCAGAAGAGCTGGAATTTGGTATGAAACGGGAGAGGAAGCGGGGTTGAAACTTCCTTCTTCCCAAGGTGATTTTGCTAACTTGGTAGATGCTCCGAGGAGGTCTTACCTTTCCTCGGCTAAAGTTTCTTGGACGATGTCGGAAATTGATCACCATCTCAAAGGGATCTTCAGGACATTGGAAGTTTTTAACTTCCTGGATTGGTGTTTGGGGGCCCTGGACCTACATTCCAGAAGCCCGTACTCGATTTCTTTAGAGGAGTTATCCAGCGTGTTAGCATGCATGGATAAGGCAGTTAGGGATGGCTCTGATGAACTGGCATCCCATTTCGCTACCGGCCTCCTGAAGAAACGAGCGCTATACTGCAGCTTTACAGCAAAGTCAGTGTCTCCTGCGCAGAGGGCAGAGTTGTTGTTCGCCCCTTTTTCTTCACATCTCTTCCCACAGTCCATGGTGAAGGATCTGTCCGTTAACCTGCAGGAAAAGGCGACGCAGGACCTCTTGACCCAGTCTTCTAGACGTCCTGCGGCCCAGTCTTCTACCTTAGCCACACAAGCCCCCAAGAAGAAGTTTAAGCCCTTTCGTGGAGGACCTTCCTCGAGAGCTTCTTCTCGAGGAAGGAGTTTCTCTAGAGGCAAGGCCTCCTCAAAACCCAGAGGAAAGAAGTGACGTCTCTGCCCTTCAGACACCGGTCGGAGCGAGACTCATTCTTTGCAGAGGCATGGAGAGTAAGAGGGACGGACACCTGGTACCTCGAGATAATCGAGAGAGGCTACAAGATACCTTTCCTCTCAACACCTCCATTGAGCACGAAGCCCATAGACCTGTCGCCCTCATACCAGCCGGCGAAGCAACAGATATTGCTCGATCTTCTCGAGCAAATGATAGAGAAGAGAACCGTAGAAGAGGTGCTAACATTAGATTCCCCAGGTTTCTACAACAGGTTGTTCCTGGTTCCGAAGCAGTCTGGGGGATGGAGACCTGTCCTGGACATCTGTCTGTATGTTAGTATGCTGAGCTAAGCTTTGCTCTCCTATGATTTTGTAAATGCATTGTAACTCGGAACATACTTCCTCTCCTAGAATCAAGTTCTCTTAACCGCCTTCTTGCCTCTACTCAAGAGATGTAGTTTTGCAAATATATTGTTAAGTTTATCATCATGAGTTTGAAACATCTTCGCAACATAATGCTAAAAAACACACAAAACGTTGCCGATGATAATAAGGAGAAGAATCCTATTATTATAAAAGAAACCAGTAAACAGTAACTCTGCTCAAAATCAGAAACAAACAAATCGTGCTTCAGGAAACTCGGTTACTGTGCCATCGAGCAAAACAGTCAGAGTCAGTAAAAATCTTCTGAGTGTTGAAAGCAAAGCAAAATTCCACATAAGCGACTAGTGGAGGGGGGAGAGTGATGTTGGGTCATTCATCCCAACACCTTTTTGAATAAACAATTTTTTAAAAAAAAAAAAAGGAATTTTCCTATGAATCACACGGACCGTATCAAGTAAATGAGTGCAGGTTCCCGTAATTTTAATACAATAAGCTATTATAAGTAGTGGTGGATTAAATGCCCGACTTTACGTGCCGTAAAATTAGAATATCAGCCATTTACATTGTTTTTTTATTCCGTTAGTCCACGTAATATCCTGTATTTACGGACTCACCTTTTGTTGTTTTGAACTTCCCTATTGAGAAGTCCAGAGTACGGCTTTCAATAATTGGCAATAAACAGAGAAGGGGGACCAAGGCCGTGTCGTTATCGAAACACCGTGACTTCCTACTAAAATCAAGCTAAGTACAATTTTTTTTTAATTCATTTGGTGTAACTTTGAGTGTTTCCTTGTAGGTCGAATTTTGTTGTTCCTGTGGCTGAAGTTATGAGACATTCTTAATCTTACTTTTTTACAGAAATTATCTACATCATTGGGACTTCGCTCCTGTGAGTTTATATCTTTGAGTTTCTGTCAACTTTATTTTTTCCAGAAGTTCTCCTGAAATATTATAATCATATATTGTGTGTTAATCTTATCATTTTGGGGGACTCTATTAATTCTGTACATAAATCATATTTGAATATGCATTTACGCAGTGGACGTTTGTATTTATACAGACACATTGATAGGGTTGTTAGGCACCATAGTGATAAGAAAACACACAAAAACAAGTGGAACACCTGTACACTGAATAAATTAGAGGTAACATTATTTCGGGTCAGGACAATAATTGCTTCTTTGCAAGGTCCCGATGGCAGTTTTAGCCTTGAGTTTTTTAAGTTATATGCTTAAAAATCTAATCTCTATGACTCAACTTAACTTTTAAAAAAATACGGCTGGATTGCAAGGAATAACATGTCTGTAAAAGATTTTATTAGGTTAACATACTTAACATTCACAACAGTTATGTTACCAGAAGCCTTGGGACGGTGTTTTGGTGGGGAGCTATTGCCCGAGAGCACGGAAATAGATTTATATAAACAAATTAAGAAACACATGTCTAAATGCGCTGACCTGGATCCCTCACTATTTCAAGTTTTAGCAAAGAATGAAAGTAAACCACAGCAAGTACATATAGTTAATAATAACGCAGTAAGAATAACTTGTTTTAATAGTAATCGCTCAATTCATAATAGTTCAATTCATTCTTACGTTTGTTGCTTTTTACGTAACCAACAGCAACATAATGCTAAAAACACACAAAACGTTGCCGATGATAATAAGGAGAAGAATCCTCATTATTATAAAAAGAAACCAGTAAACAGTAACTCTGCTCAAAATCAGAAACAAACAAATCGTGCTTCAGGAAACTCGGTTACTGTGCCATCGAGCAAAACAGTCAGAGTCCGTAAAAATCTTCTGAGTGTTGAAAGCAAAGCAAATTCCACATAAGCGACTAGTGGAGGGGGGAGAGTGATGTTGGGTCATTCATCCCAACACCTTTTTGAATTAAAAGGAATTTTCCTATGAATCACACGACCGTATCAAGTAAAATGAGAGCAGGTTCCCGTAATTTTAATACAATAAGCTATTATAAGTAGTGGTGGATTATGCCCGACTTTACGTGCCGTAAAATTAGAATATCAGCCATTTACATTGTTTTTTTATTCCGTTAGTCCACGTAATATCCTGTATTTACGGACTCACCTTTTGTTGTTTTGAACTTCCCTATTGAGAAGTCCAGAGTACGGCTTTCAATAATTGGCAATAACAAGTTAAGTGTCGTAGGCGTAACTTAGATTCAGTACAGGGCGGGTAAGTGCACGCTTACAGATACCTTTATAGTTATAAAAAACATTGATCTGTATCTAGTGTAACTATAGGATATCCATCTATGGATATACAAAACATTATCTTACCTCCTGCCAAATAAGGTGTGTTTATCAAAGGAAATTTCTATAAACCTTCTAACACATTAAAATCCGTTTTGGACAAAAAGAGAGTTAATCAAATAATAACTTATATAGAGGAACCAATCACTTAGTCTCATAAATCGTGACATTGTTCAAGCAACCCAACAGAATTCTCCTACACCTGCAGTTGCAGTTTGCATGCAAAATCTTGAGACGCATGCACCCTCGAATATCTTAGTGCATGTAAAAAGACTTTGCTGGGATCTGAAATTTTAATCCTTCCCGACACTGAAATATAACGGATTTCCGCGAACAAAGCACTATACACTGTTGACTCACGGCAACAAGTTAATATTGAAGTCTAACTATGTGAATACCAGTCTGGTAATCCACAAAACCTATATATATATCGTGGATATGGAAGTTATAAACATCGCATTTTTACTGTTGCTAAAATTAATCACGCTCAACCTGTAGCCGACGAATCCCTCTTATACTCTATCTAAAGTAATATCAGTAAAGTCATTCAAGCAGAGGAGATTCAGTAAATTATTTTTTTTTTTTTTTTTTTTTTTTTTTTTTTTTTTTTTTTTTTTTTTTTTATCTTTATCCGAATATCATAATGTCTTCTCCACTAGCGAGTGATCTCTGGGGAAAACGGATGTCATTGAACACCAAATACAGTTAAAGGGCAAACATAAAGCTATATACATACCTTTGTATAGACTCCCAATGAAATTTCAAAATGAGATAAATGACGAAGTTGAAAAAATGTTAGTAATAGGAGTCATTAGGAAATCAAATAGCCCATAATTTTTTCCCTTAAACGTCATGCCTAAAAAAGATCGGTCTTGGCGTATCACGTAGATTTCTGTCGCTTAAACGAGGAAACGATTCCCGATCGTTTTCCAGTGCCATGGACCAACGATATCTTATAAATTTTTCACCAGCTTGGACTTACTTAAAGGCTTTCACCAGATACCATTAGCCAAGTGAGTGTACCTCATACACCGCCTTCAGCACACTCAGGGGACATTATCAATTTTTACGTATGCCTTCCGGTTTACGTTGCGCCCCAATTACATTCACCACAATGATTAATATAGTGTTTGGAGACTTTTTAGGGGATACCCTACATGCCTATATGGTTGGTCTTGTAATCTTTTTTTAATACCGTAGAAATACATTCGCATAAACTAGGGCTAGTGCTACGGAGACTAAGCAAACACAATCTCAGGGTAAACAAAATCTAAATGTGTGTTTTTTTTAACCTGAACATGTCTATTTCGGTATACCTGTCTAGTCAAGGTCTTAAGGTGGTCCATGGTAAGGTGTCGGCTATTCGTAACTTTCCGGTACCTATTAACGTAAAGGGGATACAGCACTTTTGTGCTGTAGTGGGTATTACTATCATAAGTTTATATGTAACTCTTCAATCACAGCAGCTCCTGTAACAGATCTTATGAAGAAGGGCGTAGATTTATGGTCTGAAAAGCATCAGCAGGCGTTCGATATCTATTCCAGTTCACCTATCTTAAAATTCCCTGATTTAAATAAGGAATTTTCATACAATCAACTTACATGTCAGATATATACTTAGCTAAGACTCTGTCGTCCCCGACAGAAATTCAAATTTCGCGCCACTCGCTACAGGTAGGTCAGGTGATATACCGCCCTGCCCTGGGTGGCAGGACTAGGAACCATTCCTGTTTTCTATCATATTTTCTCTGTCGCCGGTGGTATCAACATTGTTGTTACTACCTCCTGACTAGAATTCGTTTTTCAAGGCAATTGATCATCTTTATTGGACTTTTTGGTGACATACCTGGATCGTTGTTTTGGCATTCGCTACTGTGGACTGGATTTGGACTTGTTTTTTATTTTTCTACAGAATGTCTGATTCAAGTGTTAGTGTGAGAGTTTGTGTGAATAGGCTGCAAGGTGAGGATACCGAAGGCTTCGGTTGATCCCCACACTGTATGCCGTAAATGTAGAGGGTTTGAATGTTCTTTGACTAACACCTGTCATGAGTGTGAAAGGTTGAGTGCGGAGGAATGGAAGACTCTAACTTCTTACTTGAAGAAGTTAGAGAGGGATAGAATTAGAAGGGCTGCATCTAAGGGTGTGGGTAGTACAAGGCCTATTGAGCCTTTTCTTGATTCTAACTCCTCTGTAAATCATGCATTTGATTCTCCCTCTTTATCATGGCCCTCGCAGGCTTTGCATTCAGATTCGGCTTCTGAGATCGCGGATCTGAAGGCTACACTTCAAAGGATGAAATCCAAAATGGCTGCCCTGAAAGGTAAGGATAGTGAAAGTGACGTGTTTAGTGAAGTGAGTGCCCCCAGTCTCTGCGACGCTCCCAGGCCTAGACCTCTTCCAAGCTCCCAAGCCCAGAGGAGAAGGAAAGTCGAAAGCCTTACGGAAGTTGTGGAGAATCCCCACCGGTCAGGCGTCCCTTCAGCAGGCTCTGTAGTGCAACAGACTGCTCAGGACCGCTTTAGAAAAAGCGTCCTCCGAGAGTGTTTCTCGTCGTCCGGTTCTCCTTCACCTAAACGAGGGTGGAAGGATTCGGACCTTTCCAGGCCCCTGAAAAGGCACTGGAAAGAGCCTTTGTTTGACTCGAGCCCCGAGCGCTTCTCGGATGAAGCTCCCTCCTCGATCAAGAAGGCGAAGGTGGTTTTGACGTCTCCCTGTTCCGACAGAGCGGGTCAAACTCCTTCGAGGTCTCCCTCTCCTCCTGTTGAAGAGGATGCTGGAGAGGCTTCCAAGAGGATCCTTTTAGCTCTTCAAGAGCAGTTAGCCTCATTGGTCGGAGTCCTTTCGAAAGATCCTCCTCGTAAGAAGGACGTTAGACTACCTGTCAAAAAGTTTCGTCCTTTTTCTCCTGCCAGGCGCGAGGCGCCAGCCAGATGTGAGGCGTCAACCAGGCGTGAGTTGCCTTCCAAAAGTGAGACTTCTTTCAGGCACGAGACGTCAGCCAGGCATGAAGCGCCAGCCAAGCGCGAGGATCAGTATTTCAGCGAAGCGTCTGCCAGGCGTGAGGCGCCAGCCAGGCGCGAGATTCCTACCAGGCGCAAGGCGCCAGCCAGGCGCGAGGAGCCAGCCAGGCGCGAGGCGCCAGCCAGGCACTAGGCGCCAGCCAGGCGCGAGGAGCCAGTCAGGCGGGAGGCGCCAGCCAGGCACGAGACGCCAGCCAGGCGCAAGACGCCAGCCAGGCGCGAGGCGCCAGCCAGGCGCGAGGAGCCAGCCAGGCGCGAGACGCCAGCTTTGTTACAGAGGGGCTCTGTACATACACTTAGTCCCTCTCCGGTTAGGAGTTTGTCTCCCGCAGAGAGAGATGTTTGGAAAGACCCCCCAGACTTTAAGGCAGATTCTCCTTCTGATCCTTTTCTTGACGAGGATTCAGAAGACGAGGCTCGTGGTAGAGAAGGACTTTCAAACTACAAGGTTTTGACAGCTCTTCTTCTTCAGGAATATGGAGATTCCTTAACTCCTGCCGCTCCTCCTTCTCCGTGCTCTCTCTTTTCAAGCTCCAAGACGCCAAAGTCTTCATCTTTTCTGAAAATGAGACCGACTATCTCTATGAAGAGAGCTCTTCAGTCTCTGGATAACTGGATGAAGACGAAGAAGGATCTGGGCAGAAACTGTCTTCTGATGCCCCTGCTAGACTTACAGGCAAGAGGGGTATTTGGTACCAGACAGGGGAGAATATGGGACTTTCTCTTCCGGCTTCTGAGGAAGCTGACTTTTCTAGTCTGGTAGACGCTTCAAGAAGGCATGGCCTGAACTCGGCTCATGTGACTTGGGGTCTTTCTGAGCTTGATCATCTCAAGGGACACTTCCATGTATTGGAAGTATTCAATTTCCTGGATTGGTCCCTTGGGGTGATGGCCAAGAAGGCCCATGACTCGGAGGGCCTCGATCCTGAAGTTCTCCTCTGTATCTTGTCGTGCATAGACAAGGCAGTACAAGATGGCTCAGGGGAAGTCTCCTCTCTCTTTGGAATGGGACTCTTGAAGAAGAGGGCTGTTTTCAGTGCCTTTCTTACCAAGTCTTTCTCACTCACAAAGAGCAGCCTTGATGTTCGCACCCATGTCTGACTTTTTGTTTCCTTCTCAGTTGGTGAAGGACATTTCCCATTCACTAACTGAGAAGGCGACCCAGGACCTTCTCCTTCTGTCTTCCAGAAAGAAGAGACCTGTGGTAGTGGGCGAGAAGAAAGGGGCGAGTACGTCTCTTCAGCCCTTTCGAGGAGGCCTCCCTCCAGAGCTCCCTCAAAAAGGAAAGTGCCTGAGAGGAGAGGTAGTATCTTCCTTCTGTCCCTTTAAAAGGAAAAGGAAAAGTGATGTAAGGAACCTCCAAACACCGGTAGGTGCCAGGCTCCTCGGATTTGCGGATGCCTGGGCACTCATCGATGCAGATGCTTGGTCGATGTCTGTGATAAAGAAGGGATATTGCATCCCTTCCAGGGACAGTCCCCCTCCCTGACTTCAAACTTCGCGGGAACTGTCCGCCAAATACAAGGACCCTGTTCTGAGAGATACTCTTCGGCTAATGGTGGATCAGATGTGGGACAAGAGAGCGATAGAACTAGTGCTGGATCAAAACTCCCCGGGGTTTTACAATCGCCTTTTCCTGGTTGCAAAGGCCTCGGGGGGCTGGAGACCAGTTCTAGACGTCAGCGCTCTGAACAAATTTGTTCAGAAAGAGAAGTTCGCCATGGAAACTTCTGCATCAGTCCTTGCGGCTCTTCGCCAAGGGGATTGGATGGTTTCCCTGGATCTTCAAGATGCCTATTTTCACGTCCCGATTCATCCTTCGTCGAAGAAGTACCTCCGTTTCATGACGGGGTGAAGGATCTACCAGTTCAGGGCCTTGTGTTTCGGCCTGTCCACTGCTCCTCAGGTCTTCACAACGCCTGATGAAAATGTGGCGAGATGGCTTCACCTGAAGGGTGTCAATATCTCTCTGTATCTAGACGGGGGGTGGGGGGGGGAACTGGCTCATCAGAGCCAGATCAGAGAGACAGTGTTTGGAGGACCTTGCTTTGACCCTAAACCTGATCAAATCGTTGGGATTACTCGTAAACCTCAAGAAGTCGCAGCTGATCCCCAGCCAGAACTTGGTCTATCTGGGGATTCAGATGGATTCTCGGGGTTTTCGAGTATTTCCTTCTCAAAAGAGACTCGTGAGAGGCTTAGAGAAAGTCTCTCTCTTAGGGAAAGAACGTACTTCGGCGAGCGAATGGTTGAGCCTTCTAGGGACCCTTTCCTCGCTCGAACAGTTCTTTCCTCTAGGAAGACTTCATCTTCGTCCAGTTTTCCCATTCCAGTGGAGATGAGACAACACTTGGAATGGTGGTTGCCCCCATTAAAGGAGAACAAGGGAATTTCCATGGAGATTCGGAACCCAAGCCTTGTATTGTTTTCCGACGCGTCGGAAAAAGGTTGGGGAGCAACCTTAGGAACGAGAGAAGTGTCAGGCACCTGGAGTGCAGTTCAGGTGTCCTGGCACATAAATTGCAAAGAACTTTTAGCCGTACACCTGGCTCTAAAGAACTTCGAACCTTTAGTGACAAACAGTGTAGTCCAAGTAAATGCAGACAACACCACCGCCCTTGCCTACATTCGGAAGCAAGGAGGGACACACTCGTTTTTCCTGTACGAACTCGCAAGAGACCTACTACTTTGGGCCTCCCAAAGGAACATCTCCCTCCTGACGAGGTTTGTTCAGGGAGTAAGGAACGTGAGGGCAGACAGGCTGAGCAGGAGGAGCCAGGTCCTTCACACAGAATGGACCCTCCACTCAGAAGTTTGTCAGAGTCTCTGGTCTCTATGGGGGACTCCACATGTGGACCTGTTCGCCACATTCCTCTCCAGAAGACTGGAAGTCTTTTGCTCAGTGGTAGAAGACCCCAGAGCTCTAGCAGTCGACGCCTTCCTTCTAGACTGGTCCCATGTAGACGTCTACACATTTCCACCATTCAAGATTCTGGGGCAAGTGTTGAAGAAGGGGACGAAAATGACCCTGATAGCCCCCTTTTGGCCGGCACAAGATTGGTTCACAGAGGTATAGGAGTGGACAGTAGACTTCCCCAGATCCGTGCCAAGAAGGATGGATCTTCTCAGACAACCACACTTCAAGAGGTATCATCAAAACCTCCCCGCTCTCGCTCTGACTGCCTTTCGACTATCGAAAGACTTGTCAGAGCAAGAGGTTTTTCTCGCAAGGCTGCAAGCGCGAACGCTAGAGCCCGTAGAGCTTCCACTATGCGAGTCTACCAATCTAAGTGGGAGGTTTTTAGAAGATGGTGTAAGTCGAAGAAGTTGTCCTCTCCAGTATCTCTGTGACCGAAATCGCAGATTTCTTGTTGTTCCTTAGAGAGGACTCACATCTTTCTGTATCTACCATAAAGGGATACAGGAGTATGCTTTCGGCCGTCTTCAGAAATAGAGGCCTCGAGCTTGCAGATAATAAGGATCTTATAAGATCCTTTGAGACTTCGAAGTCTAAGGATCCAGCTCCTCCTAGCTGGAACCTCGATGTAGTCTTGAAGTTCCTGTCCGCTGAAAGGTTCGAACCTCCTCATCTGGCCTCGTTTCAAGATTTAACAAGAAAGTGTTTGTTTCTTTTGTCACTAGCGACAGCCAAAAGAGTTGAGCTGCACGCCCTAGAGGATAAAGTGGGGTTCAAAAGAGACTCAGCCATCTGTTCATTCAAAGCACTGTTTCTGGCAAAGAACGAAAATCCTTCGAATCCCTGGCCCAAGAACTTCGAAGTTAAAGGCTTATCGAGTCTCGTCGGTAGAGAAGCTGAAAGGTCTCTTTGCCCTGTAAGAGCGCTTAAATTCTACCTACAGAAGGAGAAACAGATGGGTATTGGTTCTAGACAAGGTCTTTGGTGCTCGGTTAAAGATCCTGCAAGACCTATGTCCAAGAATGCTTTAGCCTTCTTTGTAAGGAACGTCATTACAGACGCGCACAAGACCTGTATTGATGACTCGTTTAGACTCTTGAGAGTGAGAGCTCATGAGGTTAGAGCAGTAGCGACGTCTCTCTTTTCATAAAAATATGTCGCTAAAGAATATCTTGGAAGCGACATACTGGAGGTGCAACTCTGTGTTTGCATCTCACTACTTGAAAGACGTTTTTCTCTGGGTCCTTTCGTGTCTGCGGATACGATCCTGGGTATGGGAGCTAGCAACGATCCTTAATTTTTGTGCGTACCTTCTATTAGATATGTTCTAGACTTTCTGCTGGCAAAAGTGTTAGACGTCGCATAGGCGGCCGTTCACTATTGTTCAGTAAGGAACTCTTGTGATATCTTCTTAGAATATTTTATTTTGAAAATTTATTTTGAAAATTTATGTATGCGTGTGTACTGTGTTATTCGAGTTCTGGTTGTTGTGAAGAGTTGGGGGATAACTTTTAACAATCTTTAGTACTAACATGGTGGTTAGGATCAGGTGATCGGGATCGGTTGTGTGCTCCTTCATAAGGTGTGTTGTCATATAAGTGGATTAGCACCCATTGACAAATGCCATTTAGGCTTTGCCGAGTAAGCGGATAAGACCCCATCGGCAGACCCACAAGAACTCTTGGCCATAGATCAAATATCTCGCTAAAGGCTCTTGAGGTGATGCAGACTACTGGGCAGCAGTCATGAAGTCTACCACCTATCAGGTAGGAACCAAGGTCTATAAATACCTACAACATATGTTGTTTACCTGTCTATTCTAGTAGTTAGCTGTCTCTTACCCTCCACCAAAGGGTGCCAATCAACTAAGTATATATCTGACAGGTAAGTTGATTGTATGAAAATGATATTGTTTTGATACAATAAAGTTTCATACATACTTACCTGGCAGATATATACAATTAATGGCCCACCCAGCCTCCCCGCAGGAGACAGGTGGAAGAGAGAAAATATGATAGAAAACGGGAATGGTTCCTAGTCCTGCCACCGAGGGCAGGGCGGTAGATCACCTGTCCTACCTGTAGCGAGTGGCGCGAAATTTGAATTTCTGTCAGGGACGACGGAGTCTTAGCTAAGTATATATCTGCCAGGTAAGTATGTATGAAACTTTATTGTATCATAACAAGATCATTTTTTTTATTGTAACAGTCGCCTCAGACCAAGGGGTAGGAGGGGTACTACTTCAGCAATATGATAAACAGTTCTTTCCTATAGCTTTTTATTCACGTAAACTAAAGTCCTCTGAAAGTAAATATGCAGTAATAGACAAGGAAGGGGTGGGTATTGTTAACTCACTAGTACATTTTAAGTTCATAATCTACGGCTATCCTCTCAAGGTCCTTACTGACCATAAGTCCCTTACAGAGTTTTTCAAAGGCTTTAATCACAGTCCCAAAGGAACTCGGTGGCCTATGATCATTCAGGTCTTTGGAGCCAACATAAGATATCTACCTGGGAAAGCAATTATCATAGCTGACGCATTATCCCGCAATCCCGCACCATCCTGTAAGGAACCATTAGTTGAACTAAAATATATAGAAACATCCGTGCCTATTGTTAGGACCGTATCTGAACAAGAAAATTCATTAACCCAAGAGATCGTGAACATTGAAGACCTGGGTTGGAGCGCTGAACTGCTACAAACTGAACAAAGCAAGGGTCAGCAGTTAAGCAAAACAATAAGTGCTTCGAAGGGAAATCCTAAAGCAAAAGTATATTTAAAGTATGTGCAGCAGAATTATGTAATCAAAGGTAATATTATATGCAGGTCCGTGACGAAGGAAACCTGGAGAACACCGCAGGTGACTAACGACCAGGCAGTAGTAATAATCTCTTTCATACCAATCTTCCTAAACTGGTTGCATTCCAATCCATTACATGGTCATCCAGGGTTCTCTATTATGTCACAGAAAGCCAAATCACTATTTTACTGGCCTACAATGCTTACAGATATAAAAAGCACATAACTAATTGTCACATGTGTCATGAAAACAAGGGACACACTAAGACACCTGTCAGTTTAGGGGCCTATCCTGTGCCAAATCAACCCTTTGAAAGAGTCCACACAGATTTATTAACAGGGTTTTACGAGTCTGACAGAGGAAATAAACACCTGGATTATAGCGGTTCTCGCGGTTTTAAATACTCTTATCATTCATATCATGTATGTATAGAAATGATACCGCAAGTAGCCTTATACGGTACGCCCGCTAGAACACTTTCCCACATATTCAAGCCAACCACTAATTTATCAAATATAAAGAAGTATGGATACAAGTGCGAGTCGATATAATATACTTCGTAAGAGGTTAGAAGGGTTACAAATTATAATGAAAAGGAATCACGATCAAATCGATAAACAAAACATAACCATATGCAGTAGGTGTTTATAATATATCCAAATATATATGCGTAAAGGTTTGAACTCTAACTTAATGCCTAAGTTTAGTAGCCCGTTCAGTATTCTGGGGATATTAACGACAAATAGGCTAAAAGTTCACACACATATCAAAACCTACTGGCATACTGTTGGTTCCCATTCGTAGTCAATGGGAAAAAAAAAATTTAAAGTAAGAAAGGCTAGAAGTGAAAATGTATACCTATGTGAATAATCCTATATGGATCTTACAGGGTAAATAATATATATAAAATTTTGTATGGAAACCTTTTCATTAGTTTTGAATAAGGAATATCTAATTTAACATAAGTAATTACATATATTTTACAATCTTGCAGGTTTCCAACATGAAACTTATATTGTTCAAGTTTGGTACTGTTTTTTCAGACATTCTTCTCGTGTGGGTCGAGTGTTAAAACAAAAAAATATCCAATTTATACATGGCTTTATCATTTGAAAGTACTAAGGTCGTATTTATTACAGCGAGTAACGTAACTCTTAAAGCTGGCTTGCACGCAGTCTCTTGCCAGGTAATGATATCATCAGTCCTAAACGTGCCTAGTGCGTTTTGCTGAATCACTGTATCAATCGCACATGCATCATTGTTCCTTTTAACCCCGATAATCCGCTTGCACAGGCTTCATCTGTAGATGTGTTGTTGTCTTGTGTTTGCAAAACAAGCCAGCTGGAGTGGAATGCTTAGCTCATGAACTTCACATGTGGTTCATAGGTCACGGTAACATAAATAGCCGTAACCTATTCTTATCTGCGGTGATCAATGCAAGATTAGCTAAAGCCTTGCAAATCATTTTAAAATTAATTAACAAAATAAGCGAATAGAATTTCTATAACATCAAAATTAATTAATTTTTTCTGAACTTCACAGACAATTAGTCAATAAATCAGCTTATGACATTGGTAAACGGACATTTTAGTAGTATCAGATTATGGATATGAAATATTTACTTGCAACATTAGCGTATTATAATTCAAGTAGATCATATTCATGGGAAAATGTCACATTTCCTTGAAAAATCCATAGTTTATATAGGAATTAGTTACATAATGGGTTCTTTCATTGCATCTCTTGCCTATTAAAGTTTTAACATTAACCTCAGAGGATGCATGCGAGAAACTTGAATATGAACCTTTTGTTAGGGGCACATAGGATCGGATTTTATCACAGCTTAATTTCAGTAAGCGTAGAGAATTACAGAACCATGATTAATATCCTCTTCGATTCTTATGTTGCCTGGCAATCTTACAAATAGCTCTGTTTCCCACTTCTTTGTCTAGTAGCTTATTACCAATAATATCAAATTTTCTTAGGGATTCGTATTGATATCTGTTAATATGGATATTTTTACGGTCGTCAGAGACCTGGATAGGTTCGCTCATTGTTATAATGCCATGGGTAAAAAAGTTTGTACAGCTGACTCTTTTGAATTCCATAAAATATCAGCGAATTCATGTGGGTTAAGTCTAGTCCTTAACGGCTCTCTCCCTCCCATGTTTGGACGTTGTCTGAATTTACTTTGGCCTTGTGACAAGTATAATTTCACTTACAAGCTGATTAATGAAACCTGGTTACACCTTGCAGTAGGGGAGTTTCACGTCGCATGCCCAGACAGATTGTCTACAACTTCAAAAACACGTTCGTCGCTGCGGATGACTGCAGTGGAGTAACGTGAACAGGCTTATTTCGTGGATCTCCTGGACCTTCACCCGTATCCCAGCGTTAATTTCGTTTTTAATGCGGAATGGTCCAACAGCTGTCGGAATTGACTACAAAGGAACATACTTCCAATAATTACGACCAAGGAGGGTATCCAACTCTACGTTTGCTACCGCAGGCCTTGTGCTGGGGATGATTTTATTCATTGCGAACGTATTTGTATGGCATAGGATGCAGAGACAAGTATGGAGGCTAAACAGAATGTCGGACCCTGCCCAGGCGATTTTCCTTTGGTTTTAGAACCATTTGGAATTGGCCATTTCATTTGGCTCTAGGTGGTTGTCTGGAACTGTGTAATGGGCGAAAAGTTGTTCGGAACGCTAGTTAAATGTGTAGTGGGTATCTCCTTGCCTATGTATTCCATATATAAAGTATTAGTAAAGGATCAGGATCTATATCAGTTCCATATATAAAGTATCAGTAAATAACAGAACCCGTACAGTATCACAATCATTATATATCTATCAGCATGCTTATTTGAAGAATATAGAAGTTAATCAATGAATCAATATATATCTGTGCGTGTACGTACTGGGAATCTATTAAAGTGCACCTAGATTAATCACTTAGATTAGTCATTTATGTTAATCATCTGTACTAAGTGCACATATACTGATCATATTTATATGAATCATATATATATATGAATAAATAAATCAGGTAGCCTATAATCAATCTGTTACCTTGTATCTTACCAATAACTGCAGTTAGTATATCAGTATATGAGTTAAGATATGTTTTTATCATGTAAATCTTTGTTATGCAATTATCAGGAGTACATTACTATTTTCTGTTGCATAAGTATCTTCATGAGTAGTAGTATACAACTATATCATTATATATCACGTGATCATTATTATTTACGAATATTATCATATGCATATGTCTTACATCTTATTACGTGAATCTGTATTTGTGTACACCATGAATTTTTTTTTTACTTATAAGTATTTCTATATATCTGATTTTTTACATACAGAGGTACCTCAAGATACGAAAGGCTCAACTTACGAAAAACTCGAGATACAAAAGCCAATACAAAAAATTTAATGGCTCTACATACGAAAAGTTTTCAAGATACGAAAGGTTTCTGAAAGTCTCAGATTCGCCCGGATAACAATTTTGAAACTCGCGCCGCGTGCCGCCATCTTAGTACTAGTAGACTCGCCACCATCCTCCTGCTCTCCCATTGGTCCCTGATGCTAGTCGCGGCCATGAAATCCTTCTCTCCTATTGGCCAACGTCCCTCCCATCATGCATCTACTATGTACACGTGGTGGCATGCCTCGGCCACTCGGTACCAGCATTGTTATAGTATGCACACGGTATTCGTTTTCGGGATCATCAATGTGTATTTTTAAAAAAATGTGACCAAGATCTTTCACATGGGATAAGTGATCAAGGTCTCTCTGATGGGATAACTGGAAACTTTGCAAGGTTGGTAGAATCTCCACTCCCTGCTGAACAGAGGGTGTAGACCAATCATTTACAACATGCATACCAGTACTACGTATAATCAAGGCACTTCAGTTTATACAACATGCATACCAGGGTTTTGATGGACACCAGGGCCAACAGAGTCATGAGGTGCAAAAAACAGAGTTGAAATTCTGTGAAAAAAAAAAAAAAAAAAAAAAAAAAGTTAAAAATCAAAAAAAGAAAAAAAAACGGCAGAAATTCATAAAGTGCAATCATTTGTAGAAGACAACCCCCGAAAAGGCTCACACAGGAACATTGTGAAAAGTAGGCAGAAGCAACCTTCCTTGGATAGTTACGTATGTATATTTTTTAAAGTGTACGTACGTACATACGTATCTGCCGTTTGTCCTCCTCCTCTGCCGCCACTTTCGGAGATAGCCTCACTTGAAAGGTAAGCTTCCACATTTTACATACAGTATATTTCTTGTTACCGTGTACACTAATATACACTTTATTTACAGGTTATATTTTGCTTTTTTTTATTAATTTAGGTATTGAATGGTCCAAATTGTTGTAGTATTTCATTGTTTATAGGTCAATTTAGCTTATTATGAATTTAACTGGGGTGTTTTTGGAGGGCTTGGACGGAAATTAAAGCAAAGTATTAAAGCCAAATTTAAACTGGGGTTGTTTTTTGGAAGGGCTTTTTGGAAACCGGAATTCAGCCATTTTACATGTAACATGTGGTCCAAGATACAAAAACCTCATGATACGAAGGGCGCCTCGGAACGGATTAATTTCGTATCTCGAGGTACTACTGTATAACTAATTGAATATCATTCCTTAACCACTTGCTGGTAATTATGAGTTAACTATATATTTAACTATATAATTATATGGAATGTGTGTTATTCCTTATATAAAAACTAAAAACTATGATTAATTAAAACCAGTGACCCAAGAGGTCAACCAGTTTTGTAGGAGTGTGATCGGACCAGATAAGATAATGTAGGCTAAGCTTTGACGTGTTGTATCAGTCAGTGTCTGGTTTGCATTTGCCTGTGGTAATCAAATCCATTGTTGTGTAAATAGGTCGCAGTGCTTTCGCTTGGGAACCTGTTGACCTATAACCCACAGACGACTACGTGACTTCTCATATGTTCGCTTGTCTGTATGTTAGTATGCTGAGCTAAGCTTTGCTCTCCTATGATTTTGTAAATGCATTGTAACTCAGAACTCTACTTCCTCTCCTAGAATCAAGTTCTCTTAACCGCCTTCTTGTCTCTACTCAAGAGATGTAGTTTTGCAAATATATTGTTAAGTTTATCATCATGAGTTTGAAACATCTTCGCCTTTATACCCAAAGAAGATACTGACTTAGAAATTACCGTCGCAATCTCCGACAAGGATGGGAAGTATACACACAGATACTTACGTATAACATCGCAGGTCTTAATAACCCACAGGGCGCCTTGTTATACAAAGGCACAGCCCTACATATGCATGGGGCTCAAGGGAAATTGTGACGTTTGTCAGAATAAATGACAGTGAGTCCTGTAGTTTAGTTGACACAGGCACACAAGTTTCCTTAGTAAGTGGGTCAGTAGTAAGTGAACTTGAAAGATGTGATTGGGAAGTGAAGTGTTTTAGTGTGGGAAGACGTACGGTTAAAGGTTAGGTTAGGAGATTTTGAAGTAATACATAACTTTATAATCATGGAAGAAAACGATATGCCAGCTTGCTTTTTGATAGGGATAGATTTTTTGAGGATGCATGAGGTAGGCATAGATATAGGAAACGGGATTCTTAGAAAGGGGGATAGAAAAATAGCTAGGATTCAAGACAGTAGTGTATTTGTAGCAAACTTTGTGGATATGATTGATATTGCTAGAAGTGAGAATGATTTATTATTGAGTGAGGAAGAGATTGGGGAAATGCATGATAAGTGCTTGCAGATAAGTATGTTGTGACAATGTGCTTTGGGAGGAGTGCGTGTGGAAGGTTGGCCATGTGAGTTGGATATACTATATAAGGGTTGCTAAATGGTTTGTAGTGTGTAAAAACTTAGTGTACTTTTTATATCAGGAAGGGATGTATGACAGGAAAGTGTATGTACTGGTGTTTTCTGTTGAGTCAGCTGTGAGTATGTGTTTGTTGGTGCATGATCGGTTTGGGCATATGGGGAAAAATAAATTATGGGAATGCATGAGAGAAAGAGAGAGATTGTATGCACCTGGGTTAAATAAGATTTGTATGGATATAGCTGTCACTTGTGCATGTAAGTCTGCCTGAGTTGAAATGTTGAATGATAATGGACCTGAGCTTGTGGAATGGGAATTTGAAGAAATGTTGAAAGAATGGGGTATTGTGCATGGGTATTCTACTTCATATATGCCCAGTGTGAATGGTTTAAATGAAAGGACTGTTAGAATGATGACTGAAATTTTGCGAATGATCAGTAAATGTGACAAAGATTGTGATATGTATGTAGGACGTGCAGTGTGGGTATATAATGCCACACTGCAGAAGAGGTATGTCTCCTTGTAAATATGCATTAAATTTTGACAGTGATCAGGAATTATGGAAGAAAGCAAGTGAAATGTTTGAAAGTTGGGGATAAAGTGTTGAAAGAGGTGGCTGAGATAGGAAGAATGAATGTGCATAAGGTAAAGGAGAAATTTGAAGGACCTTTTGATTTTTTTTTTTTTTTTTTTTTTTTTTTTTTTTTTTAGATTTAGCTTGATCACAAGCTCAAATGGCCATGTATATCTTTACTTACAAAGTAGTTAACTGCTCACAGGTAGGGGAGGCCCCACCCACCTGTCAGTCTGCACTCAGTTTTGCATTTTGGTGGAGGTGTCAGATGAGAAGGGTGGCTGAAGTGGGGCATTCATTTAATGAACTTTATGTTTGTACATTAGAAAAAATACAAATTTCTTTTAAAATTTGCTATTTGCTCCCACAAAATACAAACCATTCACTACACAAGAGACTTGCCAATTGGTGGTTTGAAAGCTGGGAACTATTTGAACTGACTGGTAGGTTTGCCTAACATTGGGATGAAAACCCTGCTGGTCTAACAGGAGCAAAGGAAGAGACCCTACCTCCAGCATACTGAAACATAGAATGCGGCAGCTGTCAGACTTCTGGACCACAGTATTGGATTTATATGCAATTAATTTAGCAGGTTGTAAATCCCTTGGATTAGGGGTGTAGGAATACTACAACTATTCAAAGCAGGAGTAATATATAAAACAAACCTCCAGGAGACTATGAATAGAGCAGCAAAAATTTTAACATTTATTATAATCACAACAGTGTCTCAATGTCACTACTGAAAAATCAATGATGCCACCCAGATACGGTGTCCATGGCACTGGACCCCTTGTCCCCTCGTCTTGAATCTCTCACAACCTATCCAAAAAAAATGACTACCATAAATATAACGAGACCATATATATATAGACAACCCTATCAATACAGATTTCCGACCACATAATTCCTAAAAACTAAATTTCTGATAAATCAATCTTAATGGATTAAACCCTGATAAGAATATGCAGTCAGGAAATACACTAGGATGATGTATAAAAAGATCGCTAACAACTCAATAATGGCAGTAAAATACATATACTTAAGTTACGAGATTTAATTTAAGGGACTAGTGAATGGACATCATGAATAATTACTTCAACAACTCAATTGAAGTGTGCCAACAAAAAATGAGACCAACCTCAAAGTAATCAAACTTCTTAAAGTGTCGGAAGAGTTCCCCATCGATAATAGATCTTCATGCCGACCAGAGATGTAGAGTAGTGGGAATAGCTGGTCAAGGGCGGAGAACCATGCCGCCCACTGCCGCTCCGTGGTTCAGAAATGTAGACTAAATTCTTATACTTCCATGTTAGCAGAGAATACGATCCATATGAAAGTCTTCGTAAAGTTTCTCAATAGTTCCCAGAATTAAACACAAGCCGTGGTAAGGAGAATGGTCAGCTGTTGGTGGTGGGAAACAACTGCCAAATGTTAACCAATAAACCTCGAAGAAAATTCTGTTTACTTTACTCGAAGTTCTTGAATGATTAAACAGTCGTTAAATGACGAAACTAGTGGGAAAGTTAAATCTCAAATTGTTAGCACACAACTGCTTCGTTACCAATAATGACTACGTACATTCAATCATATATAAACCTGAATATGATTGAATGTATAGATTAAATAAGCCAAACACCAATCACATAAAATACAGGAAAAGATACATGCTAATATCCGATTTCATCATTTAAGATTAAAGGAGTTCTCTGTATGCTGTTTTTTGCAGCTTCTCTCCTAGATAGATTACGCTTAGGAGACTCCGAATAGGTAGTTTCATCCCGGACCTCATCATGCACCTTCTTAGGCCTTAAAATAAAAATTAAATTAGAACATGTCTCTTAGTCATCTCCCGAGTTTTTCTTTTACATAAGACTGCTCCAGTAACTTCTCCTAATGCACTGGTCAATGTTTCTCGAACAATAGCCATAGGATATTGGGCGGCCTCCTTACTAAAGGGTTCCTTTATCAGTAAAATATCATTCTTCATTATACCAGAGTGCTTGACTGGGTTATAACGATCTTTCACAACGACAGCTTGCTGTAAGAGTGAAGTAACAAATTCTGAATGGTATATCGCTATAAAGTTCTGTCTAACCATACGAAGTTTCACAAAGTTATCTCTTACTGTCAATTAACTCAAGAGAAAAGTTATCATCTAATTCCATGTCAGGAGACTGTTGTAGTGGTGGAATAACATTAACAGAGACTAACTCATATCCCCTTAATAAACTTTCAGGAGTTATTGGCTCAGGAAAAGTCGTACTCAAGTCAGTTTCCCGCAAGGCTTCCTTAAAAGCAATGGGTCTCCTATTAACAATATGTATTGTTTGACTGATCAGAAATTCAGTCTCTAATCTCCAAACACATTATTTCGAATTGCACCACATATTAGTTTCTTTGTCAACTTTACACAACTTTCCACCATAGACCCCAATTTATTGGATTGCCACCTTGAGCTCAGAAAAATACAGAACATATACCGGGAGTTGTATAAGGAGGAAAAGTTATGGCGATTGGAGCAAGTCGTTTCAGCTGGGTTTCGGGTCGTGCTGTGAGCTCCCAAGAAAATTTTTGAAATGTGTCCTATTTCTGGAGCATTCTAAGCCTTTGTGCAGCTAACATGAGGGTGAGGAAGACATGTTTCAGATTTGATGAGGACTAGAAGCTTGCTTCTGAGGTTGTCAGTTATCACTGAAGTGACAACTGACAAGTCTATAGAAATTCAAAACAAAATGACATTCTGTGACACAATGAAAAAATATATTATATACCTTCAAGTTTATTTTATTCTTTCAGTAATATACAAAAGAAAATACTGGATTCATTCCCACTGCTGAAGTACAATACAAATAGCCATTTAAAAGTAACATCATACAAATTTTCAGTAAATCAAGGAAATACACCAAGCATGTTGGTCATTCCCAGGATTCCTACTTTTTCCATGAATATTTTGTGTTGCTCCTTGCTGCAGCAAGAAGCCTTTTATCCTGCTCAATGGTTGTGAGAAAGTCAGCACAACTCTGTTCTAAATTAAGGGTTACAAGGAGTTCAGATTTAATGAGCTCAATGGAGCACCTATTCCTGGTGTCAGTCCACTTGTTTTGCATAATTGAGAATATCCTTTCAACATAACCCGTTGAAGCTGGCACACTCAGTATGTAAGAGAGGACACACAGCATGTTAGGGAGGGAAGTCTGGTCAGAGGTTTGGAAGACAGCCGTCCACCTGGCAGCTGTGTCTTTGGACTTCCAGTCTTCTCCCTCCTTTAGCCTTTCCACAATTACATTAATGACTGTTAATTCATCACACAGTTCATCCATGTTGACACTGAGTCTGCTGATCAATTCGAGTTTCTCAACTAGTTTCTCCATGTCAGAAAAGTATCTCAGTTTTGAGTAAGAGAGGATGGAGGGAAGGACAGCCAATTTTCCTCTGAAAAGTCAAACCACTTGTCTACATATGTGATGGCAGTATATACTAAGGAATGCTTGAAAATCTGCGTTTGCAGTGTTTGCTTCTGATGAAGAAAGCTGCTGCAGCTTTACTTTTGCCAGGTAGCCATAGAAACTATCCTTTCTTCTTTGCATGAGCTCGTTCCTGAAAGCCTTCATAATGGAGCAGAGGTCAATGACAGTAGTTTCGTTTTTTTCAAGTTTCTTGACGACATCTTCAAAGATGGACAATATGTTGTTACAGAAAAGAAGGTATACTTGAATGACGTCTGCTTCTTGTTCATTCACCTCATCTGCATCCAAAGGAAGCTTCAGTATGGTTCTGATCTGCCTGGGACATTCATTCCCAAGACTGATAAAATATGACTTCAGAGCAGTCTAACTTTGCAAAACCCTGAAGATGGCTGGATTCAGTGACAGCCATCTGGTTGTGATGTGACGCAGCATTTCTCTGAATTTCACTTCACACAATACACAAAGCTCCTTTAGGGATTCCCTCCTTTTTGCAGAAGAGGAGAAGAAACTGTATATCTTCAGCCCCACATTCTCAACGTCTACAGATAAGTTGTCCAATGCATGTTTAAATGTGTTATGTACTATGTGTGCATGGCAGTTTCCTTGAAGAAGATGCTTCTGTGCCTTACACAATTTGGTGTAGACAGAATTATGAATTCCATAGTTCACATTGGTATTGTCAGCACTGACAGGCCTAGTTTCTCTGGTGAATGTACAATACAGCTCACAATCCCCTCGCAGATTCGTCAGGATTCTCTATAAAATCAACTATCTTGTTTTGGACTCCATCCTCTGGTGTGAAGTATTGTACTGCAAGAGGAAACATTTTCCAGTTTCCTTTATTGGAAGCATCTGTCTGAATACAAAATAGGAGGGGTTTCTGACCAGCTGTTAGAGTATTGATTATGCCACACACTGCTTTGGGTGCAAGAACATTTGTTACCAATGCCTCTGCTTTGGTTCTTCAGTCTTCTTTGGTGCTGCAGTCTGCAGAATTGTAACTCAAATTGTGCTTCACAGTGTGGTATACATGGGCCAGCTCCCCAGCTGTCACCTATAAGAGAAGGATATAGTACTGTTACATGTTGTACTAATTTAATTGGCTGGTTAAACATTACAATCAATCAATATGATGATTTATTTGTATGAAAATTTGGCCAATTGGACCAGGTGCAAGAACCTTGTGGTTATTCAGCACCTAGCAGAAAGGAAAAAAAAATGCCAGTAGGATAGAAAGACCTGACAAAATTTAGTAGAATCAGCAAGTGAGATCCAAGACCAAATTAATAAAATATCCACTAGCCATCAGAGCCCAGCTGCTGACCCCTAAGCCCCCCACCCACATCAAGAGGTTCTGAATTCTGGAAGGAAGAACATGGAGATAATTGAAATAATTGAATAGGTGCGGAGGTTTACTTGGTATCAAAGCTGCACACATAGCATATAAGTTTTCAAGGCTCTGTTTATTTATAGACAAACACGTTTGGTTTATTTAATGAATCAGACTTTCAGCCTTAACCAGTCATTTCTTGTAATAAATAGAAAAAAAAAACAAAGCTGACTTTGACCTTCAACTTCTTTAAGGGGGCCGGCCGGAACCTCTATATATGGAAGTATAGGGCGAAAAATGCAAAGTCATGAAAAAATTCATGGAGCTTCATATGGCAATTGAGAATACGTATACGAAATATTTCGTCAAAATTCCTCTTAAAACATTGATCCGTACAAGAAAATGCAATATTTCTTCTATTATCGTAAATTTTGATAATTATTGTCAAAGAAATTGGGAGAAATGGCATCTGTAGACATTCCCCGAGTCGAGAAGGAGACTTCAGGCTCAAGCTACCAAGTCCAGTCCTGATTTAGTGCGATAACAGACGTCAAGTAGTTTACACGTTCCATTTCACGTCTGACTTTCGCCTGCTTTCACGTATGTTTATGTATGTTTCGGCAAGAATTTCATCATGCCAATGAGGAAAAGACAAGGGAAACATCTCGCTAACATACAGACGAAGAAAAATCGCTCAAGTATTATTACAGAATATCATAATATATGCGTAGTTAGTGAAGAGAGAGGGAAGGGTTGCTTAGTAACGCCCCCGTCTTGCTTGACAGCACACGTCACACTGTGCCTAAGGCTACGATCTTTAACCTTTTTGAGCAAAGAGATCTTCATTTATGATAAATAACAAAGTTTTGGTTTTTTAATAATACCCAAAATGGAATATGAAATTCATAATAATCATGATTTATTAAATTGTCTTTTGTAAAAAAAAAGTGTACGCCTTCGAGTTTCACCTCTTGACATTCTCTTGCAATTACGTTTGTTTATCTTTGTTTCGGGCAAGAATTTCATCATGCCAAAGAGGAAAATACAAGGAAAACATCTCGCTAACACACAGAAAAAGAAAATTCGCTGTAATAAGCAGAGTTAGTGAAGGGGGGAGAGAGAATTGCGTAGGAAGGAGTGCCCCATCTTGCCTCAAGCAGTGCCCCAGGCTGCGATATATGAGCAAAGGGATCATCATTTATGATTAAATTATGATAAATAAAATAGTTTTGGTTTATTAATACACAAAAAACAAATATACATTCATAATAATCATTATTTATTAATATTGTCTTTATAGAAATACGAAGGAAAACTTTGAACGCCCGTATCTGAAAACTATACTTATTGACCTTCAAAATCTATCTTCTCACTTAGTTTTAAAGCTATAACATTGGAATTTGGTATATAACTCAGAAAGACATTATAGAACAATCAAATAGAGCCCTTTTTTCCAATTTTTGTTTCGTATTTTTTTTATAAATTTTTTTCTCCTGATTTATAGGGTTTATTTTTTGACCATATTAAAAAATTCATATCTAGCAACAAAATGACTTTTAGAAAGAAAACTCTCCATTCGATTGGAGTCTACATCAGTCTATATATGGTAGTTATCCCAGGTCTTAATATTAAATATCAAGGGAGGAGATAGAATTTGAAAAATGGTTATTTTCGGGATAAATCGCCCTGGCGTCACAAAACCGAAGGTCAGAGGCGAAAATCATATGCGGTTTGGAGATGTCCCAAGTCACCTTATTAAGTGGTATGAATATCAAAGTCCTGTCCTTAAAAAAGGGCATTAGCCGGCTGGCCCCCTTAAGCATCTTACTTTTGCCATTAAAATATTTGGGTAAATATTGTGTATGTGTGTATGCATATTTGTGTGCATGTATATATAATATATATACAGTGTGCATGTATGTTAGGTAGGTGTGTGATATATATATATATATATATATATATATATATATATATATATATATTAATATTATATATATTTGAAAGTGAGCAACTTTTTCCTTTTGTAATGAATTATAATCTTCATTTTCTTTGGAATATAAAATAAACTCGGGGAAAAGTATTGTTTTTGTATTTAAAAAATAATGATAACCATAAGAATATAGAAACAATATGCAAAGTGTGGATGGGAACCTAGCCACCTTGGGGGCCAAACAAGTCCTTATGGGTGCCGGTCCCAAAAGCCCGGATAAATAGGGAGGGTTGGTGTCAGGAAGGGTATCCGACTGTAAAAATCTGTGCCAAAACTAAAAAAATGGAATGAGCCGAAATATGGAAAGAGGTAATGCTAGGGCGTACTCCGTAAACGACGCACAGAGACATCGCCCTAACTCTGTGGTAAGGCGAGGGCTACTGCATCAGGAGCGGGTGCAGCTAAAGAAGCGAGCTCACAATGGGTGTAGAGTATGTCAGCTAAATGTTGGGTCCATGACTGGGAGAGGTAGAGAAGTGGCTGACTTGATGAGAGAAAAGAAAGTAGATGTTATGTGTGTGCAAGAAATGCGGTGGAAAGGAAATAAAGCTAAAGAGTTGGGAGATGGATATAAGCTATATAGTGAGTAAATAAACAAGGTAGAAATGGATGTTGGCATAGTACTGTCTAGTGAACTAAAGAACTCGGTAATAGAAGTGCAATGTAAGACAATGACCGTATCATCAGATTGAAGATATGTTATGGAGGAGAGATTCTGAATATTATAAGCGCATATGCACCACAAGTTGGTTGCACAGAAGAAGAGAAGGGAAATTTCTGGAGAGACATGGATGGAATAATGCAAGAACTGGAAGAGCATGAGAGGGTGATAGTTGGGGCAGATTTGAATGGCCATGTCGGAAGTGAAAATGAGGCGATTGGGCGGGTGCATGGGGGCCATGGAATTGGGGAGAGAAACCCAGCAGGAGAGAGTGTAGTAGACTTTGCTGTGTCATTCGACATGGCAATAGTAAACACATTCTTTAAGAAGAAAAGGGAACACCTAATAACATATAGGAGTGGGGGAAGATTCTCCCAGATAGATTACTTCTTGTATAAAAGGATAAATCTGGTGGAGGCCAAGAACTGCAAAGTTATTCCAGGCGACCATGTAGCCCCCCAACACAGACTGCTATGTATGGATTTGAAGTTAAAAAAGGAAAAAAAAAAAAAACTAAAGGGATAAGGAAAATTAAATGGTACAAATTAGAGAAGGAAGGGGATAAGAAGAGAGAGTTTAAGAGGAGGGTTTTGGAGGATATTGATATAGGGATTGAAGATGTTCAAGAATGGTGGGCACGAAATGCAGCAGTAATAAGAAGGCATAGGAAGGAGCTGCTAGGAGAGACATCTGGGATCATATGGGAAGAAAAGGAGAGTTGGTGGTGGGATGAAGACATTGAGAAAGTAGTAAAAGATAAGAAGGAGGCAAAGAAAAGGTGGGAAGAGTCACAGTCAGTGGAAGACAGAGATAATGAGCTGGGGACAAAGGAAGGATTAAAGAAGATGATCAAGCTATCAAAGGCTAGAAATAAGAGCACCAAAGATATTACACATATCAAACAAATAAAGGATCAAGATGGTGTAGTACTTAGAAAGGAGGAAGACATTGTGAAGATATGGAAAGAATATTTCGAACATTTGTTAAATGAAGAAAATAATAGACTAATAAGAGAGGATGGGCAAGTGAACAGTGGCATGGTAATGAGGTTTACCAGGCAAGAGGTACTAAATGCACTGAAGAAGATGAAGAATGGGAAGGCAACCGGACCAGACATGATTCCGATGGAGGCATGGAAAGCATTAGGAGACGAAGGAGTGGATATACTGTACGATCTTATGATAAAGATCCTTGAACAGGAAAAGATACCAAATGAGTGGCGTGGGAGTATATTGATCCCAATTTTTAAAGGGAAAGGCGATGTCCAAGAGTGTAGTAATTATAGGGGCATTAAATTGATGTCCCACACTTTGAAGATACTGGAAAGGATGATAGATGCTAGACTGAGAGAATAAGTACAAATAGGTAAAGAGCAGATGGGATTTATGAAGGGAAGGGGAACAACAGATGGTATATTTTGTCTGAGGCAAATAATGGAGAAATTCGGGGAAAGACAAAGGGACCTACATATGGTATTCATTGACCTTGAAAAGGCTTATGACCGAGTCCCAAGACAAGAGGTATGGAGGAGTCTGAGGGAGAAGATGGTGCCAGAAAAGTATGTGCGATTGATACAAGAGATGTACCAGAATGTATTTACCAGAGTGAGGAGCAGTGTTGGGGAGACAGAAGGTTTTGAGGTGAGAGTAGGATTACACCAGTGGTCGGCTCTGAGCCCATTTATCTTTAACATAGTGTTGGATGTTATAATAGAGGAAGTAAGGGAGACAGTACCATGGAACATATTGTATGCGGATGATATTGTTCTGTGTGCAGAGAGCAGGGAAGATCTGGAAGTGAAATTGGAAAGATAGAGACAAGTACTGGAGGACAGAGGAATGAGAATAAGTAGATCTAAGACAGAATATATGTGTACCACCACTGAGAGGGATGATAGAGAAAGTATTCAGCTTGGTGGAGAGCAAATAAGGAGAGTTGATAAGTTTAAGTATTTGGGATCTTTTGTTAATGCTGGAGGAAGTATGGAAGAAGAAGTAAAACATCGGGTACAGTCAGGCTGGAACAACTGGAAAGCGGCCTCTGGAGTTCTTTGTGACAAAAGAGTGCCGCTTAAGTTAAAAGGAAAATTTCACAAGACGGTGGTAAGAACAGCAATGCTGTATGGTACGGAAACAGCAAGCATTAGAAAAACAGAGCAGAAGAAGATGGATGTGGCAGAAATGAGAATGCTTAGGTGGATGTCTGGGGTGACAAGAGAGGATAGGATCAGAAATGACTACATAAGGGGGTCGATCAAGGTGGTGGAAGTATCAAAGAAAGTGCAGGAGGGGAGGCTGAGATGGTATGGACACCTGTTGAGGAGAGATGAGGACCACGCTGGGAGACATACTAAGGGGGTGGAGGTGCAAGAAGAAGAAGAGGGAGGCCAAGAAAGAGATGGAAGGACTGTGTGAGAGGAGACTTACATGAGAAGGGAATTGATGAGGCAGAAGCGCAGGATAGAAATAGATGGAATCGGCTCATCCGAAACGGCGACCCCATATAAAAATGGGAACAAGCTGGGAAGAAGAAGATGCAAAGTGTGGATGGTATGATAACTAATAACAAAACTATTAAAGATTTTTGTGCCTACCGAATCTGCATCTGTTGACCACTCGGCAACCAAAAAGTTTTAGATAGCTGTCTCAGTCTTCTGACTTTTGGCATAACGGATGTGTTGATCTCCTTTTGCATGGTGCTTCACATCACTTAACCCACCATTGCTAACTGAAAACTGTCTTCGACATATTCTACAATTTGCTTTCAAACTGTCATCAACACTGCTGAGCCATGGATACTCAGTCTCCTACTCATTTCGATATTTTTGAAGTCGCCTGTGCTTCTTTGTAGGAGGAATAGACTCGACCGAGCCAGAGGAACTTGTAGAAGTAGTAATTTCTTCTAATGTCCAACCGGAGTACTAAAACATGACACGCGGCCCTACTCTCGCTGGCCAGGCTGGTGCTGGGGTGGGGTGTGGGGGGGGGGGGGGTATATAGCTGAGTAGGGAGGTGCGAGATAGACCTCGCGTCGCTCATTAATCCCGTACTTTACACGTACCGAAGGCAACCAGTGACAAAAGCATACTTTTGCAGTCTGGCAAGATTGATTGAAAAATATGCCAATGTAATTTTAAAATAACGATGTTCTGACAGCCAAATACAGAACAAATGGAGTTCCGTATTGGTTCAATACAGAACGCAGCATCTCACTCTTAGACACAGAACGAATCTGTATTTTACAGAACGGGTGGCAACCCTTGGTCCCAAAGCACTATTTCCTGAGGTTAATTCATATTTTCTTCAAAATATGAATTAACCTCAGGATCCTTAGAAAAATCCAGGATAACACTAGCACCAGCAACTAGCCGAGTTACCCATATCCGAAATGCACAATTCTGATATACCATATTCAAAACAATGAAGTTAAAAAGCTCTTAAATATTCGTTAACGGTCATATTCATACACAGTTTTAAATTTATGGCCCTACTTCACGTACACGTGATACACAACAGCCAAACTTTAATCTTCTGGTTATTTGAACGTACAAAGAATGGACCCATAGAGTCAACAAATATGCCTCTATAAGGAATTTCCGGGGGATTTACCCTAAAATCTACAGGTTACACAGGTTTTCAAAACCTTTTTGACAGTTGAAAAATAGCAGGGTATCCAAGAGGTTTTTCTAATTTAAGATAGCAGGGAATAGCATCCTGCATGCGCAAATTTCTCATGATAATTCTCAATAATTAACTTAGTGGACTATCTTTAGAAAGTAAAATGGGAAACCTGTATCTCCTGTCATCCTTTAATTTGTCCAGTTTGCTATGTACTCGCAAGAGCCCTTCCTTATCAATATAAAGGTTAAGTTGTCCAATGATCTTGGGTAAATCTTTAAGTAAAAGTTTGCTGGAATCAAAATACTTTTAATACTTCCGGGAAATGATGTTTTTGGTCCTTCAACAATATGAGACGGCTGGCATCTGCGAAAAAATTATGTCCAGAATTATAAACATTCAAATCAGCAAAGTTATCAGGATGCTCGGATTTAATCTTAAGTTTCAGTTTATTAACATATGTTAACACAACTCTGTAAGTAAGGATAAGTTTGTGAAAATCTGAAACTCTACACAAAGTCTGCACATAATGATCATCTGTTTCCCCAAATGATACACTAGCTTCATAGGAATTAATCTCTTCCAGGGATGGACTTGTTGATATATCAGGGTTAGGAACAGTATAGACTAGTGTCTTCTCTATTAGCCTCCGGCCTAAGGTTATTCTTCAGGAACTCAGGACCTGAGAAGTAATTTATTCTCATTAGCTGCTTGTAGGACAGACAACGAGTAATGCAATCAGCCAGATTGTCCTCCCCAGAAATAAAGCTAAATGTAATGGGATGTTTTTCACAAATCATTGATGTCCAGCAATCTGTTCTTAACAAAAACAGAAACTGTAATTTATCAAGTTTTATGGAATAGGAATGAATCCAGGATAAAGCCACTAAACTATCCGAATATACCGGGAAACAGACTATTCTGATAGGGTTAACACAAGTGTGACCTGCTAATTCCTCATACAAGTCAACCAGGCACTCAGCAGCCAAAGCAATAACCTGGAGTTCGTGAGAAGGAATACTTTTAGAATTAAAATTCTTTCCCATAATGTGGTTCTTTGCCATAACCAAGCTTATGGACCCAGTTGAAATGTTCAAAATAAAAATCACAACTCCAAAGATAAATTTACTATTATCAGCAAAAGGTAACAAACTGTAAGTCACTTCTGTTTCCAATAAACCTTGGGACACTCGCTGCTGGGGAAGCATTAGCTTGCTTAGCAATGTTCTTCCACTGTCTCTGTAGTTCTTTATCCAGAACATTGTCCCAACCCAACTCATTATTACACTGAAGAGAGTGCATAAATAGCCTACTGCAGTTAACCATCGGACCATTAAAGTTACACAAGTCGAATTGGGAGGCTATAGAGCTTAAGATATCCTGCTTAGTTTTAGCATCTACATCAAGATTAAAGGGCCTGGTAGATAGAGAGTCTGCTTCTCTATTCAAAAATATACCAAGTAACTTTACCACTGAATTCATAGAAACACTGTATTTAACATCAATAGACTTCTGCAAGGATAAATCATTAGTGACAAACTGCCGTAACTTGAACTTGTAAGGGTCAAATATAAGGTTTAGTTATAAATATGCCCATTCAAGATCCTTAGAACAGTCATAGGCCACTGCGCAATTATCCATGTAACAAAGCTGATAGATAACTTTCTTAAGCTCGACCAGGCGCACGCTATCGTGTTCCACTTCTAAAATTAACATTTTATAAAGAGCAGGGAGTAACAGAGCAGGGCTGCACCTCAAGCCAAAACTCTGTCTCAAATTTCTGTATCTCACAACAGTGAAAAAATTCTTTTTAACATTTCTGAGTCATAAACACAAAAGTCCATTACTATTTACCTCATTAAGACCAAGATTATTAAATGCCTTACAGATATCAAAACACAGGAGATGTGAACCAAAAGGAACATGTAATAAAGCGGAAGCAATTTTTTGGTTCAATGTCGGTTCAGGATGTATGGGCCAATTCCCTGCTAGGATCCTTCTGACAAAGATTAGAAAGATAAACAATTCGACATTTGGTGGTTTCTCTGTCCAATTTAAATATACCAATATGAGGTAAAAAGCTATGGTTAGGATGCTCAGTCAAAAACTGATTAAGATTATCAATACGTTCAATTAATACCAGCTGCTTCTTGCTCTTTGAAACTCTGGTCCATAAGAGCCAAGTGTGTAGGATAATTCAAAAGTTTCTTTAGATTAGCTTTCAAAATTATCTTGGCAAGTTCATGGTTAGTTCCAAACAAACTAGCGACCTTGAAATTCCATAGCAATGGAACGATAATTCGTCCATCTTAATTTCTTGTCATATTTACCAAGTTTAACATTAATTTCACACTTCATTTCTTGTCATATTTACAAGGGCATATTTACCAAGTTTAACATTAATTTCACACTCATTTTCTTCAGGTATCTGTTATAATTGTCATTCAAATTGCAGCTAGAAGCACTCTCAAGCTGATTATGAGCAATTTCACCTTTGTCATCTAATATACAAAAATCCCTGGGAACAGGTTTATCATCAATAAACAGGTCTGAAGCAAGAAAAGGGTTGCCAGAGAGGCCCATAACCTTAAGCAAATTGTTATCCGACATCTTTACTGCACCATTTAACCAATGTCCCACATAAGGCGAATGTGACAAATTCTTTAGCATTTGTGTTAAATTACCTTGAAGCAATACTCCCGCAGAGGTTTGAGAATACATTGATAGGCTTTCTGCACCGAACAAGTGTTCACTTTGCGGAAGACAGAAACTGGATTTGGCTCCCAATATAAAATTTGTCACTAATATCATCGTCATTATTAGTTAAAAATTCATCAGCCAAAACATAACCACTATCCTTTAAACCTTCAACAACCTTACCCAAAAGAGGAAGCTTTAAATTTATATTAATGCAGGGTAGACAGAGTGCTTCAATTGTATAAATACTGAGTTTAGCTTCTACTAATCTAGTGGTATACTGTCTAGATGTGTTTATACCATTAATAGTTAAGGAAATATTGTCTCTAACTGTTTTCAATCCAAGTTCAGTAGCAACAGTGGTAGAAATAAAGTTACTGACAGCCACTATCCTTCAAACACCTAACGTTTAACCCCTCTTCAAATGTAGTACTAGTAAATGTAGGAAAAACTGAGTCATGATCAGAATATCCCTGAAAGGCCTCTGTTACAGATAACATACTACTAGAAACTCCTGGTTTATCATTAGTAAGAGACTTAGCATTAGAGGAAACAGACTTAGGCTTTACTTTACCAGTTGAAGGTCCAGATTTAGCATCAGCATTATCCTTCCATTCATCAGAACTAGAGACCTTAACACATGAAAATCCCATGTGCCATTCTGAACAATACCGGCAACGAGAACTAAAATAATATCTGCAAGATCCACTCTCATGATTTAAGTTTGAGCATTTGACACAGCCCCAATATTTCCTAATTTGATCTAACTTAGAAATAAGACTTTCATATTTAGGACACTTCTTTATGGGATGAGTAGCCTCCTTACCCAGCTCTTTTGTGCATATACTACACCACCTGAATCCTTTTATTTGTTATAATTCACACCAACAGCAAAACTAGCTACATTATCACTGGTATCCCAACCCTTAGGGAAGCAAACTTACTCTTGAATTTAGATTTTCGTTTGCCAAGGAAACGATCACAAGCCTGAAAGTAATTCTCGGTAATTTCCTTTAATGAAGGCTTAGCATGATTAGTTATTTGTATCAACTGAAGTTTGAACTGGTCGTTCATACCTTCCCACATTAAAAAAACTTCAGTATATTGTCTACAGTAATACCAAGCTTGTTTACCTTTCCAATTAACAAATGCACTTTTGAAATGTATTCACAAGGATCCGAAGTCTAATCTAACTTAACCTCAGTCAACAGCTTCAATCATTAAACTTCTGGGTATCCTCCGGGGGCAAAAGCTTCAACAACAATTCCTTATCATAAGTCCAGCTTCCAATGAATTGACAAGAACCAAGGCTACCAGATAACTGTTGTTTTAATATTAAAAGTTGAACATATTCTGGATATCTAAATTTGCTAATAGTATCTTCAAACTCTTCTAAAAATCTAGAAAGATCTTCCTCAAGTGAGCTGTTATACTTGGGTAAGGGTGCCATAGGACTTTTTAACAAGCTACGAGCCTCATCTGCTATGGAACAAAAAGGAGAGTCAGGTTCAACTGGCTTAAGGGATGCTAAACATTTTTAACAAGCTACGAGCCTCATCTGCTATGGAACGAAAAGGAGGGTCAGGTTCAACTGGCTTAAGGGATGCTAAACATTGAAAGAGCTTATCACTATACTCCTGACATAACTTAAATTCTTCCTCAGACTTTTTTTCCTTCATCTATATCCCATTCGTCAAATTTAAGATTAAGAATTTGTTTACTCAGTTCCTTCAATTCAACAACCCACTCCTCAAACCGCAATTTAAATTCCTCATGCTCAGCCTTATCTAAAGTAGGAAATAACCCTCTACGGTTATCTTGCTCAGTAATGCATTTCCTAATATACTTGTGGACATTCACAATCTTCCTAAGTTCTGCCATACTGAATATATATGCTTACAAAATATAACTTCAATGATACCACAAAAGTAATACGATTTCAAAACTAATAAGATTTCATTAGAACTATGTCTCAGAACCAATGGAACGGCATACGGTTGGTTAGGCATCAGACATTATCATGGCCTCACGTTGGGCGCCATATTCAAAACAGGAGTAATATATAAAATAAACCTCCAAGCAACAATGAATAGAGCAGCAAAAACTTAAACACATTTATTATTATAATCACAACAGTGTCTCAATAATGTCACTATTGAAAAATTAATGATGCCACCCAGATGCGGTGTCCATGGCACTGGACCCCATGATGTATAAAAGCATCCCTAACAATTCAATAATGGCAGTAAAATACATATACTTAAGTTACGAGATTTAATTTAGGGGCTAGTGATATGGACGTAATGAAAAATTACTTCAACAACTCAATTGATGTGTGCCAACAAAAAATGAGGCCAACCTCAAAGTAATCAAACGTCTTAGTGTCTGAAGAGTTCCCCGTCGATAATAGATCTTCATGCCGACCAGAGCTGTAGAGTAGTGGGAATAGCTGGTCAAGGGCGGAGAACCATGCCGCCCGCTGCCGCTCCGTGGTTCAGAAATGTAGACTAAATTCTTATACTTCCTTGTTAGCAGAGAATACGATCCATATCAAAGTCTCCGTAAAGTTTCTCAATAGTTCCCAAAATTAAACACAAGCTGTGGTAAGGAGAGTGGTGAGTTATTGGTGGGTGGGAAACAGCTGCCGAATGTTAACCAATAAAACTCGAAGAAAATTCTGTTTACTTTACTCGAAGTTCTTGAATGATTAAATAGTCGTTAAATGACGAAACTAGTGGGGAAGTTAAATCTCAAATTGTTAGCACACAACTGCTTCGTTACCAATAATGACAACGTACTTAAAAGAATTAAACAATGATGAAGAGATCTTTTTAAATAAGGAAAAATCTATATAAGAAACTTATAAGATATATGTTATATCTTATTTTCAATAACCACCATGGGTCCTGCGTGTCATAAAAGGTGACTAAAAGGACAGCTGCTATCTAGCAGTCTTACTTTTTAGTAAAAGGCTAGGCCCACTGCCAATAACTGTGGAAACTGTTGTCTTGCAGTCTTTTTAGTAACAGGCTAGGCCCACTGCCAATAATTGTGGAACCTGCTGCCTTGTATGTGGACATTTTAGTCAAAGGCGAGGCCCAACGCCAATAACTGGGTTGATGACAGCAAGGGCTTGTGGCTGTAAAAACCCCTTTGCCAAACAATGAACCATGCCTGATGCTGTAAGAAATATGAATTCGGCTATGGTGTCCCCTGCAAGTGACGCACGTTAAAATCCACCTACTGGCGTGATAAATGGGCGAGGGGTACCACAGGGTTTACAACTGTGGCCAAAGAAGTTAGCGAAAGCATGGAAGATAAGAGCAGGTACGCGGAACGTCGGTACTCTTAACAGGAAGACTGAAATGTGATGGAGGAGGAGGACAGATTTCTTAAGTGTGCAGGAAACGAGGTGGAAAGGGAGTGAAACTTGAAAGACAGGAAATGGGTATAAGCTTTATTACAGCAGGTCACAAGAGGGAAGAAATGGAGTTGGAACTATCGTAAGTAACAAATGGAAGGAAAAAGTGGTAGAAGTAAAGAGAGTAAATGGCAGGGTTTTAAAGATTCCAATAATAATAAGGGACAAAGTAGTAAATATATCAGCCAATGGTCCTTAGATGGGGTGCCAAGAGCAAGCAAGAGAAATAATTATTTAGATAAGAGTTTGAGGCTGTCATTAGAACAGTGAGTGAGGAGAAGAAACTAATAATAGGAGATGGCATGAATAGCAGGGTGGGAAAGAGAAGAGATGGGTATAAGGAGGTACAGGAGGCTGTGGGTTTGGAATTAGAAAAGCAGATGGGGATTATATATTGGAGATGGCTCACAATTTTGAACTGGCATGTATGAACACATGATTTCAGAATTTGCATAAGCATACTTGATAATGTATGAATATGGAAGAGTGGAAAGCTAAATAGATTACATCCTGATTAGAGGAGCCAACAAAAGCAATGTGATGAACTGCAAAGTGATCTTGGGAGAAGCATGTAACAAATAACATAGGTTGGTGGTGATGGATTTGAAAATGAGAGGGTGGAAACCCAAAAAGAGAAATATTAGATCTAGAATTAAGATTTGGAAACTTAAGTCTTAAAGAAGAAAAGGAGGAGCAATTTAAGGACGGTGAGAGAAAAGGGGGACATGGAAGTTGGACAGGGTAACAGAGTGGAAAATATCTGGGCAGACATGAGAGAAATATGTTTGGAGGAAGCAGAGGAACTGGTGGGAAGAAACAGCGAATATGGAGTACCGAGAGGAAAATAGTGGTGGAATGGAGGTGCAAGAAAAAGAATCAAAGGAAAATCAAAACCCTTTAAGGACCGGAAAGTATGGCATGCACAGGGTGCAGAGGAATGATACAGAAAAGAGGGAAGATATGTGAGAAGGAGGGTAGGTATGGAAGGGCGACAGGGCAGTTGAATGAAAGACTAGGAACAAGAGAAGGAGAAAAGGATATCTGTTAAGATTTCAAAGTTAGTGGAAAAGGCAGAGACAGGATTTGGGCAAATTGGGTGTCATCAAGGATACAGATGGAAATATATTGTATAGGGATGAAGACATTAAGAAGAGATGGAGAAAGTATTTTGAACAACTTTTAAATAATGAAAATGAGAAAGAGGAGATGAAAGAAGTACAGAGGGTAGAGGGATCAGTGATGGAGATACAGGATAAAGTGAAGAGAGTATTATGTAAAACGAAAAATGGTAAAGCACCAGGTCCATTGGAGTTCCAAATTGAAATGATCAAATTACAGAGGGGGGAGAAATGGATGCTAAATTTATTCAAAGCTACAAGGGAAGAGGAAGAAATGCCAAGGGGCTGGGAGGAGAGTCTAACGGTATTTACAGAGCTCCCCCCGTTTTACACATTTCACATTTCTGCGCTCCACTTTGTCACAGATTTTAGTGAAACATTATTTTGCCACAGGGAACTTTGATTAATTTGCAGAGTTTTTATTGACCATATCTCTAAATTTATTACTAATCTGTAGAGCAAAACTATTTTTTCTTACTAATTATGGTATTTTTTTTATATTGTGTAGTGACCAAATACTGATTTTTATTATAAAAATTATTTACAGCATTCCTATAATGTAGTTATGCATCTATTAAGCTCATTTCAGGTTGGACCCCATAATGAGCATAATAGGTACCTCTCTCTCTCTCTCTCTCTCTCTCTCTCTCTCTCTCTCTCTCTCTCTCTCTCTCTCTCTCTCTCTCTGGGTAATGTAAGATGTATTTGAAATGATATTGCAGTAAAGATTTTTCATGATAAAGCCTATTGTACAATATTTAAAATATTCACTAATTATAAGTGTGCTGTAAATAATTTTTATCACAAAATTCAGTATTTAGTCACATACACAATATGAAACAATACAGTAATTACTGAATAAACAGTGTTGTTATAAAAAAAAGCGAATTAATGATAATTTAAAAGGATTAATACTTCAGAGCTATGAGAGAAAACGGCTAATGTATACAGTACATGGATAAATGGATTAGTTTTCAAATGTTCTGTAAGACAGATTTATTTAATTTATATTAAAATTGAATTAATATGTATTAAACATTTTATAGGTATTTTGCTGTTAATATTAATATTCTAAAATGAGTAAATATTGTTATAAAGCATTTTAAGGAACGTATATACTTAAGAGTAAGTTGTAAAAGGGTAATATATTAAGATGTTTCAGGATGATACTTTGGGGTGTATTTTTGTTTGAAATCATATTCAACTGTTTTACTATGATAATTTGAGGTACATATTTGCTTAAATTATAAAATTTGGCCGTGAAATGTAAAGATAAAGTTATAGATATTTTAGTTTATGGTTTACTCGGTATTTGGAAGTTATAAGCCAATTGTAAGGATTTTTAGAGGTGATTTTGGCATTTCTGTGGTTTTTACATTTCCATGGCAGGTTCTGGAACCTAATACCACGTAAAAGTGGGGGAGCACTGTATATACAAGCAGAAGGGAGATGTCATGGAATTAAACTAACAGAACATCGATTGAAAGTTTTAGAGAGTATACTGGATGAGAGATTATGAGACATTGCAAAGATCAGGAAACAGCAGTATGGATTCATGAAAGGAAGAGGGACGGTGGATGCCAAATTCCTAAAAGACAGCTACAGGAAAAGAGGTCAGAGGGAAACCAGGAGCTCTATTGTGCATTCGTAGACCTAGAGAAAGCATACAATAAAATCCCAAGAGAAGTGATGTTTTAGTGTTTGCAGAGGAAAGTCGCAGAAAAGCTGGTTAGGTTGGTCGAGATGATATACCCATGAACAAGCACAAAAGTAATAACAGCAGTCGGGGAGACAGAAAACTTTGAAGTTAGTATTGGATTACACCAGGGGTCAGCATTAAGCCCATTTTTGTTTGTGCTGGTCATGGATGTGTTGAATGAAGAGATCAGGAACGAAGTGCTGTTGGAGTTGTACACCAGTGATCTGGTGATTACTGCTGAAGACGAGGAGGACCTATAGAGAAGAGTTGTACACAGGCAGGAATCTTTAGAGAGGGGTGGGTTAAAGGTGAATGTGAATAAAACAGAGGTTTTGGTGAGCAGTAGAGAAGATAGAGACAGAATAGTAATGCAAAAAATAAGAGGCTTTATTTATTATAAAACAGGCAGAAAAGTTTAAATACTTAGGATCTACTTGAAGCCAAGAGGGAGGATGTGAGGCTGAAGTTGACAATAGGGTAAAAGTGGCGTGGGGAAAGTGGAAAAGGTAGCTGGAGTAGTATGTGATAAGAAAATGACAATCAAGATACATGTCAAGATCTATAGCACAGTGATGAGACCAGTGTTAAAGTAAGGTTCGGAAACATGAGCTCTAAGAAGGAAGGAGGTAAAGCTTGAGAGACAGAGATGAGAATGCTGAGGTGGATTATGGGAATATCGCTGCTTGAGAGGTTGGAAAATGATGAAATAAGAAGAAGAGTAGGCTTAGTAAATATTTCAGAGGTGATAAGAGTGTCACAATTGAGATGGTATGGGCATGTGTTACGGATGGATGATGTGGAGGGAGTGAAGAGGGCTTGGGAAGAACGTGTTAGAGTAAGAAGAGTGAGGGGGAAAAAGAGAATTAGATGGTGAGATAAAGTGGAGGAAGATATGGAGAGAAGAGGTTTAGTAAAGAACGATGCCTTTGATAGAAGGCAGTAGTGAAGACGGATCAGGCAACCCTCCCCTTAATGTAGGGATAAAGGTGGGAAAGAAGACTTTAGCAGGCACTAAAAACCCAGACAGAAGTGTCAAGTGACAATAAAACAAGCTAAAATGATAAAGTTTGCTTTTCTGTCTGTTCCCTCCCTTTGCCAAGAGAGAAGGGGAACCTGCATGCCTTCATCACCTATGACAAGAATGGTTCCAAGTCAGACAGCTAACTTGCACGCTCGTCCATCCAGCTTGTGTATGGAATAGCACACTGACTCAGAAAGGAAAGAAGTGAGAGGAAGGAGAACTAGTCACTCCTATCTTGTCTCCCACCAACCAGATACTTGGACAAAGTGCTACCTGTCCCAAAAGAATACCTGACAGGTTCCTACTAAGTGCAAAGGATGGGGCAATGCTCATCCCATCATAATTATGCTCTCATCTGGGCTGTATACTCACCCTTCACACTGGATGAGTCACACATCCATGAATCCACTCAAACAGCCACTAAGACCAAGTATTCTTGAAAATCCTTTCCTTGATTCTAAGAACTTAACTGAATACACGGAGACATTCAAGAAAGAAATGTGATCTCCTCTGACAGCATATAGCACCCAACCGGACATAGTAGTTTTATGCTTAGTTCAAGACTGAAACGTTCAGAAGGGAGGTGGATGACCAAGAGCAGTGAATCTCAATTACGATTTGGAACAATTCATTACAGACAGATCTCCTTGTTCCAGAGTGCCAAACATACAAGAGCCCAGATGACTTGTTTGTACCTATGCTAATGTCAGGGTTAACACCAATACAGCCTTTGGGTTCAGATCTAGTCCTACAATCTTCATATAGACTCGTACAAACTAAGTGTGAAAACTCTTAAATGAACGAGTCACAACCCTCCAAGGTCTGAATCCCGACGAGAGAAAGACTGACCAAGTTTCTGAGGAGCATAAATGATTTCCTTGAAAAGGATAGAGCTACTCCTATAATCATACCCAGGCTTAAGATTAATTCACGACTTCAAAACCCAGGGCAGATAGATGCTTCTCATGGCGAAGGTAGGTGAGAAGACACCACTACCTACTGAAGGATAGCTTTGACCAGAGTTCCCTCATCTCTAACCCCAATGATTGGAAACAATTTTTGCCTGGTAGGCAGTCACTCAGGAAACGGAAATGTTCCCCCTATATAAGCCAGAGAAAATCGTCTTATCGGGACAGGCAATGGGTAATCTCCAGGCATGAAGTGCCAAAACTCATAACACCCGGAAATACCAACCTACGAACAGCTGGGTTAATCAGGGAGGCATATCTCTTGTGGTCTCAGACAGCAGAGTTTGTAGGTCTGGATATTACTTAGCATGGGAACTACCAAACTTCACTTGTGAAAAGAAGAAACCAACTTGCCGCTGATTACCAACTATATGGTAACATGGTGAAAAAGACAAGGTTTGAGGTTGCTCTCCAGAAAGTCTTCCTCCAAGCTTACACCAATGTAAATATGGAGAAGAACCCCCAGAGCTACATGTGTCAAATGGCAGCCAGGTCTAAGCTCAGAACCTGGAAATCTCAAAACCTTTCCCACAATAAAGGTATCTAGGGGCCAGCATTTATTACCCATCTCTAACATTAGAGCTGGTATGCCAGTACACTGGGAATGCCCCAGAAGTGTCTAGCCATCAGTCCTAAAGTGAAACTTACCATTCTGAGATGCACCCAGGTGTGTGTCTCACCCCTTGGATGTGTTTAACAATGTGAGGGAAAGTGCCTAGTGGCACTCCCATGTGTGGCTCCAATCATCTGGCCATGACTTCTTGAGACCCAAAGCCTCGAGAGGAGGCAAAGTTGCTCCTGGAACCTGCTTCTAATATGACAACAGGAAATCCAAAGACATTCCCATGCAAACTGCCCTTGAAATGACAGGAAGTAAGTTTGCTGAAGCAAGAATCAAAAGAAAAGCTTTTTGTTGCTGCAGTATACCAGCATTCCCAGGTGTTCACTCTCTGATTGGGAAAGAGGCTCAACATTTTGTAGTTTACTGCCACTGAAACCGAAAAAGATTGTCCTATGGCAACAGCAATGAGTTCGTCAGGACAAACCATACCTGAAAAACCAAGAAAGTAAACTCCTCATGAAAGAGTTCAATCTTATACCATCATGGACTCCTCGTAAGATTTTGTGGGGAGGCAATCAAACGCCCTGAACTAAAGACCCTCTTCTTGGAGGGTGAAGCAGACCTATGTCCAAGAGGGTCAAAGGTTGTGTGTATTTGAAAATTCCCATCCTTGAAATTCTCCGAAAGGAGAAATTGCTCTCATAGACTTTCAGTGAGCCAATATTCAGCATCACACACACCACTGCTAAAGGCATGCTGAGAACAAAGGATGGAATGGACTAGAAAAATAGAGATGTGTCAGGAACCAAAAGG
>NC_087200.1:156808409-156895909 GCF_015104395.2 Macrobrachium nipponense
TAACTCAAGTCCAGTAATATCCAATTTGACGGGGCATGTTCTGATTTCTTCTCATCGGAAATCATTTACAGTCATTAAAGACTTAGATAAACTCACTCACTGTTCAGAAGCCATGAATAATAAAATTTGTACAGCTGACTCTTTTGAATTCTATCCTATATCAACGGATTCATGTCAGTTAGGCATAGTGCTAAACGGCTCTCTCTCTCATACAAGCGAAGGTTGTCTGGGGAAACTTTATCCCTTTTACAGTAATAAATTCAATTACAGAATGAATAATGGTTCCTGGATCCGTTACGACAAAGCCGGTTTCCACGTCTTATGCCAAGTTGGACCACCGCCCATTCCCCAATCTTTGTAGCAGCTGATGGTTGTACGGGGACATCTACGATACACCGTCAGAGGGGTCAACACGATAATACATGAGAAGGCGTATTTCGAACTATACTTGGGCGTCTACAATTATCCCATCACTACCTCTCCCATACAACGCGCGGGTGGCTCATCGTTTGACGCAACTGGCTGAGATGAACCACGCGTTTCATCGACTTATGCAGGTGGAGAAAATCTTTGGTTACTACATTCTGCTGGCCGTGTTCAGCGTGACGGCCATATTGGTTATCGCCGTCAACATCTTTGCTTGGGCGTAGGCTGAGGCATACACAGAAGGATCTCCAAGGAAACGTTATTGTCCCGTCCAGTTGACGTACCCGTTAAACTCAAGTCGTTTGAGTTTAGGGCCGCCTGAAACTGGCCATTTCGTTTTGTGCCTAGGGAAATTGTCTGGAATTGTGTTGTGTGTGAAAAGCGGTCTGTATGCTGGCAAAAATGTATGACAAGAAAGACTCACGCCTTTGCGTTTGAACAGTTATAGTATCTCCCGGGCACCTAATAAAATATTATAGTCTAATCTTATACATTAATATACTCCTAAAGGTATTTTTCGGGCACCTAATAAAATATACCAGCCCTATATATTAATCTGTACCGTTATGTTTACATATTACAAAGAGTGACAAGTACTCTTTAACAATTATCCATGATCATGTTATTAATCTGTCAGTAACCACTATTCTTAATCAGGTTACCTATTACCATAATCTGTCAGTAACCACTATTCTTAATCAGGTTACCTATTATCATATTAATCATGTATACATGTTAATCTTTTGATTTTTACCTTTTTATTATTTTTGGGTACCTAATCATTATTATTACCAAACATGGATCTAGATTTTCCATGCATTTATCTTTGTTTATGAATATGTCAAAAAGGGTATGTAACAGAACCTTTTTATGCATTTAATCACTTATTATGTTTTTATACCTAAACATATGTTACGAGCACGCTCCTAAGAAACAATGTTTAAAGTAAACTTTTGTTATTCAAGGCTTGAATGGTAGCTGAACCGAGCTAATGTAATAAATACATTATTGAATTACAGGAATCTGTAAATAAAAAACCATGACCTGAGGTCAGGCATTAGGAGGCGCATACGTGACCAATGCAGATCTAGATTACGCTATGCGCTGTCTGCAGTAGCCTGGTTTAAATCTGTTTACATTGTCATCGTTTTGCATTACTGATAACTTTGCACAACAACTTCCATGGGAAGCGGTTGACCTGTTAACCTACGCCGGAAACTTGTAACTTCCGAGCCGGCGGACTACGTATGTTTTTATATGAATCGCTGAGATAGCTAATGTTTCGCTATCGACGTGATGCTTTAGAATGTCAGTTCTGTACCAGCGTTCAAACATATCGGTCTCCGGACCGAACTGCATCTCTTATTATGGAGTTACAGAATAAAGTTGTTATACCTTTTTTCAACTTATCTGTTTGAACCACTCTACTAAGATATCACATAGGAGATGGAAGGAACCAGAAATACTTACGAATGACAGTCGTAAGCAGAAACAAACAGTCTTTCGCAAAAGCGAAGAGACTAATATATTAGGGTCTGAATACTCATATTTTCCTACTTAGTTTAGACAAATTTTCATTTTCCTTCTCAATGATGTTTGATATTTAATTTGTGTTTTAATATGGTAGTTACTACCCCAGGGATAGAAGCAACTAGGCCAGGGTTTGATTAGTTGTCATTTAAATGTTCTTTAAAAAGACAAGAGGTAGAAAAGGGATACTCGATTATCCTTGCTGTAAATCTGAGTAAAATAGGAATATTAACCCTCAACTCTATAGATAAGTGTAATAGATGTATTTTATGAAAACAGTAAACAAAAGATCATCTATTATGTTAAAATAAGAAAAGCACATCTGTATTTTTAAAAGAGATTATCCCTTTTGTTTAGTTTTGCCAAATTGAATTTATTATAGGCTATTGTACTTTGGTAGAAGAAAAAAAATTTAATTTTCTATTAAACATTTTATAATATCAAGTAATCCTTAATGTTCTACAACAGATCCGAACGCCCCATTGTCAGCGAAGTATTTGATGGTAATGTTAATGGCCGACCAGTCATCAGAATAGCTACTTGGAACCTTCAACAGTTGACTAAAGATAAGGTTAGTTATTGTATTCTTGATACACAGAGAGACCACTCTAAATTAGCATAAGCTACTGATTTTAACTCTGAGCTACAAAAATAAACTTTATTTTAGAAAACAAGCAAGGCTCTATCTACCAAGAAAACAGAATTAAGCAATTCAAAGAATGAACCAAAATTAAAACCAGAGAAATTTTTCATAGAGAACGGATTGGTCTCCAGCAACACATGGGAAACTAAAGAATACCAATCCCAAAATCTATAAAACCACATTACATCAAAACCTCATCTACTGTTGTGTAGAAAATGAAATGCCTCCATTCAAACATTGACATGACCATTCTATAAATAAATGTCACATAGTAATAGTCCATTAACACCTTCCTCTAACAGATATCCTCATGGGGTCCACTCATAGTTCCTTTCAGAAGGAAGACAGGGTTCCAATTAAGATATAACAACATGTGAGACATGAAAAGGAATAATGAAGTTCACTGCATAACACCAGACACTGTAAAAAAAAAAGGCATTAATAAGATGTCATACTTACCTTCTATGGCCATCCTGTCACTATCAAGGTACTATTGTAAACCTTCATGCCCAAAGCAAATTCTAGATCTGCAGTGCACAAAAGTTTATGGAAACCCCTCGAGAAGGGTATACGTAATATCGTATACAAATGCACAAGCTCACTGGTAAGGACCCTCCCTTTCAGTGTTACATCACTGACACATAAGTTCTATGAGGAGGTAGATTCCATTAAGTCATGCATCACTTGACAATCTAAGCGATGGACACTCGGACATCTCAACGAGTTCCACGTACTAAACATGCGATTTGCATGTTTCTGATCACATTGCTATCATACTTCCGGTCATTCTCTAATACCATGTTCACTGAAATCAAACAACTGAGTGCTGAGTATTCATTCTTCCATGCATGACTCCAGCATCACACCACCTCATAGAAGCACTGAATCTCAATAACAGAATGCAAAAAGAGTTTTGCTTTGTCTCCAGGCAGAAAAAAATGTTTAAGTATATCTTAGTTTAACATGACCACTGGGCTGATCAACATCTTTTCTAGGGCTTGCCTGAAGGATTAACTATTTTTACATTGCTAGGAACCAATTGGTACCTGGCTAATTGTGGGATCCGAAGCACATTATATTGAGAAATTAATTTCTAGTCACTGGAAATAAATTCCTCTTGATTCCATGTTGGCAGAGCGCAGAATCGAACTCGGGACTACCGAATCGGTGGGTGAGCATGTAAACCACTCTTCCAATGACCAGTGAGGAACACAAAAGATTATGGAATCCTCTCGTTCATAACAGCGCTCATTTTTCATTACATATCTCCTTACCTATAACACACATATATAGACATACACTTTTTCTTACTCGTACATCAGATACAATGTACTTGATGGCTTCCAAACATATAGAATATTAATCATTTTTGCCCCTAATATGATTGGTATAGTGGCCTTGTAATTGAGATTTTCTGGTTGATGCAAGCAAGTTTTGTAATCTGTATGACCATTGTTTCTATAAAACAATGGTTACCATTACTCCAATTAAAGTTGCTTTTACCTATCCAGGTAGGTACCATTCATCTTTTTAGCTGTATCCCCTTATGCTGTCACACCAACAGGTCCATATAATGTGCCATTCTCACCTTGAAAGCTATTCAGTGAGCTGATTGCTCCTGTCTCACCAGAAATAATTGTATTTCTAAATATATCACAAGTTCCCTAGATAATCAGACAATTGGATTCTTTTTGGGTGACCCTCCAGTATGTATAACATACAGACAGCATCTGGGGTTTTTAGTTAGCCAAGAATTCAGTATGGTGCAAAATTCTGTTATCTGAGAGAGAAAGAGAGAGTTTATTGAGATTTAAATATTTTGCAGGGTAGGGGCTTAGTGTTACTTTGGCAAAGTGATACATTACCAATATGTACACACATAAACCTAAGACTGATAAAAGCTTTTGAACAAAAATGAGAAGTTAGAAAACTTTTTTTTTTTTTTTTATAGAATGTGAGGTACATATTGTTTTATCTGAAATGTGAGGTGCATTGTTTGTATTTTGCATCTATTACAGTTTTGATCATTTTTCAGATATCGAATCCTGGTGTTCTGGAGGTGGTTTGTCGAACAATTCTAGAGAATGGCTTCAGTCTACTTGCCATACAGGAAGTTGGGAGTAAAGATGTGATGGAAAAGGTAACCTTATAGTAGTAAAAGCCATCACTCATCTGCTCTTATCTGTTCATATATGATTTAAAGAATTTATAGGTCTTGTGAATTTAGATGTTTATAAGTCTTGGTTACCAGAAAGTGGGCTCTTTTATATGATCAGCCAGATTGCAGGTAAGACAAAGCATTTGCTTGCAGAATAGGTGGAAGTTTGAAAATTTCTATGTAAGGGACCTAAAACAACTTTTTAGAGCACCCATCTCCTGGTATCTTGTATTGTCTGATGTCTGCTTATTAGTAAGATGTATCATATTTAGGAGTAGTAGGCTTAATTGCATGCTGTCTATTGGGAGTTTTCTATGATTAGTTCTATGCATTAATAGTCATTTTACACACACTTCAACAAGTTTCACTGCTTTTTGTACAAAGGACACAGTAATCTTTTGGAAATTGTGGTCTTGTTTATGACTCGACCCTCCATAAGTATGATATCAAGAAAGGACATGTTCCTTAAATTTTTCAGGCATTCAGGAAAGAAGGAACTCTTGTCATTTTCCATTGCTCTCAGATATTAATTACATTTACTTCTAACACTAAAGGAATGTTGCAATTTTCACTTATGAAAGTACTCTTAGAATTGATGGTTATGAGGACCTGTTGATTGTTGACGCCCATAAAGGAGTTTTTGAAGTAATGGTCACTGAGACTTTTGAATGGATAGTCACAATGACTTTTGAGTCGAGAGTTTCACAGGGACTTTGGAATTGACTTCCCTAAAGGACTTGGAATGTTTAGTCACAAGGACTTTTGAATTATCCCCAAAGGACCTTTGACAATGATAGTCACAAGGACTTTTGAATTAATAGTCACGAGGACTTTGGAATTAAAGTCACTAAAGGATCTGGAATGAACAGTCACAAGGACCTTTGAATTGATGTCCCAAAAGTATTTTGGAATTGATAGTCATGAAGACCTGAATTGATCATCATAAGGACATGGAATGACCGTCACAATGATTTGGAATTAGCCCTTAAATGCCAAGCCGGTATTTCCGAAAGTGTCTCCCATATGCCAGCGGCGTTCGGGAGTGAGTGCTGAAGCGGAAATAAAGTTAAAAAAAAAAAATCACAGCACGCTTACTTTTCAAGATTAAGAGTTAATTTTTATCTCCTATTTTTGTCATTGCCTGAAGTTTAGTATGCAACCATCAGAAATGAAAAAAAATATCATTATCATATATAAATATTGGAATATATGACAGCGCAAAAAAAATTTCATATATAATTGTATATAAATCACGCTGTGAGCAAAACGGTTAAAGCTAATGAGTTCATTTTTTTTCATTTATTGTACACTAAATTGCAATGATTTTTGTATATAACAAATTGTAAAATGATCAAACCAACACAGAGAAAATATTATTACAATATGATGCATGAATTCGTAACGCGCTGACGTAAAAAAAGTTAGTTTTAAAAAATGCACCATAAATCAAAATATTGTGCTAGAGACTTCCCGTTTGTTGCAAAATGAAGGTAATTGATTGAATATTACTAGACTGTAAGTGTTGTAGCTTACAATTGCAGTTTTTGACCATTTCGGTCAAATTCAAGTTGACCGAAGGTCAAATTTTTTCTATTTATTGTGATTTATATGAAAATATTTCAAAACTGATAAAAGCTACAACCAAGAGTTATTTTTTGTTGTATTCTACATAAAATTGCGCACATTTTCATATATAAAACTTTATGAAACAGCTAATATAAAACAGTGTAAACATTACGACAATCTGATGAAAGAATTTTGATTTTTTTTTGGCAGTTACCGCGTGAACGTAAGGAAAAAGTTTTATTAAAAAATTCACCATAAATCAAAATATTGTGCTAGAGACTTCCAATTTGTTGCAAAATGAAGGTAAATGATTGAATATTACTAGAATGTAAGTTTTAGCTTACAGTTGCATTTTTCTACCATTTTGGTAGAGTCTAAGTTTACCTAAGGTTGAAATTTTGGCAGTTATCGTGATTTATATGAAAATATTTCAAAACTGATAATAGCTACAACCATGGGTTGTTTTTTTGTTGCATTCTACATGAAATTGTGCACATTTTCATATATAAAACTTTATGTAACGGCTAATATAAAGCGGTGCAAACATTATGACAATCCGACGAAAGTTGTTCTGATTTTTTCGGAAGAGTTACCACGCAGACGTAAGGAAAGTTTTTTTCAGAAATTCACCATAAATTGAAATATTGTGTTAGAGACATCCAATTTGTTGCAAATTGAAGGTAAATGATTGAATATTACTAGAATGTTAAGTGTTTTAGCTTACAATTGCGTTTTTTTGACCATTTTCATATATAAAACTTTATGTAACGGCTAATATAAAACTGTGCAAACATTATGACAAACTGACGGGAGAATTTTTGATTTTTTCGGCAGTTACCACGCAGACATAAGGAAAGTTTTTTGTTAAAATTCACCATAAATCAAAATATTGTGCTAGAGACTTCCAATTTGTTGCAAAATGAAGGTAAATGATTGAATATTACTAGAATGAAAGAGTTTTAGGTTACAATTAAGTTTTTCTACCATTTTGGTCCCGTCAAATTTGACTGAAGGTTGAAATTTAGGCACTTATCGTGATTTATATGAAAATATTTCAAAACTGACAAAAGCTACAACCATGGGTTGTTTTTTGTATTCTACATGGAATTGTGCACATTTTCATATATAAAACTTTATGTAATGGCTAATATAAAATGCTGGAAACATTATGACAATCTGACGAAAGAATTTCTGATTTTTTAGGCAGAGTTACTGCACAGACGTAAGGAAAAAATTCACCATAAATCAAAATATTGTGCTAGAGACTTCCAATTTGTTGCAAAATGAAGGTAAATGATTGAATATTACTAGAATGTAAGTTTTAGCTTACAGTTGCATTTTTCTACCATTTTGGTAGAGTCTAAGTTTACCTAAGGTTGAAATTTTGGCACTTATCGTGATTTATATGAAAATATTTCAAAACTGATAATAGCTACAACCATGGGTTGTTTTTTTGTTGCATTCTACATGAAATTGTGCACATTTTCATATATAAAACTTTATGTAACGGCTAATATAAAACGGTGCAAACATTATGACAATCCGACGAAAGTTGTTCTGATTTTTTCGGAAGAGTTACCACGCAGACGTAAGGAAAGTTTTTTTCAGAAATTCACCATAAATTGAAATATTGTGTTAGAGACTTCCAATTTGTTGCAAATTGAAGGTAAATGATTGAATATTACTAGAATGTTAAGTGTTTTAGCTTACAATTGCGTTTTTGACCATTTTCATATATAAAACTTTATGTAACGGCTAATATAAAACGGTGCAAACATTATGACAAACATGACAAACTGACGGGAGAATTTCTCATTTTTTCGGCAGTTACCACGCAGGCATAAGGAAAGTTTTTTGTTAAAATTCACCATAAATCAAAATATTGTGCTAAGAGACTTCCAGTTTGTTGCAAAATGAAGGTAAATGATTGAATATTACTAGAATGTAAGAGTTTTAGGTTACAATTAAGTTTTTCGACCATTTTGGTCCCGTCAAATTTGACTGAAGGTTGAAATTTAGGCACTTATCGTGATTTATATGAAAATATTTCAAAACTGACAAAAGCTACAACCATGGGTTGTTTTTTTGTATTCTACATGAAATTGTGCACATTTTCATATATAAAACTTTATGTAACGGCTAATATAAAATGCTGGAAACATTATGACAATCTGACGAAAGAATTTCTGATTTTTTCGGCAGAGTTACTGCACAGACGTAAGGAAAAAATTCACCATAAATCAAAATATTGTGCTAGAGACTTCCAATTTGTTGCAAAATGAAGGTAAATGATTGAATATTACTAGAATGTAAGAGATTTAGCTTACAATTGCATTTTTCGACCATATCGGTCGAGTCAAAATTGACCGAAGGTTGAAATTTAGGCACTCATCATGATTTATATGAAAATATTTCAAAAACTATAAAAGTTACAACCATGGGTTGTTTTTTGTTGTATTCTATATGAAATTACGCACATTTTCATATATAAAACTCTATGTAACGGCTATTATGAAATGGTGTAAAAATTACGACAAAGCAATGAAATAACTTCTGAAATGTGTCGCTGATGCTTTTTAGTGCGAGAAGAAAGAAATTCATGCATGCGCACCTGGGTAACGGTTGTAAACAAAACAACAGCTTGATCCGTGAACTCCCAGCATTCTTCAAGGCGCGTGATTAAAAATTTTTTGCCAAGTAGGCCTATAACTATTTTTCCGCGATATTTAAAAAACTTTTTAGCGTCGATGTATTTTACTTCAATTAAGCACCTGACAGACAATTTTCGTCAATGTAAAATACATCCAATAGGCGTTTCAGGGTTAATAACCACTAGGACTTGGAATTAATTGTCATGAGAATGTGGAATTGATTGTCACTAGGACATGGAATTAATAGACTTGAGGACTTGGAATTGGATATTCATGAGATCATGGGATTGATTGTTACTAGGACGTGGAATTAATACTAGTCACAAGTACTTTCGAATTTAATATTGTTCATACGCAAACAAACCTTCTGTCTTAACAATAGGATCATTTTCTAGCGCCCAGCTGGATCCAGTTAAATCACAGATGAAAAGCAAGGAATCTTGTGAAACTTTGCAACGCGTATGTATATCGGGTGAAAAGTGGTTAAGGACCACACACCCACGTCACAGCGTTCAGTCTTTTCTTAACCCTCTTACGCCGGAGCAGTAAATAAAAAATTGTCTCCTGTGTGCCGGAGGAGTTTCGGAGTGAGCGCGGAAGCGGAAAAAATATTTTTGTCAAAAAATCACAGCGCGCTTAGTTTTCAAGATTAAGAGTTCATTTTTGGCTCCTTTTATTGTCATTGCCTAAAGTTTAGTATGCAACCATCAGAAATGAAAAAATTTATCATTATCATATATAAATAATGCGATATATGATAGCTCAAAAACGAAATTTCATATATAATTGTATTCAAATCGCTCTGTGCGCAAAACGGTTAAAGGTAACAAGTTACTTTTTTCTCGTTGTATTGTACACTAAATTGCGATCATTTTGGTATATAACACATTGTAAAACGATAAAAGCAACACAGAGAAAATATTATCACAAAATAATGCATGAATTCGTAACGCACGGACGTAAACAAATATTTTTTTCAAAAATTCACCATAAATCTAAATATTGTCCTAGAGACTTCCAATTTCTTTCAAAAGGAAGAAAAATGATTGAATATTACTATACTGTAAGAGTATTAGCTTACAATACCAGTTTTCGACCATATCTGACGAGTTAAAGTTGACCGAATGTCGAATTTTTTTATATATATATTTTTTATATGCAATTATTTTGGAATTAAGAAAAGCTACAACCTTCAAATATTTTTTGTTTTATTCTACATGAAATTGCGCATATTTTCATAAATAAAACTCTATGAAATGCCTAATATGAAACGGAGCAAATATTCCGAGAATGGGACGTACGTATTTCGGAGATTTGTGGCGGAGAATCCGCGCGCGGATGGAAGGAAAGATTTTTTTTAAAATTCACCATAAATCTAAATATTTTGCTAGAGACTTCGAATTTGTTTCAAGATGAAGATAAATGACTGAATATTACTAGACTGTAAGAGTTTTAGCTTACAATTGCGTTTTTCGATCATTTCGGTAGAGTCAAAGTTGATTGAACGTAGTTTTTTTCTATTTATCGTGATTTATATGCAAATATTTCAAAAATGAGAAAAGCTACAACCTTCAATTATTTTTTGTTGTATTCTACATGAAATTGCGCACATTTTCATATATAAAACTTTATGTAACGGCTAATTTAAAATGGTGCAAACATTACCACAATCGCACGTATGATTTTTTTGGAAGAGTTACCGCTCGGACGTAAAGAAAATGTTATTTGTTTCATAAATTCACCATAAATCGAAATATTGTGCTAGAGACTTCCAATTTGTTGCAAAATGAAGGTAAATCCTTGAATATTACTAGAATATAAGCGTTTTAGCTTACAATTGCGTTTTTCGACCATTTCGGTAGAGTCAAAGTTGACCGAAGGTTGAAATTTTGGCACTTATCGTTATTTATATGAAAATATCTCAAAACTGATAAAAGCTACAATCATGAGTATTTTAGTGCTGTATTCTACATAAAAATGCGCACATTTTCATATATAATACTTCATGTAACGGTTAATTTACAATGGTACAAAAATGATGTCAGATACTTTTTAGTGCGGCAAGAAAGAAATTCGCGCTTGCGCGCCTGCGTAACGATTGTAAACAAAACAACACCTTGATCCGTGAACTCCCAGCATCCCCCAAGGCGCGTGATTCAAAAGTTTTAGGCTGGTAGGCCTATAAGTATTTTTCCGCGAATTTAAAAAAAAAACTTTTGTAAGTAGACGTAAAATACGTCCAGTCGGTACACGGGAGACAAAAAATGTCGACGTAAAATACGTCCAGTCGGCGGAAGAGGGTTAACTGCTTGGGCAAAAGTTGTGGTTGACCTCTCTCAGCCTTTAGCCGGTTCATTGCCCTTTTATGCTTGTGTTTCTGTGTGTGTGTGCGCGCTTTTATTATGGCTTCTTCTGCTCCTTCTGGCCTCGCCAACGTGTGTGCCCAGGTACTCAAGGTTTCTTGTGTTCTCGTTTTTTGGCTTCTTGAGTGACAGATCCTCACAGAACTTGTATTAGGTGTCGTTCTATAGTAATTGAAGTTATTTTATAGTAAGAGGGAGCATCGTAGAGTTTCTACTCTTCCTTCATGGGAGGGATTTTCTTCTCCTTTTCCCGATGCTTCGTCTCCTGCAGCAGTCACACCCCATGCTAGTGCTGCGCCTTTGTCTCCTTCCTTTTCATCCATCAATTCGTTGTTGGAAGTATTGGGAGGCCCTCAGGCTGATTTATGTAATGTCACCCCTTTTTCTTCGGGAGTTAATTTGATTCCCGAGAGGGAGGAGGCTTCTTCATCAGTTTCTTTCGTTTCAGAATCAGAGGCGTCCAAAACGGCGGCATTCTGGGGGTCGCTTGGGGTACGGGGACCACCCTCCTTGGAGGGTTTGCTGACGCACTTCTTGGATGCTCGCCTCCCCCCACCTCATGCTACCAAGGCTCTCCCCCCTCCTCCTGGCCTCATCTTCGTTGGTAGCCAAGGTCAGCCATTTTGTATTTTTCCACCAGTGACGATTGCTGCTTCTTCGAGTCAGAGGTAAGCCGTGGCATCAGCGCTGCTGGTGATGTCATGGGGTCAGCCATTTTGTATCCCTCCGCCAGTGGCGTCTGCTTCCCTCTTGGATCAAGGGGAAGCTGTTACGTCAGCACCTCTAGTGATGTCACTTCCATCGATGACATCACTCCCAGTTTCCTCCAATGCGCTGCCTCGCTCATCTGTGTTGTCATCGTTTGCTCCTGTGACGTCATCACTGCCATCCACTTTGATGCATCTCCCTTCCATGTCGTCAGCCGATTCTCTTGCTGATTTGTCTGAGGCTTTATGTCAGGCAGTTCATAAGAGATATTTACTATAAAATTTGACTTATTTTAATAATATTCAATTTTACCTTTCACCTAATACACACAAGTGTATGCAGTTATACTTTTAATTGTATTTTAATATAAAAAAATTATATTTTTATTTTATTTATTTTTTTATTTTTTTAATGAAATAAGGTTTTAAGTTTCATTCACATCAGATTATCATGACGTTCAATTACATTTCATTAATTATCAGATTATTTATTTCATTCCATTACGGCGCTGAATGACCATTATAGGTCCCAGTGCTTGGGCTTGTCCCTAAATTTCATAATCCATCCATCCATAAGAGATTGGACTCTGTTTCAGAAGATAGATTTAGGTTTGCCGCCATGTCGGCTGGGAGGACTGGAAGCAAGCATGTTGCATCGCCCCCACCTCCTGCAAAGAGATTGTGTAAGGAGCCAGTGCTGTCTTCCTCACCTTCTCTCCCATCTCTGAGGCGTCGACGTATCAAGCATTGGAAGGTTAAGGACTTTGCCTTTTCTTTGTCTGCGAGTGTTGATGTTACTGAGAGTGTTAGTGTCTCTTCCCCTGTGCGTTCTGCAGTGGCTGCTTCGTCCCCTACATCGAGTCGCGAGTGTGTTGCAACCTCCCATGTTTGCAATGTTGCAAATTCTTCTGCTTCTCCAACACCAGGGCCTATTCATTGCCATAAGGATCTTAAGGCACCTGTCAAGATATCAAAAGTTGTGAGTGCGGAGTTAGAGCATTAGGAGTGTCTGCCTGCCTCTCCCCCTGGTACTTCCCGGGGTTTGACTCCGAGGGATTCTCGTTCAATTTTGAGTGTTTGAGACACTTTGCCTTCACACGTACATGCGTCCGCCCCGCACATGCACGTATGCGGCCACGTACACGAGTCTTCTAACGTGCGTAGTGATGTTCTCAGTGTTGTGGTTGGTTCATTGCAGGAGTTGGCGCTTGGATCCAGCCCAGACAGGTTGGTTGGCGTTTTTGACTGTTTGGCTGCTGGCTCTTCTGTTGGTTTACATGAAGAAGGCACATTGGATAAGCCTACACTTCTTCTCGTCGTCGGTCTCTGTTGCTGGAGCAGGAGGGAGACACGCAAGAGTTTTTGTCTTCCTTTACAGAAGTTGTCAATCTCATTCGTGGGTTAAAAATTTTGGAGAGTAGGACTCAGCCTCGGTCGTCTTTCACTTTTTCCTGCTTGGAAGCCTTGCTGGGAGCTACGCAAGATACCAAATCATTGTTTCAACTTCCCTTATCGGAGCATGTCCAGTTGCTTCCCCCGCCTCTCACGAGGCAAAGGGAGTACTATGCTGCAAACTCTGCCTACTTGATGTCACGTCATCTTAACCTAGACGTCATCCGTCTGAAGCCAGGGTCTCCCTGACCCCAACTCCTTGACGAGGTGGGGGCCATAGAGATCAACTGCAGAGAGAGTATGCCCCTGTATGCCTATGCTCTCTGCTGTGGATCCAACTGAACATTGGGGCCTTAACTCCTTTACTCCTCCCCTTATAAATTTTCCCCCTTCCCTTCTTCTTTTGTTGATGACCTTGGCATAGTTTTGGACTGTTGAATTGACTGCTTTTTTAACTTGATGGAGGGTGGAGTTGGACGGCATGCAACTCAACTCGTAAAACTAGAGTACCTGACGTTGTTGAGCGAGGGGAAATTTTTGTCAAGCCATTCCCACAGTGTTGGGGCCGATCTCGATGGACTGACGACCCATAAGGCACTGTAGGTGTGGCGTATATCCAGGTGAAGATCCCAGGGCAGTTACCACTGTAACAGTATTGCTCCTCCCCCAGTTGAGCCTCCCTGGTGAGAGGGACTTCATCCTGGACGAAATTTACAATTTTATTACATGGAAAATTTCATAAACATCCTCACGACTTTTGGCACAGATTTGGACTATTCTAAAGAAAGCTCAAGTCACAAAGACCCGGTTGGTATTAAAACTTTAATACCATATACCAAACCAAGGAAACCTAAGTATTGTCATGACCCATCCTTGACTCACTTTGACTCCCTCTTTGGGGAGTGGAAGTTGGTCAAGGTTTCTAACTATGGAAGATGAACAAATATTTCAGCTTTGAAATTGGAAAATTGTTTATTAAATAGTTTCCAATGGCAGAAATGTCATTCAGAAAAATAAAAGAGAAGACTTGGCTTATAGAAGCCACAACAAAAAGTCAGTCTGAAGATTATTTGTCTTTAAAAACAAAAGCTAACATAATTGTCAGAGTAGGAAAACATGATAACATGAACAGCATCCAGGGTACCATTGTACTTCCTGACAATAACGACGAGCCAATGAATAAGAAAATACTGTTAGATTCTCTCAAAAAGAGATACCCCAAAGTTGAGGATTGCAAGGTTTTTGATGTGATAAGTAAAAGAGACAATAAACAAATACTAAAAATAGCAAAAATAAAATTTAAGGGTTCAGATCTACCTAAAAAAATAAGAATTTTAGGCCAAGATAGAGAGTTAAGACCCTATATTCCAAAGCTACTGCAGTGTCAAAATTGCAGTAAGTATGGACACACTAAGAGAATTGTAGGAATGAACTGGTGTGCGCTTACTGTGGATCTACAGAACATAGCACCAAATGGAAGTGCGGTGAACCTAAGTGTGTAAACTGTGAGCAGAATCATCATGCAAGATCCAAAGAATGCACGTACTATTACATACACAACACGAAATTGAAGATGTTGAAAGAAAGAACAGGCATGTCTATAACAGAGGCTAAATTAGAATTGAAAGTGAGGAATTCAAGATCCTGCCAAGAAACCTATATATTCTTCTATAACAGGAACCAGTAATGAAACAAAAAAACATACAGACATAAGTAACAAGATGCAGCAAAGTAGGTCTCAAGAAGTTAGTAATATAGAGGAAAAAACTAAGATAATAAAGAATCAGGAAACAGGTGCGAATGAATTGGATAAATATTCTATCAAATTCATTTGAAGTGGTAATGCATATAGAAACACAAGAAGATAGTACCACAGAGGTGGAAGGAGGAAGTTGTGATGTACTGGAAATTAAAGAAGAAAAAGACCTTTAGAGAGAACACCACCAAAAACAAGGAAACCAACTATAATTAGAGAAACATTGGTCAAACCAAAACTATGAAGAAAGAACAAAATAAAAAAAAGAACATACCTTTATCTCCTAAAATAATAATAAAACCTATAGATGCAGAGATCCAAAACACCAAAGAAGTGGAGAACCATACCATGGATGATGGTGACACTGTCAAGGGTGATGAGATTACTCCATCTTCAATAATCGGTACAATAAGAACAAAGGAAGCAGTACAATAAGAACGAAAGAAGCAGTAGACATACATGACAACACCTGTGGCTGCAATGATTGCTTCATTGCATTGTGCAGTAATGACAAAAATATAACAAAAGACTGCTTAACAAACATTATAAGAAATTTTATGAAACAGAAAAAAAGAGGCCACTGATGTAAACACCCATGAAAAGGATGTATGTGTATTGAGCATTTGAAATATTATAAAGATAAACAACTGAATGTGGTAAATAAAATGTTAGAAAAAATTCAAGTTGATAATAATACAAAAAAGAAAACAAAGCACAACCGATATAACATAATATTTTCAATAGTTATATTATACAATGGAACGTAAATGGTCTACAGACCAGATTACACCTGGGAGAAGTACAAAGGTTATTAAAGGAATATGAACCAATGATATTATGTTTACAACATGTCAATAATACAATACCAGTAATAGGTAAATGTACCTTCAGGGGGTCGGTGGGAACCCCTATATATGGTGGTATAGGGCAAAAAATGCAAAGTCATGAAAAAATTCATGGAGCTTCATATGGCAATAGAGAATACGTATACGAAATATTTCTTCAAAATTCCTCTTACTTTCGTAGTTACAGGGTAATTAGTAAACATAACTCAATAAGCCTAAAACATTCATCCGTACAAGAAAATGCAATATTTCTTCTGTTATCGTAAATTTTGATCATTATTGTCAAAGAAATTGTGAGAAATGGCATCTGTAGAGATTCCGTGGGTCGCAGAAGGGAGTATCTGGTTCAATCATGATCAGTAGGACCACAGACTTCAAGTAGACTACACGTTCGAGTTTCACCTCGTGACATTCGCTTGCTTTTACACATGCTTATCTATGTTTCGGCAAGAAGTTCATCATGCCAATGAGGAAAAGACAAGGAAAACATCTCGCTAACATAAAGATGAAGAAAATTCGCTCTAATATGATAGCAGAATATCATAATATATGCGATATTAGCGTAGTTAGTGAAGAGAGAGAGGGAGGGTTGCGTAGTAAGTAAACGCGCTCGTCTTGCCTGAAGCACACGTCACACTGTCCCCAAGGCTACGATCTTTGAGCAAAGGAATCTTACTTTATGATCAATAACATAGTTTTGGTTTATTAATACCCAAAAAGGAATATGAAATTCATAATAATCATGATTTATTAACATTGTCTGTGTAAAAAGAGAGTACAACTTCGAATTTCACCTCTTGACATTCTCTTGCATTTACGTGTTTATTTTTGTTTCGGCAAGAATTTCATCATGCCAAAACGGAAAATACTAGGAAAACATCTAGGTAACATACAGAAAAAGAAAATTCGCTGTAAGAAGCTGAGTTAGTGAAGGAGAGAGAGAGAGTTGCGTAGGAAGGAGTGCCCCGTCTTGCCTGACGCAGTGCCCCAAGCTACGACGTATGAGCAAAGGGATCATCATTTATGATTAGATTATGATAAATAAAATAGCTTTGGTTTATTAATACACAAAAAAGAAATATACATTCATAATAATCATTATTTGTTAACATTGTCGTTATAAAAATACAAAGAAAAACTTTGAACGCCTCTATCTCAAAACTATACTTGTTGACCTTCAAAATCTTTCTTCTCACTTAGTTTTAAAGCTATAACATTGGGATTTGGTATATAACTCAGAAAGACATTATAGAACAATCAAATAGAGCCCATTTTTCCTATTTTTGTTTCGTCTTTTTTTTTATAAATTTTTTTCTCCTGATTTATAGGGTTTATTTTTTTACCATATTGAAAAATTCATATCTAGCAAAAAAATGACTTTTAGAAATAAAACTCCCCATTCGATTGGAGGTCTACATCAAGTCTATATATGGTAGTAATCCTAGGGCTTAATATTAAATATCAAGGGAGGAGATAGAATTTGAAAAATGGTTATTTTCGGGATAAATCGCCCTGGTGTCACAAAACCGAAGGTCAGAGGCGAAAATCATTTGCGGTTTGGAGATGTCCCAAGTCACCTTATTAAGTGGTATGAATATCAAAGTCCTGTCCTTAAAAAATGGCATTAGCCGGCCGGCCCCCTTAATATCAACATCATAGGAAGGAGGAAATAGGTACAGCCATATATGTACATAACAAAGTAGTATGTTGTGACAAAGTACCTATAAACATTGCTGACCTCCAAATATTAGGTATTAAAATTAGAATTAAAAACAATAATTAAAGGATTTTGATGAAGGAAAAATCTGTTTCTGGGCAAGGACCTATGTCGCCCAGTGAAATGGTTCCTTTAGCACTCATTTCTAAGGTATAAATATTGCTATGAATACCAGAGAAAAAAGCTAATATGGAAATGCCAGAGTATTGTGGCTCGCTCACCTTTATTTAAGGTGTCGATGTGGTTTCTGGGGCGAGTGAAACCACTACCAGAGGTCCTTTGCCATTTAGACTCATCCTTCTTCAATATCCCTCATCTACAGAGGAGCCGATCTAAGGCCCACTACCCGCTACCGTTACGGCTAGTGCCTCTGACATCATTCCTGCAGATAGCACCCAAGCTTGGGCCAAAAAAAAAGGGGGGGTGGGGGTAAAAAGGAAAGGGTGAGATTTCACTGGGCTACACAGGTCCTTGCCCAGAAATAGATTTTTCCTTCGTCAAAATCCCTTTTCTGGGCTCAGCCTGTGTCGCTCCGTGAAATAGTACCTGAGAAATGGCCTAACAAGCTTGGAAAGAGGAAGCACATAACTAAAATAGATGGGATAATCAAAATCAATTAAGGTTAATTGCTATAATCTAGATACAAGGTTACAGAACAAGTAACAACAGAACAAATTGAACCTTAACACTAATCACATATATACAAGGGTAACAGTTATACATAACTAAACTATACAGTAAAACTAAATGCGAACAGGGAGTAGTCCCAGATCCAAAACATATGGAAAGTATCACAAGTACATACAATATGTGGCATCCAAGGTACAGTACGACTACAATGACGACTGAGCTACGGCAAGAATGCTAGCGAGGCAGGTAGGAAAGAGAGATGTAAGGAGAGACATAGGATAAACTACTTACTACTAAGTTAAGCAGTGTCAGGGGAAACTGTGTTTCCGGCTGCCACTGCTGGAAATTTAAGGGCTTCTTAGGACTTTAGATAATGGCGTTTGAATACTGTCGGAGATTTCCAGCCTGTGTACTTCTTCAGATCTTTAAAATTCATGTGTTGAAAATAATTAATAGAGGTAGCTACTGCCCTAACATCATGTACCCGTGGGAAGGACGGCGGGTTGGCCTGTTTTATAAAGTATAAAATCTGTTGTCTAATTCCTTTTAAGGAAATGGTGCCACCTTTTTCTCTAATGAACAGAGGGCCTGAAGATATCAGGGCAGTTCTACTTAGATATGCTCTTAGTGAAGTAACTGGACATAAGGACGGGTCCTGTGGAAGTGGGACAATTTTCCATGGGGCCCATCTATCCAGTGGGTCCACATTTTTAGCTAGAAATTGGCAATCTGGAGAAAGTAACACTTCTCCTGAAGGGAGAAACTCTATATGATCTGATTCTCTAGATAGAGCCGACAGTTCAGATATTCTGGCTCCTGAGGCCAAACTTATTAGGAATGATGTTTTCCTTAAGAGAGCTATATAGTCACATGAGTCATTATTAGTGTCCGAGGCCAATTTAAGGACGTCATTTAAGAACCACGATACAGACTTGGGCCTCTCGGATGGTCTGAGTCTAGCACAAGCCTTGGGGATAGATGAAAAATGTGAATCTGTTAGATCTATTTTGAATCCAAATTGGAAGATCTTCTTAAGAGCAGACTTAGTAGTAGTAATAGTACTAACTGCTAAACCTTTCTCAAATAGTGTTCTGAAAAAGGATATGGCCAGATTCGTGGTCATAGTTTGTGCAATAGAGTCCTTCAGGAATAACAGCTAGTTTTTTAACTGCTGAATCGTATTGACGCAAGGTCGATTCTCGTTTATCAGATTCTAAGAACATGATGTTCTGAGGGTCAATATAAGCATCCCTCTGTGCTGCGAACTTCATGAAGTCCATAAAGTTAGGGCTTTCTGAATTCCTGAGGAAGCAAACACAGTCCGCGTTTGTACTAGTTGTGATAGTTTGGGATTGGGAATCCGTTGAGGTCGGAGTCCCAATTCCAGTAGAAGCGGGAACCAATTGCTCTTGGGCCAATTGGGGGCTAACAGAGCAATGTGACCTTTGAACGTCCTGAGTTTGTTCAGGACTTTCAAGAGAAGATTCACCGGAGGAAAGAGGTAAATCTTCTTCCACACATTCCAATCTATAGCCATAGCGTCCGTGGCATAAGCCAGAGGGTCCAGGTTGGGGGCCACATAACAAGGGAGTTTGTGGTTCGACTCGGTGGCGAAGAGATCTACCTGAAGCCCCGGTACTAGTTGACAGACCCAACTGAATGACTCCTTGTCCAGGGACCACTCCGACTCCAGCGGAACTGAACGTGATAGCGCATCTGCTACCACGTTTCTTACTCCCAGTAGGTGAGTGGCTGACAGGTGCCATTTGTTCCTGTCTGCTAGTGAAAATATGGCTATCATGACATGGTTCACGTGGCTCGACTTGGAGCCGCCCCTGTTGATGCAGTGTACTACCACTGAACTGTCAAGCACCAACTTGATACGAGATTTCTTGGTTGGATGAAGCTTTTTCAGGGTGAGGAACACTGCCATAGCTTCCAGTACATTGATATGAAGCTGGCGAAATGGTAGGGACCAGGTTCCCTGTACCTTTTTGTACTGTAAGTACCCGCCCCACCCGCTTAGTGATGCATCTGTGTGGATCACTAAGGCCGGCGGAGGGAATTGCAGCGGAATTGTCTTTGACAAATTCTTGATCTCCGTCCATGGGCGGAGTCTCTTTCGTAAGATCGCCGGGATAGGAGCCAGTTTGTCCCGGGATCTCTTGTTTGCCCTTGATCGCCAAACACGGTTTATGTCCTTTAGTCTGGCTTTCAGTAGAACGTCCGTTACTGAAGCGAATTGGAGAGAACCCAAGATTCTTTCTTGGTTCCTCCGGGACGTCTGTTTGCACTTGAGAAATTGTCTGGTTGCTTTGGCTATTTCTCTCCTTTTCAACGGTGGGATTGATAGATTATGGGAGTTCAAGTCCCATTGAATTCCTAGCCACTGGAAGCGGGACTCTGGTGTTAGCCGGGACTTGGTTCTGTTTATCTGGAAGCCTAGATGTTCCAGAAACCGGATTACTTTGACCTTTGCTTTGCGACATGCTTCGATGCCTGTGGCCCACACGAGCCAATCGTCTAGATAGGCTACTAGCATTATTCCTTGAGACCTTAGTTCTTGAACAACTGTTTCCACCAATTTTGTAAATACCCTGGGGGGGCTATGTTGACCCCAAAGGGCATTACTTTGAAGGAGTAGGCATGTTTTCCTAGTCTGAAGCCTAGGAACGGGCAGAAGTGCCTTGCTACTGGAACATGATATTAGGCATCTGTAAGATCTATAGAGGTGGTGACGGCCCCACGGGGAAGTAAGGACCGCACCTGCGAAACGGTCAGCATCCAGAGCCTGTCGCAGTGAATGAATAAGTTCATCTGGCAGAAGAAATATGACACCAAAAATGCAAAATAGTCAATATTTGAAGTTTTATTGGATGGAAAATGCAATAAGAATGCAGTTTACATAGTGTTTAATGCACCCAAAGCATTAAAAGTAAGGTTTTCCTAGGATTTTTGATGGTGTTCCGGCTTACAACATGTCTCAAGAACAGAACCCCCGTCATAACCCGGGGACTGCCTGTAAATAGATAAATAAATAAATAAATAAAATAAAATAAGACCCACAAGCTTGAATTTTTCTTACTTTCAAAAATCACAACACAGACTTTCCCCTTACATAATCGGTAACTGGACTCATACAGAAATGACAATTAAACAAAGCATAATCCTTAAAACTATATTCACTAAAACTAAAAACATTTAAACACCACAATACTGACTTCAAACTAAAGATAACAACTTGAAAAATACCAACAACCTAAATATAACAAAAAACTTTAAAATAATAGGACACTGTTGCCTCGCACACTACATTAAAGTCTAGATGGGCACTTTAGCCACCACTCCGTGGGCAAATCCCAGAACCTTACTAAGTCAGGGTTGTTATCGTCATCATCAAAACTGGATCAAATTCTTTCCCAGACCTAGTCCTCAACAATCAATTACTATCCTCTAAGAGCAGTCTATTTTAAGTTTTTTTTTTTATTTTTTTAAGTAGGGTCATCAACATGCAATTGGCATTCATAAAAGAAGAGGGAAAAGAAGCTTCACTTAACCAGAATATGTGATAGGAGGAATCATGGGTCTGCAAATAGATAAACAAAAAACACTTAACAACACTCATAGCTAACTAAACTATCACACAATATTCAAAATGAAAATAATAAACTGATTCTATCATTCACAGATACACCAAGCCAAGATAAATTTTTATTTACTGATAAATAAAATACATAGATGCATTTCCAAATTCAATAAATTATAAATCTGGGCATCCAAAAAATCACCTGCTGCCCTTTCATGCTGTAATTTAAAAAAAAAACAATCGCTCAAGAACTCCACTTTCGTCCTAACCTATTTAAATTAAAAAGTGTACTCAAAAACCTTCGGTCTTACCAACCACATTATTCACCATAAACAATCATTAAACTAACTGCATCTCTCTCTTTTTCAAGCTCTATGAACAATACGTTAATGTTAGAGAAAAGCAGGTGGTGGGAGGGGCTACAAACAGGAACTCGCAGCTAAGTAAAGGGTGCAAGAGTGCACTTCGCTCAGACCGAGGTGTACCAGCTAAACTTGTGTCCAACTACATACATATATTATTAGAAGCCATTCATTTTGGAGATAAATGTTTATATCTGAATTTGAACGATTAGTAATTCTGTACTTAAAATTGAATGACAAATACTGATTATGATAGGGCATTAGAAATTTTATATGGAATTTCAGTAGGCTATGTCCTGTGAGTTATCCTGGTGTACCGTATTGTGTGGGCTATATTACTTAACCCTTAAACGCCGACTGGACGTATTTTACGTCGACATTTTTTGTCTCTCGGGTGCCGACTGGACGTATTTTATGTCGACATACAGAAGTTGTTTTAAAAATTCGCGGAAAAATACTTTTAGGCCTACCAGCCAAAAAATCTTGAATCACGCGCCTTGGGGGATGCGGGGAGTTCACGGATCTAGGTGTTGTTTTGTTTACAATCGTTACGCAGGCGCGCAAGCGCGAATTTCTTTCTTGCCGCACTAAAAAGTATCTGTGACACATCTCGGAAATTATTTCGTCACTTTGACATAATTTTTGTACCATTTTAAATTAGCCGTTACATGGAGTATTATATATGAAAATATGCGCATTTCTATGTAGAATACAACAAGAAAATACTCATGATTGTAGCTTTTATCAGTTTTGAGATATTTTCATAAAAATAACGATAAGTGCCAAAATTTCAACCTTCGGTCAACTTTGACTCTACCGAAATGGTCGAAAAACGCAATTGTAAGCTAAAACTCTTATATTTTAGTAACATTCAATCATTTACCTTAATTTTGCAACTAACTGGAAGTCTCTAGCACAATATTTTGATTTATGGTGAATTTATGAAAAAACTTTTTCCTTACGTCCGCGCGGTAACTCTTCCGAAAAAAATCATACATGCGATTGTGGTAATGTTTGCACCATTTTAAATTAGCCGTTACATAAAGTTTTATATATGAAAATGTGCGCAATTTCATGTAGAATACAGCAATAAATAATTGAAGGTTGTAGCTTTTATCAGTTTTGAAATATTTGCATATAAATCATGATAAATAGAAAAAAAACCACGTTCGGTCAACTTTGACTCTACCGAAATGGTCGAAAAACGCAATTGTAAGCTAAAACTCTTACAGTCTAGTAATATTCAGTGATTTATCTTTATCTTGAAACAAATTCGAAGTCTCTAGCAAAATATTTAGATTTATGGTGAATTAAAAAAAAAATCTTTCCCTCCCTCCGTGAGCGGATTCTCCGCCACAAATCTCCGAAATACGTACGTCCCATTCTCAGAATATTTGCTCCGTTTCATATTAGGCATTTCATAAAGTTTTATATATGAAAATGTGCGCAATTTCATGTAGAATAAAACGAAAAATATTTGAAGGTTGTAGCTTTTCCTATTTCCGAAATAATTGCATATAAAAATATATATATAAAAAAATTTGACATTCAGTCAATTTTAACTCGTCAGATATGGTCGAAAACTGCAATTGTAAGCTAATACTATTACATTATAGTAATATTCAATCATTTGTCTTCATTTTGAAAGAAATTGGAAGTCTCTAGGACAATATTTAGATTTATGGTGAATTTTTGAAAAAAAATATTTGTTTATGTCCGTGCGTTACGAATTCATGCATTATTTTGTGATAATATTTTCTCTGTGTTGCTTTTATCGTTTTACAATGTGTTATATACCAAAATGATCGCAATTTAGTGTACATTACCTCGAAAAAAAAAGTAACTTGTTACCTTTAACCGTTTTGCGCACAGCGCGATTTGAATACAACTATAAATGAAATTTCGTTTTTGCGCTATCATATATCGCATTATTTATATATGATAATGACAATTTTTTTAATTTCTGATGGTTGCATACTAAATTTCAGCTAATGACACAAAAAGGAGCCAAAAATAAATTCTTAATCTTGAAAACTAAGCGCGCTGTGATTTTTTGAAAAATATATTTTTTCCGCTTCCGCGCTCACTCTGAAACACCTCCGGCACACGGGAGACATTTTTTTTTTTTACCGCTTCGGCGTTTAAGGGTTAATGGATTTCATTACGTACTTAGCAGAAGAGCAAACCCTCAAGACAGAAACGCGCATAAACACATACATACTATGAAGGATTGTATTGGCAGATTTTAACAATGCCATTTCATATGTGATATACGTATATGTATACTCAACCATATTGTGTAATCATAGTTTCCAAAACTATGATCACACCATTACCAGGATTCTCAGTTACTATGGTTTGGCCAAAAGGTATAATTTGCAAAATTAGATGATGTTTTTGGGTATGTATTGCATTCTTATGCTTAGGGTCAAGTACTACTCAATATTTGCTCAGATATTTACCGAAAATAACTTTTCATTTCAAGATTTATGATAGTAAATTATTCTTCTTCTAGATATGCAGTGAATTAAATCAAAGTAGTTTACGTCGAGTAAGGGAGTGGGGTGGACCAAAGGGGGAGTGGCGATGGCAGGTTTCTGAAGAGCCTGCTGGGCTTATGTTCCAGGTAAGTAGACAGTCCTGAAGTAACTTATTTTTATGATGTATGTGAAGTTGATATTTTAATAATGATCAGAGTATTTAAGTAGGAGTTTGAATTGATATGTTTAATTTCTAGAATATTTTTCAAAAGTTATCCTTTCCATGTTTTCAGAAAGTTTTCATTTTCAGGCAGATGACTATCCTTGCCGTGAGGTTAATTTTAAGCAGGTACATTTTCAGGCCAATTATTTCAGTAGAATATTGTAAACCACACTTAGACTTTCCCTTTATGTGTTCAGCACTACATTTACTTGATCTTGAAAGCACTTTTGTTTCTTCTCCCATTTTACTCATGTGTAATTCACTCACTGAGTACTTCTTGCTGTCACAGATTTTTAAACATGATTGAGGGTTATAATGGATATTCATCAAATCACCATTTAATTAAAAATAAAGTACTAGTGTTGTTGTTGTTGTATTAAGAAAGGTTGCTCATTAGCTAATTACATTTATGTGAACAAAAAGCTAAAGTGATCTTATGAATGTATACCTTACATGGTGTAAAGAATTTGTCAATAATTTTCATAGACATTAAAGTCTTAAAATATTGAAATTGGTTCAGTGGTCTTACCTCTCCCTGTCACTTAGTTAACAGAATTATACTATATTGTAATGGTATGATGAAAACTTAAGGTATTCATATTTCATTAAGATTTATGCCAGGAGTACATGAGTCACTCTGTGGTGCCAAGTCTGTGTGGTTGGGATGTGGCTTCCCATAGGTTTCCATTGTTTATAAGCTGTGGCGGGAATCAGCGGCAGCTTGCTGCAGGCACTTGCCACAGACTCTCGTGTGTTTGACATAGCTTATAAAAAATGGAAACCTATCGGAAGCCATGTTCCCGCCACACACTGATGCCACTCTGAGGCACCACAGAATGGCTCGTGTACTTCTGGTCTCAGTGAGGTGTTGTTGTATAACATATGTAAGGCATAAAAGAATGTAAAAAAACGCTAAATTTTGAATTAATTATGTATCACTAAAATTTTCAATCTGCTCTATATACCAGTAGGGATGCATGATTTGCATTGCTGTGAATTGCTTGCTTGATTTATAGATTAAAAAGTTTGAGTAATACTTTTTTCTTTTAAAGCAAAAAGTAGTGTTCTTATAGATGAATGAAGCAAATGTAAAGAATTTACATTGGTTTAGTTATTAATAGTACTAGCTACAGTTGCATGCTGTTTGCATAATTATACAGTAAATCCCTGGGTTACAGCAGCGGCTCTTGACTTCCGGCACTTTTTCAAATATATTCATAAAAAAATAGGTTCTGGGTTACGGCTGATGTTCCGAAGTTACGGAGACATAACTAGGATTTTGACCAGCAAAGCTGTAGGTGCCATAATGAGGTAAGAAAACTAGTTTACGAGCTGTAGCCACCTGGGGGTTCACTATAAGGAGGTGAGAAAATTGGTGTATCATGAGGGCAAAGTTTAAAAACCTGTTTCTTCCCCCCACCCCGCAGGCTTACCTAAGAGTCTCGTTTCTATGAATTTTATTACGATGTTCTGAGTGATGACATTTTCAAACTTTACATCATGCCACTGGAACAGATTGCCTGCCATAGTCCCTGCCTGCTGTAAGCCAGGGACAGCCTTAATTTTAAGATGTTTGCTCGCAGCATTTGATCAGGCATAATTTGCATTGTATTAAAGTATCTTTACAGTAAAGGATGTAGTTTAGGGGAAAAAATGGAATTGATTATACAGTTGAATGTTCTAGTCTTATTTTTAGGTATGCGAGTATAGTTTGTGTAGTAGAGGAATGTAATGTTAAGATAAGTGGTGGTTCATGTACTTAAGAAGTTTCTGTACTCTGGATTGGTATTACTGTTCTAATTTTTTTTGCTGTCTCAGCTACACTCGACTTTAGATTTACCTTCCATATTTTTCTTTTTTTCTTTTCTTCAATAGGTCCTTAATTGAATTTACAGTATTCATTGGAGAAAATATACTACATCTTATGTAAGACCTGAGCACAGGTTTTGTTATTCTGTAGTTGGAATGGAAATGAAATGACAGGTGGAAAGAGACAGGGTTGAAATGGGGGATTATTACCAATTGCTTCTGCTAAGTGAACCTCCTATTGTCTGGGAACTGGGAAGATGGTAACCATGGCAGGGAGCTATATCTGCCTGTATGGGTGGTCTCCTGCCAGATGAGCATGGGTGCTTGTAGTATGTTGGATGTGGAAGGTTCTTGAATGAATGGGTAGTTCCTGGGATTTATAGACAGCAAGATTATCTCTGTTTTCAGTGAGGGTAGTGTAGCTGAATGCATTTGGCAGCCACTATTCTTAGTTGACATTAGTCAGGAGCTCCCAAGGATTTCTGCAGCTTTTTAATAGATTGTGGTTCAGGTTCCCATGATGCCTACTAGTAAAGTACTAATTGTATATCACTCTCCCCTGAAGATAAAATAGATGTTTTTTTGAAAAAGAGAATACTCTTAACCCTTACAGAACATGCTAAATATGTATTAGCACACCCCTAGACTGGGCTTGATTTAAGGTTGGCCAATTAAATAAGAAATTCAATGGGATGAGTCATATATACATATGCACATGGCATAAGAAAAAAATTCCAACAAAATTTACCTACCTTCCATGGGAAGTTAAAAGTGAATTTTTCCAATCTTGTGTGGTGCCTCTTAACCAGAAGTCTCAAAAATATACTAATTTTACCAAGTTATAAATATTTTTTTCTACTTTATTTATTTTTTTAAAAATTATAATTACAGCTCACATAGTATCATAAGAGATAAGAATTAAAATCAGTAAGTTTCTGAATATATTTATTGTAAAATATTTATGAGATCCTGGGATGGGGAGCTGCAGTACATTCTTACATGACATCCCAAGTCAAACTGGCTCCCTCTCTACTCTACTGTTCTATTAGAGTTGTTGTGTAACAGTTGCCAGAAGTCATTTATGGCCCATGGAAGTGATCTGAACATATTTCCCACAAAATTCGTTCAAACTATATGATGTGACATTTTGATCATCGGGACAATACCCAGAAATTACCCCAAAGCTATAAATAGTTATCAATTGATGACGCCTACCCACAGAGTTAATTCGGAATAGGTGTGATGAATGTTTGTTTCCAAATGTCAGTCATGTTATCTTCAGGATGGATTGATACAGCCATTGTAGAACTGTGCATCAAGAGAACCTGGACAGCCACACCCTAATAAAGGCTGTAGAAATCTTTGCAGTTCTCAAATGATGTCAGTTGTAAATTAAGAAGGGCCTTTATATTTAGCAATAATGCCATTTGCTCTGTACAAGAAGAATGGATCTCCCTCTATCTGCAGCATGTAACCTTACCTGATATGTCCATGTAGATAATGGAACTAGGGTAATGAATTAAAGTTGTAGGTTCTTTATGCTCTCATATATTAAAGACAGACAGTAATGTAAAAGTGGATGGAAGTCCCATGCTTGTCATGCTTCAGTGGCCACTCAACAACTGTCTCACTCATCACACATGGCAGAAAATAATAGTGGTGTTGTTAAATAAAATTGCAATGTTGCCACAATGCATAATAAAGCTAGTGATCTTACAATAGGTGAGTACAGTAGTGCCTCAGGTTATGAAATAAATCCGTTCTGAAGCGGCCTTTGTAACCTGATTTTTTCTTATCTAGAACTACGTTTTACATGTAAATTGCCTAATTCGTTCCAAGCCCTACAAAAAAAAACCTAGTAAATTTTATAATAGTAAAGCTAAATTGACCAATAATCAATGAAATACAACAATTTGGACCATTCAATACCTAACCTAACTGTGACTGTACCTGTAAATAAAGTGTGTAGGGTACAAGAAATACTGTACGTACATATGTAGTAAAATGTGGAACCTTACCTTTCGAGTGAGGTGATGTCTGAAAGTGGCGACCGAGGAGGACAAATGGCAGAAAACATGAACACTTAACTTTACGAAACATAGTAAAAAATGGCAGAAAACATTACCACTAAACTTTACGAAACACATTAACCCTTAAACGCCTATTGGACGTATTTTACATAGAGATAAATTGTCTTTTGGGTGCCGACTGGACGTAACTTACATCGACATAAAAAAGTTTTTTTAAAATTCGTGGAAAAATACTTATAGGCCTACCAGCCGAAAACTTTTGAATCAAGCGCCTTGGGGGATGCTGGGAGTTCACGGATCAAGGTGTTGTTTTGTTTACAATCGTTACGCAGGCGCGCAAGCACGAATTTCTTTCTTATTGCACTAAAAAGTATCACTGACACATCTCTGAATTTATTTCGTCACTTTGACATAATTTTTGCACCATTTTAAATTAGCCGCTACATGGAGTATTATATATGAAAATGTGCGCATTTTCATGTAAAATAAGATAAAAAAAATACTCATGATTGTAGCTTTTATCAGTTTTGAAATATTTTCATATAAATAACGATGTGCCAAAATTTCAACCTACGGTCAAATTTGACTCTACCGAAATGGTTGAAAAACGCAATTGTAAGCTAAAACTCTTATATTTTAGTAATATTCAATCATTTACCTTCATTTTGCAACAAATTGGAAGTCTCTAGCACAATATATCAATTTATGGTGAATTTATGAAAAAACTTTTTCATTACGTCCGTGTGGTAACTCTTCCGAAAAAAATCATATGTGCGATCGTTGTAATGTTTGCACCATTTTAAATTAGCCTTTACATAAAGTTTTATATATGAAAATGTGCACAATTTTATTTAGCATACAACCAAAAATAATTGAAGGTGTAGCTTTTCTCATTTTCGAAAAATTTGCATATAAATCACGATAAATAGAAAAAAAACCACGTTCGGTCAACTTTGACTCTACCGAAATGGTCGAAAAACGCAATTGTAAGGTAAAACTCTTACAGTCTAGTAATATTCAGTCATTTATCTTCATTTTGAAACAAATTTGAAGTCTCTAGCACAATATTCAGATTTATGGTGAATTTTTAAAAAACTTTCCTTCCCTCCGCGCGCGGATTCTCCGCCACAAATCTCTGAAATGCATACGTCGCATTCTTGGAATATTTACTCCTTTTCATGTTAGGCATTTCATAGAGTTTTATATATGAAAATGTGCGCAATTTCATTTAGAATACAACAAAAAATAATTGAAGGTTGTAGCTTTTCTCATTTTTGAAATATTTGCATATAAAAAAATATATATATATAAAAAATTCTACATACGGTCAACTTTAACTCGTCCGAAATGGTAAAAAACTGCAATTGTAAGCTAAAACTCCTACAGTATAGTAATATTTAATCATTTATCTTCATTTTGAAACAAATTGGAAGTCTCTAGAAAAATATTTAGATTCATGGTAAATTTTTGAAAAAAAACAAACATTTTTTTACATCCTCTCATTTTGAATTCATGCATCATTTTGTGATAATGTTTTCTCTGTGTTGCTTTGATCATTTTACAATGTGTTATATACCAAAATGATTGCAATTTAGTGTACAATACAACGAAAACAACAGTAACTCGTTAGCTTTAACCGTTTTGCTCACAGCGCGATTTGAATACAATTATATATGAAATTTTGTTTTTGCGCTATCATATATCGCATTATTTATATATGATAATGATATTTTTTTCATTTCTGATGGTTGCATATTAAACTTCAGGCAATGACAAAAAAAGGAGCCAAAAATGAACTCTTAATCTTGAAAATTAAGCGTGCTGTGATTTTAAAAAAAAAATATTTTTTCCTCTTTGGCGCTCACTCCGAGACCCCCTAGGCATATGGGAGATGATTTTTATTATACCCCTTAGGCGTTTAAGGGTTAACAGATGGCAGAAAACATTAACACGTCTTGATTATCTCCATCTTTGTCTCCATAGAAAGCATCCTCTTCTTTCCATGAACTTCAGCAACATTCTTGGGACCCATGGCTAAAAACGTAAGTAATTAAGTTCACACACAACACGGTAAAGTAACTTACAGTACAACAAAAGCAAAATCGCCAACACAAATTTACGTTAACAAATGAAATCTGTGTGAACAAATGAATTCCAGGTGTTTACAATAATGCTGCCGCAACGAAAAGGTCAAGGAACGCCTTTACATAGAGGCATGATGGGACAGATGCTGATCAATAGGAGAGCAGGATCTTACGGCGGTGACTAGTATCAGGAACCAATGGGAGAGCAGGAGGATGGTGGTGAGTCTGCTGAGTCGGCGGCGCACGAGTTTTAAAATTGTTCTTGGCTGCTCGGGCGAATCTCAGACTTTACAGTACATACACCCTTTCGCAACCTTAATTATTTTCGTACACAGAAGCAAAAAATTTTCGTCTTTGCCTTTGTAACCTGGATTTTTGGTACGTAGGGACTTTCGTATGTAGGGGTATGACTGTACAATGGTTTAAGTATTGATGAAGGATAATGATAACGTAAGCATTATTCTTCTGCAAAACAACAATAAAGTAAATGTACATGGATTCATGCAAGTTGTACGTAATGTGTGTACTATTTAGCAGTAATGATATTTGATATGAATACACCTCCCTCCCCCTTTACGCTCGTAGCACCGTCTCGAGCGGAACGTGGACTCCTTTGAGCGAGTCAGGATGAACAACGAGGGGCATTGGTGGGTTAAATGATGGCTCTTTTTCTTAGCCAGAGTAAGGGAACCCAGTGATGGGGGGGGGGGGTGTCATAAATCATATTAGGCACTGGCCGTAAATGTCTTCAGTTTCAGAACCATATGCAACCACTAGGAAGGCACATATCTTACTGTATTGACCTGCTGCGGCCCTTCATGATGCTGATGTTATCCCATCATAGCATCCTGTATCTTGACTCACTGGCTGACAATGAGCTTTGTCAGAGGGTGGGCATTTGAATTATAGAGGCGCATGCATGGTCTGGATGGTATGGGCAGTACTATGACTGTTGTAATCCTGTCTTAGCTTGCCACTCATCTGTGAATGACCAGGGGTGGGCTGGAACACAGGTGCAGAGCAGGTGGCCATAGAGAATCTGCACTGGGGAGCGTCCAGTAGTGATTGGGCGTTTGCTGGCTTTTACTGCAGCTTCTGCATGTCCATGAGACTCAGGGTAATATGGAGAAGTGATGATGTGGTGAACACCCCAGCAGTCAGTGAATTGTTTGAAGTCTTGGCTGGAAAATGGGGGTCCTTCATAAGTCTATAAAGGAAGTGGGACACCAACCTCCAAGAAGAAAACAAATAATTCTTGTGACTTTGGCTGTGATTGTGTCACATCCACAGGGGACAACCACAGGCCTGAAAGCCTATCAGTGATAACAAGGAAGGATTTCCCTGCTATGTGGAAGAAGTCGGCTGACACTTTCGAAGGGCCAGAATGGGTGACTGTCACTCATGTAAGGTTCTTGTTGCTGACTGGGGAGAAGCTGTTGGCAGGAACTGCAACATTCTTCTATACTCTATATCAGTCAGTGCCTGGCCAAAATACTGTCTTGCATGATGTCGAGTAGCTTTGTGGAGGCGAGTCAAATGCATCTACGGAGGCATTGTAGACTTGGATTCTCAATGGCGTCCAGCATGTAGTGGTTGAGAATTGGTATCAGAGGGTAATGGTCAGTCATTGGTGAAATGCTGAAGTCCAGACAAGTATAGGCAGCATTTAACCGTAGCCCAAGTGACTGTGAGTAGCTCCAGCTCTGTGGTGGCATAGTGAGTTTCTGTCTGTAAGAAAACAAGAACCACACTGGACAAGACTCATCTGACCGCAGCTATTTTGTTTAAGTAGAGCATAGCTGACACCATACAGACTTGAGATGTCTGTCTGCAGGACCATGGGTGAGGCTGGGTGGGTTGAAGGGTGCCAGGACAGGTGGTGAAGTCAGAGCTGTCTTCACTTTCTGGAATGCTTGGTCATGGTCAGGGGTCCAGTGAATGAGCGTTTAGGTTTCATAAGTGGGCGTTGGGGCTGTGCTGTTGCTGCTGTGATGTCCGGAGTGAAGTCAGTGAGATGATTGGTGAGACCTATGAATGACCCGAGGTCCATAATGGATGGTGTGGGGAAATCAGATACTTTGTCGGGGTCTGCTGTACGTAATTCCGTCAGATGAAGAGGACATACCTGCAGAAGTTAGCTTTAGGGGCAGCTACTGTGAATTTCTCCTTGTTGAGTGTGATGCTTTATTGACAGTACCTGCTCAGCATTTGGTGTACTGTATATGCCAGCGTATAAGATGACCCCCAATTTATTTGATTTTAAATAACTCAGTTAGCTGGCACATAAATAAAAAACAATAATTATTAGAATTATGTGTAAAATCGGTATCTTTTAAGATTTTAGAATGTTTAGCAAAGCTAACCATGGCAAAAAAATACTTTTGCATTTCCCTAGGAGAATTAATGGTAGACATCACAACAAATGCTCAACGCTTGTGATGTCACTATCAGCGGAGTAATACCCATTGGAAGTACTAGATCCCCATGAATACATTCCTTTACAGTTGGAAAAAATCCTGGTATTAAGGATAACTGAGGAACTATTGATATCACAAATCCTTTAGCTTGATTAGAAAATGCTACCAAGGAAATATTGGCCTTAGTAAACAGGGCTCTTAAGTAAAGAAGGACTGAGGACCAAAATATTGAGCAGACATCAAAATGTTTTTGAAGGTAAAAGAACCATCTGAATTGCAAAAACACACACACACAGTTCATTTAATTTATTACGTTTATAAATAAAGTTTCTGCAATTTTTAAACCCAGCTTCGATAATTTACGAAACTTATCTGAATTAAGTTCCATTCGGTAAAAAAAGAACAGTGATGATATTGGTAAAACGGAATCAGCTGATTTTAACAATGTACATAAAACCAGAATGCAAATGGCAGACTGCTCTGTTCATATTATAATACGATAATAAAGTAATGATGCATGCAATATGATCAGATAGTACAGTAAAATTAGAGATTTGTTAAAATGATGATTATTCTGATACACAACTATTATTTGACTTTTGCTAATATACACAACTATTATTTGACTTTTGCTAATATACACAACTATTATTTGACTTTTGCTAATGAATATGTCAGTGTAACAACCTAACTGGAGCAAGTCTCTCTCTCTCTCTCTGTCTCTCTCTTCCCCTCCTCTCTCTCTCTCTCTCGTCTCTCTCTCACGTCACACCTCAACGTCTCTCTCTCGCTCTCCTCATGATTAATAATGATTTTAATAAAACTCTTGTTTTTCTGTACCTAATCATATTGCATGAATTATTACCATATTAGCGTATTATACTATAAACAGAGCAATCTGCCATTTGCATTCTGGTTTTGTTCACATTCTTAAAATAATCAGCTAATTTTGTTTTACCGATATCATCACTGTTTTTAGATGCCAAATGAAACTTAACTCAGAGATATGTTTTGTTCATAAATTGTTATAGCTAAGTCAAAATTGCAGGTACTTTATAAGGATAGTAAATTAATTGAAGTAAAAGTTTGTTATTTGCCAATTTCAGATGATGGTTTTGCCCCATTCTCTCTCTCTCTCTCTTCTCTCTCTCTCTCTCTCTCCTCTCTCGCTCTCTCATCTCGTCTCTCGCTCGTCTCTCTCTCCTCTTCTCTCTCTCTCTTCTCTCTCTCTCTCGTAGTAGCCATCTTGCTTGGTGAGACGTACCCGCGTGAAGTCAGATTAATCAACAGATATCACAAGTTTAACATACGACTAGAATTTTAGAAATACCTAGAAGTGTTCGTGAACTATCGGTGATAAGATTAGTGTGAAAATAGTAGGATAAAGCGTCTTCTAAGTTAGTTTATCAAGTGTAATACTATAAATCAGAACAAGATGGCAGTAAGTTCCAACTGCGGGAAGAGGTGGCGTAATTTGGCGTGTTTAGCAGATTCGCAATACGATGAGGTAGCAGGAAGGGAACTGGCATTTCTCATCTATGAAATCAGCAACAGTCCTAACCAAAAAGATACAAAAGCATTCATAGATATATTAGAAGGATATAATCCTTCAAACTGGAACAAATCTAATGAAAACATCTTGAAAATAATTGAAGAAGTTCCAAATAAAATCCAAGTGGTCAAGAGACTCATAAAGAAAATATACATAAACCAACATATTCCGACAAAGAAAATGAATAAGGTGAATCTTGTGAATATCCTAATTGATGCATTAGGAAAAGAATGCCAAAAGCATGCAAACTGTGTAAGGTTTGGTATAGCATAGTCAATCCACAAAACCTAATCAGAAAATGTGCTGCATGCAACATTCCGACCCATCCACAGTGTGCTGAGGTAATACAAGATTTGAGAAAAGATACAAGAATTTTTGTTCAACATGTCTATCATGGATAGACAATGTTATTAAATCAAGATTGAATGTACAAATAGTTGAGGATGAAGAAGAAGAGGAAGAGGAAGAAGAAGAAGAAAAAGAAGAAGAGGAAAACGGAAGAGAAGTAAACAAAAATGAAATGACAGAAAAAAATAAGGAAAACAAAGAACAAGATAAAAGTATGGATGCAGAGATACTCATTGATACTACATATGAGGCAGTAAAGCAACATACCTACGAAGAAATAAATTACGATATGACAACAGAAAAGCAAATCCCGAAGAGGCTCTACCCAGATCTACACAATGACGGGAAAGAGGAAAAAATAGACAAGAAAGACAAAATCTGCAACCTTTTGAAAAGAGGGAATTGCAGATTTGGAGAAAGATGTTACTACAAACATCCTAAGATATGTCAAAACTATGAAATATATGGTAAATGTGCATACTTAGATGGATATGGGGATGATTGCAGAGATCTGCATCCAAAAATATGTAAAAACCTAAAAGAAGGAAAAGGATGTAAGTTCGACAAAAAATGCAAATATATGCACCCTGTAGCCATGAATCATAATCAAATAAATAACCAACCAAGTAATAAAATCCAAAATAAGAAAGAAACAAATAAAGAGAGAAATCAAGAATATCAGGTAAAAGAGAAAAGCAAACCACCAATGAGATATGCAGAGGTGTCAGCAAAAAATTTCAAAGCATCAGCTCCGAAATTCTACTCAAGAGATAATAACTGTATTTATTATGCAAGAGGATATTGCAGAAACGGAGAAAATTGCAGATTCAGACACAAAATGAATAATTATGATGAAGGAAGATCAAATATTATGGAAAAGTTGGATTTTTTAATGTCAGAATTTCTGGAAATGAAAAAAAGAACAACATACCAGAACAGGAAAGAGACATGGGAAAATCCTTATTACTACCATTATTAAATGAAGGAGAAAACACGCAAACCATCATAGTGATGAATGCGCAGGGTTTAGTTACGAGTAACTCAAAAAGAAAAATAGAGTACTTAGAAGAACTAACCCAAAATGAAAAGAAAATAGATATAATGAATATAAGTGAAACCTGGTATTCCCAAGAGACTGGGAATGATGATCAAATAAAAGGGTTCCAAACTTATAGATCAGATAGAAAAAATAGGAATCAAGGGGGAACCGCAATATATGGGAAAGACAAAAACAAGAAAAATATATGAGAAATATAGTAACTCAGAATGTGAACTAATAGCGTTAGAATTTGAATCTGAAAAATTGATGAACATAGTAATATATAGACCTCCTAATACTAAAGAGTTTGACTTAATAATTGAAAAATTGGATGATATATGTAGAAATCACAAGGACTGGACTATTCTCCTATCTGGTGACTTCAACTTTCCTTTCGTAGAATGGAAAGAACGAATAGGAGATTGTGGTTGTACTTATACATATAAAAAAGAGAGTAATAGTAGTGCAGAAGATAAGAGGCAATTTGAAAAGCTATTAGATATGCTACTAGAATACAACATTCAACAAATAAATCACCTGCCAACAAGAAAGAAAATACTTTAGACCTAGTATTTGTGAACGAGATGAATTATGTTAAAGAAATAATAGTTTATAATGCGAGTATTTCAGACCATAATGTCATAGAATTAACAGTTCATTCCAAAGCAAGTGAAAATAGAGATAAGCAAGAAATGAAAAAGTGGGAAGGATATGGAAAATACAACTTCTACAGTAAAAATATAAAATGGTCAGAAATTAATGAAGAATTAAACAAAGATTGGGATAACATTTTCGTAAGTGATGACATAAGGGTAAATACGGAGATATTATATAAAATATTGGAGAAAATAGTGGAAAAATATATACCGAAGAAGAAAAGTAAACATCATTCATGCATACCAAGAGACAGAAGGATCTTGTTCCAAAAAATCAGAAAGTGGAAAAAAGGTCTTGCAAAAGAAAAAAATGCATGGAAAGTTATAAAAGAAAAAAATGCATGGAAAGTTATAGAACTAAAAAGTAAGATCGAAAATGCAGAACAAAAGATTATACAATCAAAAGAAAATGAAAAACGGGACTTGGAAGAAAAAACCCTATTAAATATCAAGCAAAACCCCAAACTATTATACTCATATGCGAAGAAGATGAATAAAAGAAGAATAGAAATAGGCCCTCTGAGAATTGAAGGGAGATTAACGAATGAAAAAAAGGAAATTTGCAACATACTGGTAGAACGATATAAGAGAGAATTCACCCCTAGAATAGATAATGAAGATAATGATATAGAAGTAAGGGAAGAAAATAGTGAATATTTAGCTGACATAGAAATTAATGAAGCTGATATTGTGCAGGCAATTAATGAAATTAAAAATGGAGCTGCTGCAGGGCCGGATGGAGTCCCTGCTATTTTGTTAAAGAAAGTAGTTCATTCTATCGCAAAGCCACTTGCAATATTATTAAGACAAAGTGTAGATACAGGCAAGATTTATGATGAGCACAAAATTAGCATATATCACCCCTACTTTCAAAAGTGGATCAAGACTAGAGGCAAGTAATTATAGGCCTGTGAGTCTAACATCACATATTATGAAAGTGTATGAAAGGGTAATGAAGAAAAATATTATGAAACATTTAATAAAAAATAATTTGTTTAATATAGGACAACACGGTTTCGTACCCGAAAAAAGTACACAAACCCAACTGTTAGTCCACCGTGAGAACATATTCAAAAATATGAAAAGCGGAAATGAAACAGATGTGGTTTATCTAGACTTTGCAAAAGCTTTTGACAAAGTAGACCATAATATATTAGCAAAGAAAATTAGAAAACACAATATCGTAGATAAAGTAGGAAGATGGTTAAAAGAATTTTTACACAACAGAAAACAGATAGTTATTGCAAACGATGAGAAATCGGATGAAACCAAGGTAATATCCGGTGTGCCACAAGGTACGGTGCTAGCTGCAATATTGTTTGTTATTATGATTGAAGACATAGACAGTAATGTTAAGGATTCGGTAGTGAGTAGTTTCGCTGATGACACAAGAATAAGTAGAGAAATTACTTGTGATGAAGATAGGAACGCTCTACAAAGAGACCTTAACAAAGTATATGATTGGGCAGAGGTAAATAGGATGGTATTTAACTCTGATAAATTTGAATCATAAATTATGGAGACAGAGAAGGAAAGCTATATGCATATAGGGGACCTAATAATGAGACAATCACAAATAAGGAAGCAGTTAAAGACCTTGGTGTGATGATAGAATAGGAACATGTTATGCAATGATCAAATAGCAATTCTGTTGGCAAAATGTAAAGCAAAAATGGGAATGTTGTTACGGCACTTCAAAACAAGAAAAGCTGAACACATGATTATGCTTTATAAAACATATGTTCGTATAGTCCACTTGAATATTGCAATATGATATGGTACCCACACTATCAAAAGGATATTGCACAAATAGAGAGTGTACAAAGGTCCTTTACAGCTAGAATAGAAGAAGTTAAGGACCTAGACTACTGGGAAAGACTACAATCCTTAAAATTATATAGTCTAGAAAGGAGAAGAGAACGCTACATGATAATTCAGGCATGGAAACAGATAGAAGGAATAACAGAAAATATCATGGAACTAAAAATATCAGAAAGAGCAAGCAGAGGTAGATTAATAGTGCCCAAAACTATACCAGGAAAAATAAGGAAAGCACACAGGACATTAATCCACTACGCACCAGCATCGATAATGCAGCGTCTATTCAATGCGTTGCCAGCTCATCTGAGGAATATATCAGGAGTGAGCGTAGATGTGTTTAAGAATAAGCTCGACAAATATCTAAACTGCATCCCAGACCATCCAAGATTGGAAGATGCAAAATATACCGGAAGATGTACTAGCAACTCTCTGGTAGACATTAGAGGCGCCTCACACTGAGGGACCTGGCAACCCGAACGAACTGTAAGGTCTGTAAGGTAAGGTCTCTCTCTCTCTCTCTCTCATTTGCTGGAATTATTGGGAGTTTGTTAATATTATCACATTGTTAAGCCCTGCCGATTCTCAATGGGGGCTTCCAAAAGTAAAAAAAAAAATACATTTTTACTCATTCTTCACATAGTGGAAATCTGAAGAAAGCATCCCAGTTAAATTGAAGCTGCACATTATAGCTGAGGCTGAATAAAATTAATAACGGAGCAGGAGAAAGTGATGTCCGGAGCTGGCGAAATCACACTTAATGCTTATACGTATTATCAAGTATTGCGTACGTTTTAAACATAACGTTGTTAGTGTACAAGAAAAAGCATCTCTGAATTACATCTCTTCTAGCAGCTAATGACAATGACGATATTGATAGTATACTCAATCAGCCGTGATTTTGAGAATTTAAACAATATCACGTGCAAATAGTGTGCAACAGCAATTTTTATACTCTGTAATGTTTAACTTTTGCAAATGATAATTTTCTCCAGAAAATATTTAGGTTTATAAAGCTTTTCAGCTTTTGTATTTATGGATAGAGATCGTACACTTGTAACAAAGTGAAGCTTGCTCATCCTAACATCTAATTATTGTAATTATCCACAGTAATTACTGTAATTACAGTTGTTTTGTTTACAGTATCAATAGTTGTGTCGCTAGTGATTCACTTGAATTACTTACGGTTTTTATCATTATTACAGATGTTTTGTTTACAGTGTCGATAGATGTGATGGTAGATAACTGACACAACTATTGACACTTCAGGGCTTAACCTATCATTAAAAATCTGAGCAGGATTTAAGATTTGCCTTTTATGCTTGGCATATAAGACAACCCCTAATTTTGGGAGAGATTTTTTAAGGTTAAAGGGTCCCCTTATACGCCGGCATATATGGTATGTGTTGTAGGTGGGAAGGGAGATCTTTGTCAGACAGAAGGATGTCATCTACAACTTCACACAGTTGTGGGATACCTTGTAGGGCCATTTCCACACAGAAGCATTACACATCACCTGTCTCCAAAAATCCCATCAGACCGTGGCAGTGCTGAAATCTTCCATATGGTCTTGTGGTGGTCCTCTTCCACCAACTCCATCTTCAAGTAGCCAGGCAGGGTGTCCACTGTAGTGAAATACTTCGCAGTAGGGGAGAAGTTCCAGATGGAATCATGGGGTGTGATCCACAGTGATACTGATACCTTTGTTCTTGGGTACCAGGACCGTGGGATAGAACCATTCAGAGGGTTTGTCGCCTACTGGTGTGATGATTCCATGTTGCACTAAGGAGTCAAGTTCTTCTTTCACTTGATACCAGAGGGCAAACGGAATGGGGCTAGGTGTATGTAAAGTGAATGTTACAGTGCCAGGTTTCAGGTGGATCCGCATTAGGGGACCTGCCATTTTCTTTAGTGGCAGAGTCTGCAAATCTGTCATGGATATGAGGATGTCGGTGAAATGGTGGAGAAAATAGTCTTTAATAGCTTTGGGTGACGTCATGGCAGAGGTAGGAGATTGGGCACTTCTGTTGACACACACAACCTTGAGAATTGGCTTCGGGAAGTCTGATGCCACTATGGCGAGGGCTCAGCAATGTCCACGGGAGAGGAGGGCGGTCTGGATATCCTTGTGAACATGTATGGTTGCCAAGCACAACTTGTTGACGAGGCAAAGTGTCCCTTGGAAGCATCCCACAGCTGGTGTCATGGGGAATCCATCTGCTGTCAAGACGTCTGTCATGTTTGGAGGTGAAAGTCTGTCTGCGGTATGCGGAGTGCATCCAAGTGTGTGGTGCCAGTCACTGTGAGGTCTCCTCCTGTATTGGGGATTACCTTGAGGTGTGATGAGATATCTCTGAATGACAGGGAGACAGTGACTGGTGTGGGGGACTTGTTATCTGAGTTGACACCCACAAGTCAGCAGCTGATCTTTGACTTAGTAGGTGATGAGGGGCGATTTCCACTTGGGCTTGAAGGTTAGGCTTTATACCCGGTCCGATTTGTCTTGATAGACCTGCAAATCTTCACGAAATGTCCCTTTTTCTGTCAGGTAATGCACTGAGCTACCTTAGTAGGGCATTTCTGAGAGCAGGGAAATGACCTGTGTGTCTGCAGTTATTGCAGGTGGCACCTGTGGCTGGGCATTGTCCAGAGTTGTGCTTGTGAGAGCAGTATTGACAAGGGTCACTGTAAAGAGACTGGTGAAAATGCTGGTCAGGAGATCAATGAAAAGTCCTCTTCTGTAGACGCTGGTTCCTCTTGTATGAAGATAACGTACTGCATTGACCTGGCTAGGGGAAGATGCAATGGCTGATGCAGTCACACATTTAGATTCGTAGGAATGATAGCATGTCATGAACTCTTTGAGGGTGGGTGAGGGTTGGAGGGGGGATAAGGCAGTGTATTAACTCTTCATTACTCATGCCCATTTGCAGTTACTGTTCAGTGCAGGAAGTCGGGTTGCCACTGCATAAGTCCACTTCATCAGCAAGATCCTTGAGGCATGCATAATAGTCTGGAAACAATTCTCCCACAGCCTGTTTGCAGGACAACAATTCCCCGCATTTTAAAGCTTCACTTTTGAGGCTGCAACTGTGCTTCTGTAATGGGAGGCGATGTGTTGGGAGGGATGCCTAGTGTGTGTGTAAGCAGATGCTGGATGTACAGGGAGATGCAAGTCCTCAGGTTGATCACCTGGGAAGTTTGATGCAATCTATCAAGTCCAGTTAAGGCTGCATAATCCTTGCAACGGAGCCTTCAGGTGGGTGGTGGATTATAGGTTTGCTGGAAACTGTGTGTATGCACTGCAATGCCAGTGTTTGGGGGAACAGGTGTGACAAGAGGTATGGAAGTGATGTCAGGTTGCTGGGGTTGTGATGCTGCAATCTGTTCTGATAGTAGTGTGAAAAGAGCCATGAACCATTGGTTGTCCTCCTGTCATGATTGCTCCATTTGTTGTCTGAAGGTCTGTTTCGATGTCTATGTCAATCTTGTTCTTGCAAGCTGGAAGTCTGAAGAGAGTGCATGAAATGTAGTACATCATTATCTTGGCCTGGTCTATTGGGAGTTGGGGGAGGAGGGAGGGTGGGGCTTGTATCATCATCAGCTGAGGGGAGATACATTGATCTGCCATCTCTCATTGAACCCTCTGTCTGATCTTTTGTCTGATCCTCTGTCTGATCTACCAGCTCAATTAGCTGTTCCTCTCGCTGAGTCATATTCAAGTTGGTATCATAAGTGAGCTTGGAATCTGTAGAGTGCTAAGGAATGTCCAATTTGCTGTATGTAAACAAAGGAATACACTAGGAATAGTTGAAAATAAAAATCTTGGCTACTTTGAGCTTGTGAAATAAAACGGGTAGGCTGGGTGATATGAACGAGTGTATGTGGCTTTGTCGGTATGTGTTGCCTTGGTGGGGAAGATGGCTGGCTGAGTGGACACAGTGGAGAGCACCGGTGCCTCAGTCACTATCGATATGTGAGAAGAGAAGGATGAGTCATGGGGCTGCCAAAATCCTGCCAAAATTGGAATATCCCGTTGAGAGCTTGGTGAGGATGAGTTCTCATATTACCACAGTGCACTATAATACATTTACACTCTAATGCTGCACTGCACAAACACTGTATCTCTCTTGGAGACACTGTAATGCACTTGTGACACTGTCGTTGATATCCTGGATCTCGTAAGAGAACCGATGTGCGAGATGAGAAGTTCCCTTATATTAAAGACAGGCTGACACTAATGTGAAAGTTGAAGGAAGTCCCTTGCTTGTCACACTTCAGCTGCCACTCAAGAACTGTCCTATGTATCGCACATGGCGGGAAATAATAGCAGTGTTGTTGCGTTTAATTTCAATGTTGCCAGAATACATTATTAAGGATTGATGAAAGATAAATGATAATGTAAACATAATTCTTCTGTAAAACAATAGTAATAAGGTAAATGTACAACAATGTAATAGTAATGATATTTGTTATCTATACACTCCCTAACTTTTTTACCCTAAAAACCTCTGTTTTCTAATAAAATCCACTAGAAGTCAAACAGGAAACCATCAACCCACCCACATTGGCAGATGGAGCATCTTGCCATAGTTGTTATCTTTGCAGTCGCCAGACAATCAAGAAAATATCAGAGCCTATGTGCGGCAGCACCAACTAACAATTCCCACTCTTGTTACTTCTTACCACCCGGTAACATGTTTTTCCTACTTTGTACCAGAAATTCTGTTTCCAGGTCATATCAATAGTGATTATCAAGTGAGTTAATACCATAAAAGTAATATTACTGCAATAATAAAATAACTTTAATACAGAAGCATATTTTCTTCAGTGAACATTGTAAGCAGTGAACATTGTAAATTTGAAGTACAGCTTACCACATGAAAAAGTAGAAGAAAAGTGGATAAGACAAATCAAAAGTTCAGTGCAGTAAGAAGATTATTTTATATTATTTTCCAAAATGTGCAAGTATTTATAATAAAGGAATGTACCCAATAGACAATGGACCTGCAGAGCAAGCTTCCACATACCAAAAGGTCTAAAAAAAAATTAATAAAAAAATTTAAAGTTTCCCTATATTACCTGCATTAAAATTGGTAACAGTAGACAGTTGTGTAAGATTCTCCAGAGTAGTTGTGAGGCCTTTCTTGCATTTATAAAAACTGACATCAGTGATACTGCCACGAAACCATTCTATAATTCTACAGTACAATTTGTGGAAGACTTCTGGTACTACTAGGCAGTGTGACAACTTAGCACCCAAACAGAATAGTACAGCTTTTGATGTTCTGTAAAATGAATGGTGCTAGTAGAAGTTATCTTTTGAAGCAATTCATGGAGGATATTTTCTGCTGGTAGTTGAAATCATAATTTGCATTTTTTTGTAAAAGGGAAACTACCACTTCAATGCATGCTACCTAAAAGATCAAGATCCAAAAGGCTGCTGGCATACATTCAAAAGAATATTTATTTTGGTAATTGTAGAATAAATTATATGAAGCAGATAGCTGTAGCACCATCATCTTTGTTGATATAGGAAGTGATAATAATAATGCTATAGTGTCGTCGTTGTCGGCCCCCCCCCTCCGTATTCGTGGGGATGTGTACCAGAAACCTCCACGAATAGTTAGAACCTCCTCTAAATACACTTATAACTGCCTATCTTGAAAGTTCAGATACCAAATGTATGCCTCAAATAACATCCTACTTCAATATACCTTAAAGTACTATCCTATTACTGTATTAATCTTTGAGATTATAATATTAGTATATAATTTCAAAGTCATTTTAAACATTTTATGTACCATTAAAAATATATACGTACAACCAATAACACAGAGAGAGAGAGAGAGAGAGAGAGAGAGAGAGAGAGAGAGAGAGAGAGAGAGAGAGACTCATAAGCCAACTCCCTCCCCTCCACCAATAGTATATCAAACTGTCATTTACTCCCCCCTCCTTTCTTGAAGTGGGTAAAAATACTGGTAAAGACTGGGAATCGCTATTTCTTTTATTAATGTTATTGATATTTGAAAATCATTTATAAGGTAAATCATTTGTTCATACTGCAAAACAAATAAACGTACATAAGTAAGAGAGAGAGTGAGAGAGAGAGAAATTGTATTGTTTAGTCTCATTAAACTTAATAGTGTTCAAAAATCAATCCTGGCTTCAGATGAATGACGTCCGGGTTAAGATGACGCGACATCAAAAAAGCAGTTTGTAGCATAGTACTTCCTATGCCTCGTGAGAGGTGGGGGTAGCAGCTTGATAGAACCCTTAGAGCGAACCGAACTGTCCCAACCTGAATCAGAGGCGTTAACCTTAAGCAAGACCGACTGGACGTGCCCCGACAATGGAAGTTGAAACGATGATTTGGGATCCTGCGTAGCTCCCAGCAAGGCTTCCAAGCAGGAAGGAGTGTAAGACCACCGAGCCTGAGTCCTACTCTCCAAATTGTTAAATCCGCGAATGAGATCGATAACCTCTGTAAAGGAAGACAAAAACTTGCGTGTCTCCCATCTCTTGCTCCAGCAACGGAGACCGACGACAAGAAGGGTGTGCAGGCTTATCTAAAGCACCCTCCTCGATTAAATTAATGGAAGAACCAGCAGCCAAACAGCTTGAAACACCAACTAACCTGTCTGGGCTGGATCCAAGCGCCAACTCCTGCAACGAACCAGACACAACACTAGAGACATCACTACACACTCTCCCAACAGATGACTCTCTTAACATGGCCGTGAACAAGCACAGGCGTGGCAGACGTGTGAACGTGTGTCGGTGAGGAATCCTGAACACTCGAGATAGAATGAGAATCCCTCTAAGTCGAACTCTTGTAAGTACCTGGGAGAGGGACAGGCAAACGCTCCTGCTGCACCAACTCCGTGCTCGCAACCTTCGATCTCTTGACAGGCGCCTTGAGATCCTTACAGCAACGAATAGGCCCTGGAGAAGAAGTGGGAGCACCTGCAACATGTGCACAAATGAGGGAGGTTGCAACACGCTCGCGACTCAATGCAGAGGACAAAGTTGCTAATGTAGATCGCACAGGGGAAGGCACACTAACACTCTCCGAAACACCAACACTCAGGAACACGGGCGTGCTGTTCCTCACTCGCAGAGTGGCAGAGATGGGGGAGAAAGAGAGGAAGACAGCACTGGCTCCTTACACAATCTCTTCGCAGGAGGCGGGGGCAATACAACACGCTTGCTTCCAGTCCTCCCAGCCGACATGGCAGCCAGACGGATCGGCAAGAGAAGGGTCCAACGACATGGAAGGGAGATGCAGTGAGGCAGCAAACAATGACGACATAGACGAGCAAGGCAGTGCAGTGGAGACAACTGGGCGTGACATCATAAGCAGCAATGATGTCATGGCTTCCCCTCGATCCGAACGGGAAACAGATGCCACTGGCGGAGGGATACAAAATGACTATCCCTGTGACGTCACTATTAGGGCTGACACCACGGCTTCCCTCTGACTCAAAGAAGCGGCAATCATCACTGGCGAAGCAATACAAAATGGCTGACCGCAGCTACCCACGAAGATGAGGCCAGGAGGAGGAGGGAGGGCCTGGAGAGCATGAGGAAGGGGGTAGCGAGCATCCATGAAGTGCGTCAGCAAACCCTCCAAGGACGGTGGACCCCGTAGCCCAAGCGTCCCCCAAAGCACCGCCATTTTGGATGTCTCCGACTGAAATAAAAGACAATGATGAAAAACCTCCTCCCTCTCGGGAATCAAATTAACTCCCGAAGAAAAAGGGGTGACATTACATAAATCAGCCTGAGGGCCTCCCAATACTTCCAACGACAAAACGATGGAAGAAAAGGAAGGGGACAAATGCACAACACTATCCTATTGTTAAGACCTCAGGTTTGTAGCTATGAAAAATACAAAATGTCTTAGAAAATTTGTCATTTTTATCATAAAATGTAGTAGTAACCTTAAAAATATATATTCATAAACTTTTAACACTTCCAGCCAAAACAGAGTTACCACTATGACGTACGTATCTTGTGGAGAGAGAGAGAGACATCCTTATTTAAAAGAGTGATATGGATAGATTATTATATTTCTTTAAAATACGATCACATATGAATTTTGTAATTACAGTTTGATTGTTATTATTATTATAATTATTATTATTATTATTATTATTATTATTATTATTATTATTATGATTATTTGAAAGTATTAATACTGATATATGTACATGTACTATGAAAATTCTCTCATCTCAGTAAGAGAGAGAGAGAGAGAGAGAGAGAGAGAGAGAGAGAGAGAGAGAGAGGGAGGACGAGAGAGAGAGAGAGAGAGAGAGAGAAATTATATGAACATTTAGTGGCAACACCAAAGACAGCACAACACACTCGCTCCCCCTCGTGTCACATTACTTGATATGTTCGACAGCTTTAGTACCTGGAGTTAGAAAGAAAGATGCAGGAGGACTGGGATTTCCTTCATTCTTACATAATTTTTTTATTTATAAACTAAAATCCTACTAATTCACTATAGTATTTTCCTTAATGAATTGATATTTTTGCTGTTTACATTAATATTAATATTTGAAAATTAGTAAATCATTTATTTATCATACAAACAATATACATCTCTGTAAGAGAGAGAGATAATTATTTTTATTTATTATATGAATATGTAATCTTTTTAAACTTACAAATACAGTATTAATCAATATTAATTTTCAAAAATTAGTAATTTTTGCATCAAAAATATATTTAGTCATGAAAATAACAACAACATACACTAATTAGTAAATATTTATTGTTGGAAAAACCCGCAATTAGGCAAATTTCCCGCGAATAATGGGTAGATGTCCAAAGAAAAATCCGCAAATAGGCGAGTCCACAAATCTAGAGAACACGAATTCAGAGTGGGGGGTGGGGGGGGACACTGTATATGTTTCAGTAGCTTAACTTTGTTAGATAAGAAAATTAAGTCATACCTATTTTTATGGACAGATCATTATGAAAGCTTAAAAGTGTTAAGAGTAAGTTGTTCCTATGCAGAACCAACCTGGGTCTTAACATGAAGAAAGGATAAATCCTCTAGTGCCAGCTTGTAACCAGTAAAAAGGAATAAGAATTATTTATGCTAAGAATTAGTGGCATTTTGCATCTGTCATGGAGCTGAGGTAGGGAGAGGCCAGCAACCCAACTTCAGTCTCATGATGTATCAGTTTTATATAAGTAACTTACCAAGTAATTACATAGCTGTAGTTTCTACTTTTAACAGCAGCTTTAGATTTAAAATTTTGCGGTATTTTTTTTTTGGAAGAATAGGTACAACGTAGCTAATGAGCTTGGTTCTTTTCTGCCGCTCACTGACTATATGATTGTTTAGGCAGCTTTGATTATTTAGGCAGGATATCTCATCAGATGGTTGTGCTGAAAGGATTTGGTGAAGTATTCTGTTATTTAGTAGCCTCTGTGCTATTATGTTTCCTTAGCTTTGTTAAGCATAGAGATAATTAAATTTTGACTTTAGCCTGACGCTAGTGCATCTAGTAGCCGGTAGTATTGCATTAATGACTGCAATACCACTTTAATTTTTTCTAAATACGACCTTCATTTAATTTGTTATAATTGCTGAGGGCAAATTTGTTCACTTGATTTGTTGTGTATTGAGTGCAAGTTAGAAAAAGCTAGGCATAAAAAAAGGGGCAGCTGCTAGAACTGAAGCTAGAGCTTCTAGGTCTTCATCTCCTAAACTAGTTCTTTTGACTTCTGTGAAAGCTTTTTCTCCTATTCCCAGTCCTCTTGCTCTTCTTTCCACTCTGTTACCAGGTGCCCACCCCCCCTGAACCTAGTGCCATTGCCAGTTTGGAAGCCCCCATGAATAAAAATTTGAAAGAGTGGGTCAAACAAGTGTTTTTGTGAAGTCCCTGTTGGATAAAGATAGTGCTAATGATCCCAGTGCTTGTGATGCTTTTGTCTTAGTGGAAAGGGTGCTACTTGTTCCACTGATGCTCCTAGATGGAGGTCTCTGCTAGACTCCCCAGCACCTGGGAGGAAGCAAACCATAAGTCCAAGGGAGGTTGGTGGGGCTTACCCACAAGTAGTTGTTCCTTCAACAGGACTTGTTGCTACATCCCAGGTTTCTCAGGATAACCTCTGGAAAGGTGTTCAATGAGTTTCACACTGCTTTTCGTCCAGTTGATCCGATTTGGATGCATATCATGGATGCAGTTGGCGCTTCCAAGATGCGTTTAGGCCTATGAAGAGGCATTTGATAGTTCAGGATGTTCCTGCAATCTCTTAAATGCCAAAGGGATCAAGACCCCTCATGTAGCTTCTGGGATGAAGATGAGCTCCCAGTGTATACTGAGCTCCCAATGGCTCACAAGTGTCCAGTGGTTTTTAGACGCCAAGTGGATCCTATGCATCCAATGGGATTAGATTACCCCATGGGATCAAAGCTCCCAGTGACCCGCAAGTGTCCAAAAGGATCAGTTAAGCCAGTGGAATCTGATCCCACATTGAAAGACAACCAATTGGATGACAACTTCTTTTCGGATGGCTCTTCGGACGAAGAAGAGCACAAATTGACAGCAGCGCAGCTTGTAGCCCATGCTGCCAGTGAAATACTTGTAATTGTAACTCTGTCCCGCTACCTCGTCAAGACTCAATGCGCACACCCCTCTCACCAACAAGGAATCTATCTCTTATTCCAATTCATACGTGCTTAGACAGTATTATGGAACTTTTGAAGAAACCTCCTCCTGCTCCTGTAATATCAGAAGATATTCAACTGGACCCAGCTATTTCTCCTGTTTTTTTTTTTAGCTGAAGAAGAAATTGAACCAGAACAATCCTCGTCGGCTTATGCCTCTCTCATAGATTACTTTCACTTCTGCTAACCTTTGTACATCTCGCTAGCAACACCGCCTTCTCTTGGTTTGGCTTTCATGTTACGTCAACTCTCAGGATTGGCAAAACTTCCAAAAATGGTTCTCTTGATTTCTGCCAAGAAATCTTTGTTGGGTATCAAGTCTTGATTAGCCCAGAAGAGAGAGTTAGGCAATGCAGGTTTCTGTTCACCACCATCATGCCTGTCTAAGGGGAGGTATGGTTATTATGCAACATGAAAGGTGCCTTCCTTGGGAGTTTCTGCCTCCTCCTAAGGAGATTTTTCAGTGCTAATTGACTTAGTCCATAGATCTGCCTTCAACTGTTCTAAGATTTGGTTTTTGTCCACAGAGTTGGACCATTTTGTTAAGGATACAGAAGTACCTCAGGATACGAAATTAATCTGTTCCAAAGCAGCCTTTGTCACCTGATTTTTTCGTATCTTGAACCACATTTTACATGTAAATTGCCTAATTTGTTCCAAGCCCTACAAAAACACCCCAGTAAATTTTATAATAAAGCTAAATTGACCAATAAACAATGAAATACAACAATTTGGACCATTCAGTACCTAATCTAACAGTGATTACCTGTAAATAAAGTTTATTAGTGTACAGGGTAGTAAAATGTGGAACCTTACCTTTTGAGTGAGGTGATGTCTGAAAGTGGCGACAGAGGAGGAGGACAAATGGCAGAAAACATGAACACTTAACTTTACGAAACACATTAAAAAATGGCAGAAAACATTAACTCTAAACTTTACGAAACACATTAACAAATGGCAGAAAACATTTAACACTTAACTTTACAAAATACTTAAAGTTGATTTTTTTTTTCAATTTCTTCACCACTTTCAACTTTCTGTTTTTTCGTATCACTTGGATCTTCCTGTTTGCTTACTCCTACTAAATGCCTCTTTAAAAAATAACTATCCAAGGAAGATCGCTTCTGCCTGCTTTTGACAATGTTCCTGAAACGACTCAGGCAAACGTCATCGAACTGCGCAAGTATACGACCTGTGTAAGCTTTTTTGGGGTGTCTCTTTTCTACAAATGACTGCACTTTATGAAAAGCAGCTAGAGCATCCTTAATTTCTGCCATTGTCATAGGGTCGTCGTCCTCCTCCTCACCGCTGCTAGAGAACTCTTCTTGAACAACGGTATGTTGCATGGCCTCCAACTCCTTCAGGTCATCCATCGTAAGCTCCTCTTGGTGCTCCTCGATAAGGTCATTGATGTCGTCCTCATCAACGACCAGCCCCATGGACTTGCCGAGTGCAACGATCTCGTCAAGATCTGGTTGCAAAACAGTTTCAGAATCGTCAACTGTTTCTGAATCTGCATCAGCTTCGCCCATGTCGAATCCCTCGAGGTCTCGGGCGGATACGGCACCAGGCCAGAGTTCCCTCCACAAAGAATTCAAGGTTCGCCTCGAAACCTCCTGCCAAGCTTGATCGATGAGTCGGATGCATATGACGATGTCGAAATGCTCCTTCCAAAATTCACGCAAGGTACGGTTTGTGGTATCGGTGATGTCGCAACATCTCTTGAAAAGATGTTTTGTATACAGCTTCTAGAAGTTCGATATCACTTGCTGGTCCATGGGCTGGAGGAGAGGGTTGGTGTTATGTGGAAGATAAAGAACCTTGATAAAAGAATACTCTGCTAGGATATCTTCCTGGAGGCTAGGAGGGTGAGCAGGGCCATTGTCCAACAAAAGCAGACATTTCAGAGGGAGGCGCTTCTCTTCCAAGAATTTCTTCACTGTTGGGCCAAAACACAGATTTACCCACTCAGTGAACAAAAGTCTTGTTACCCAGGCTTTCGCTTTAACCCTCCACATCACTGGAAGCTTCTCCTTTAGCACTTTGTGGGCCTTGAAGGCTTGAGGAATCTCCGAATGATACACAAGTAGGGGCTTCACCTTACAATTCCCACTGGCGTTGGAACAAAGTGCGAGCGTAAGCCTGTCTTTCATAGGCTTATGCCCAGGTAGCTTCTTCTCTTCCTCCGTGATGCACGTCCGACAAGGCATTTTTTCCAAAAAAGGCCAGTCTTGTCACAGTTGAAGACTTTGCTGAGAACTGTAGCCTTCGTTGATCGTCATCTCGTCGAACGTCTTAATAAAGGCTTCAGCCACTTTCGTGTCAGAGCTGGCCGTGCCGCCGAATGGATGCCAGTCCGTTTCCGGAATTTTTCAAACCACCCACGAGAAGCCTTGAAGTCTGGGGTTGGCATCGATGTCCCTTCTCCTCTGTCGTCTTTGGCCTGGGCAGTCAAATCGCAGAAAATAGTGCTGGGCTTGTGACAGATTGCCGTCGATTTCTGTGTCTTTTATCCATACAAGAAGCAGCCCCTCCATCTCATCATGCACGTGGATCCTCTTGTTGGACAAAATAGTCACGCCCTTGAAAGGTGTAGCTGCTTTGATGGCTTCCTTCTGCTTAAGGATGGTGCCTATCGTCAACGGATTTCAGCCGTATGCCTTAGCAATCACACTCAACCACATGCCAGTCTCATACTTCTTGATTATCTCCATCTTTGTCTCCATAGAAAGTATCCACTTCTTTCCGTGAACTTCAGCAACTTTCTTGGGACCCATGACTATATGTAATTAAGTTATGTACTAATTAAGTTCTCACACAACACGATAAAGTTCAAAGCGAAATCACTAACACGAATTTATATTAACAAATGAATTCCGCGTGCGTACGATAATGATGCTGCTACAGAGTGGCCGATGACGCCTTTACGTAGAGCATGATGGGGTAGATGCTGACTAATAGGAGAGCAGGATCTTACGGCTGTGACTAGCATCAGGATCCAATGGGAGAGCGGGAGGATGGTGGCGAGTCTACTCAGTTGGCGGCGCGCGAGTTTTAAAACTGTTCTCGGTGGTCCGGGCGAATCTCAGGACTTTACAGTAACACCCTTTCGTAACCTGAATTATTTTCATATGCAGAGGCAAAAAATCTTTGTATTTGCTTTCGTAACTTGAATTTTTCGTAAGTTGGGACTTTCGTATGTCGAGGTTCCACTGTATTTTCAAAGGTTTGGAAATATTTAGTTTCTTGGATTGGTCTGTGGGAGCACTTACCAATAAAATAGAAGACTGTCCCTCACTGCAAGACAAGTTTGCAGTAGACTGACTTTGGGTGCTTTCATGTAGTACTAATAAAGCGATCCATGACAGAGGACAAGAGTTAGCAGCTCATTTTTTTCACTGTTATTCTCAAAAAGAGAAAGTTGTGGTGCTTATTCACGTTGAAAGGAGGAGGAGGCAAAGAAGCAGGAGATGGAATGATCCTCCCCCCTCTATGATTTCTCTTGCTAAGTGGAGGGGAAGAATCACTTCGCTATCGACTCTTCTTCCCAGAGAGAGCAGAATACTTCTCCCGAAAAACAGAGTCCAGCCTACCGAACACAGCTTGAAACAACGCCTCCAATGGCTCAGCAAAAGTAAGTGATGACGTGATAGTAGAATGGGATGACATCACAACGACAGGAAGAAGAGACGCCACCACAGCTGACATCATAGGCTGAGAGGATGCTGGGAGTGACATCACATCTCTAAAGGCACTGGTTGATGGCCTCACTGGCGGAGCAATAAGAGGCTACCCAATCAGCGTCAACGTTGACATAGGCATCCCACTAGGAGGCAGCACACAAGAGCCAAAGTAATGTAGTCCTGGAGGAGGCAAGACTGCCAGGGGGGGGGGGGTTACATACTTCCAAGAAATGGGGCAGCAGGCCATCCAAGGAGAGGGGACCCCATAGGCTTAGCAATGCCCAAACAGCCGCTATCTTGCTTGATTCCAAATCTGAAATTAATGAAACAGATGGTTTATCCTCCTCCCTCTCGGGAAGGACATTAGATCCCGAGGGAGAGGGGACTACATTAAACATAACATCATCCTGTGTAACTCCCAGGAGAGAGACAGAAGTACAACTGCAGCAGGGGAAGCACTACTTCCAACGACAAATAAATAGAAGAAAAGGAGGGGAACAGAAGTACAACTGTCTAAATGAGGAGAAGAAAACCCCTTCCATAAAGGACAAGTAGAAACTCTGCAATGCTCCCTCTTCTTGTAAAACAACTTCCACTGCAACTTAGGCCAGGCACAACATTCCGGGCAGGGATTAGTAACAGTACCAAAATTAGATCTGCACCTACTGCATGTTGTATGGGGATCTGTAATTGTAGCAGCTAAAAACCTGGAGCACGGAAAACCTTGAACACCTGGGCACATGCATTGACGAGGCCATGAAGACTCGGAAGGCTCCATGACAAACTACAATCACACACAGACACAACTGAAAACACAAAGAATCACAGGCAAACAAAGCAACCGGCTTGGAAGGAGAGCAAAAATGCCTACTCTCCAAAGGCGGTCAAAGAAGGACTAACGCGTCATGAGATACTGTGCTTGGTTGACAACCAGCTTCCACCTCATATATACGTGAGTTGCCAGATCCCACTGAATCCTTGCTTTACAATCTTTGATTGTTTTAATCAGTTTTCAACTGGCGCAAGAAGATTATCTTATTGTTAAGACCGAGGGTTTGTTAGCTATGAAAAATACAAATTGGTTAAAAATTTGTCATTTTGTTAAAAATTTATCTTTACTCTCAAAAAAACACTCTCAAAAAAACTACCTCCTAACCATACATCCTCAGCACCCTTTACATTGAAACTTTGTCAGTCCTTTCATAAGCCACTTCTAATTTTGTTTGTGATGATATATATTTAATTACAGTTTTACTGAAATTGTAAAAGGTATTTTTGATAGAAACTATTTGAAAGATAGTTTCATTACAAATTTTACCTTTGTACATTGATTTGATTTACCATTAACTCAACACTGATATCATTGCCAGGGTTCAGAGTATGCAGCCTTCATTTACAATGTTCATCATGGTTTACAGTTGGTCTCAGCATCTTTAGTCAATGTCCATTCTGGAAATAACAATAACAGTAGCAGTAAAAGAAATGCCTTTACTAGAAAGCCATATCTTGGATATTTCAAGGTTAGTAGAGTTTATATTTGCTGCTGCTTCCAAAACAGTGTGTTAAAATGAAGAGGCTTACTTGGCAGAAAAAAGAATTGAAACTTATTTAGTTTAATAACTATTAAACACAAACTGTATAGGTTTGGGATATTATTGGAATAAACCATTTGAAGAATGTGTATTATTTTACATTTTCTGTTCTGTTTTTAATTTCTTTCACAGATATGTATTGGATATGCATGACTTGCCATATACTTTTTATGCACTTACTAGAAAATATCTCATTTATTCATATCAGGCAAATGAGTTTGACTTTGTGGTAGTCAGTCTTCATGTCAAAGCTGTTCATTTCAATAGAAGGAAGAGACCCACAAGACATGAGGAAGACATGGAAAAAGTAAATAGTACTATATGTGAACCACACCAGAGTATGGAAGTGATGCAGTTAGCCCCTTTGGTGACAATTTTGAAAGAAAAGCTTGTTAGTGAGAGAGACATTGTACTTCTAGGAGATTTTAATATGCCTCCTGATGACAGTGGTAAGTTTTTCTAGTTATATGTATTTCAAATTTCCATGATAATGTAATGTAATAGCCTATGGTAAGACAAGTTACTATTGCATTTCATGACATGATAATCATAGGTGGTAAGTTTTTCAATTACAATACCACTACCCCCCAAAGTGATTTATAAATATCCCAACTGAAAAGCAGGTTGGATTTTATCTTTTATATTACCTTCTGATCTGATATTGACATTTTTTATTGTCTCAGTAGCTATTTAGCATATACAGGCGGTCCCGGGTTATCAGAGGGGGTTCTGTTTTTGGCGGGATGCTAATAATTGAAAACCACCATTAACAAAAACTGTGATGTATGTCGCATATTGTGCCAATATCCAGTTAATGGCACCCTTGTTATGTATATTATGGCACCATAACTCTAGTATTGGCACCTTATGGCGCCAATAACCAAAACTATGTGTGTTATGTCGCCATAAGTCACCGATTTTATGGTGCTAGACAAGCGTCATAAAACCAGATCGCCATTAACCGAGTCTGCTGATAATTGGGGACTACCTGTACCATGAAAGATTTTGATTGGCACTGTAGTCTAGAAGCCACATAGGTGGTGACTGTTGCACGGATCTGTATACAGCAGTTCTCTTCACAAAACGTTTCTTTGATGTCTAGGAATGATTTTTAGCTCGGGTACGTGATTCTGATATAAGGAGTTTTTTTCCAAGATGGCCACCAGATCGAAATCGGTTATGTTAGAAAATTTCTCTCTCTCATAATTGAGGGCTTCCAAAAAAATATTACAAGAGTTCAAAGTTGTGTAAAATACATTTTTACACCATGTTTTTGTATTTATAAGTTTAATTTAGTAACATTTGTTGTAGTGTTAGTAATAAGTTTGCCAAAAATAATTTTTTATGTTTTTGAAGGAAAATTTGTCTATCTCGCAAACAGGTGCTTCTAGAAAATACACGAGTTCAAAATTGTTCAAAATACATTTTTACACTTAAGGTTTGTCATTTCTAAACTTATTTACTATTTGACTTTTTGTTTTACTCACAATTTGAAAATATTTTTCTTGGTTTAGCTTCCTTTCACGCCACAAAAATAATCATAGGACAATACCTGGATGACAGTGGCATTGCAGAAGCGCTGATGGAAACTGAAGTATTCAGCCTAAAAGTGGTCGAGAATATACTAAAAGGCAATCACTATTCAAGAGGAGTTTGAGGTTTGGCTATAATTGCAGAAGTTATGCATCGCATCGAATATAATTTTGTGATTTTTTTGCCAACACAGAATATGAAAAAAATCAGTTACTCTTTACGCAGCTGAAGGAGCCTGAGGATTTCTGTGTAGAAAAGGACTTAGTTCCTACATGTCCTTTACAATAGGATTTACTTGCGGCGTAGCAGCTTGATATGGTCGTAAAATCTTGAATAAGGTGGTTAGGCAGTAACTACCTCCCAATAGGGGGGGAAACCCACCTGCCCAGACGTAAACACTCCAATTTTACTTGCAGCCATCTTTGAGTGAAGACGTGTGTTTAAGAGGTCTTGCTGACTGCTCGTTAATCTCTGCTTCAGAGATGACAGTGCTTCATTCTTTAGAAGCAGTACTGTGGAAGTTGGTGAAAAAGAAGCTAAGGAAGAAGAGGTCCTGAAGGTGTCACCTTCATCTTTGTCTTCATCGTCATCTCATGTCTCCTCACCTTCCTCTTCAAAGGGTTCTCGGCCTAAGAAGACGAAGGTAGCTTCTCCTTCCCACTGAAATGTCTCACCACAAGACTTCTAAGGGTCTACATCCTTCCCCCGGGAAAGGAGCAGCTGTCTCTCTTGTTGGCTCACATGGTCCTTCGGGAGTGGGACCATGACGCTGTCCCCAGGGTCTAGTGTCTCAGGAGCCTAAGGAGTTTGAACCAAGGTTTGTTCTCCTGTCTCTGGCACCAGGGCGCTGCTCATGGAACCAGGTCCTTGTCAGAGGCCCGTTCACGAGTTTCTCCAAATGTACAACCTCCCAAGGGGTTGTCATACATCCACAGTCAATGACGAGGAGTCCTCTCACCATCGTGACAGTGGTGCTGGGTGAGAGAAGGGACCGAGCCATGGTTTAGATCCACTTGGTCAAGCTAGGACTGACTTTCGTCAGGTGCCAAGGTTGATGTTGCTGTCCCCCGGGATAGGACATCTGGAGAAACTAAGAGAAGGTCCTCTATACAGCCCTCTTCACACGAGGTTTCGACCTCGAAGAGGACTGGGATGGGTCGTGAGGACGATGCATGTTCTTGCCAGGCCAAGCCGCACTGTTGCTAGCAATGGGCCGGCTGTCAGTAGCGCTGCTACCAGTCCTGCTTTTATTCCTGCTATCAGCGCTGCTATTAGTCCTGCTACCAGCGCTGCTACAGTGCCGCAAGAGCCTCTGCATTCTCCGGGAAAGCGTCTCACCACCACCAGGTTGATGACAGGATGTAGCTCATTCCTTTTGACAGCGCCACTGTGAGGAGGAATGAGAGCATCTGATCCTCTTCCCCCATTCCCTCTACTTCCTCTGGTGACACCGGGAGGGGCGAGGTGAATGGGAGGAATCCTGCAGTGTTTTCTCCACAGGATTCAGCGTCGGGGTCCTACGTTCCTGGTGGGGTCTTAGGGTTCCACCAGGCATACACCCACATCATTGAGGAAGGATCGTCTGCTCACTGTCTCGACACCTGGTGTTCTGATTCTTAGGATTCAAACACCTGGAGACTGTGTTCTCCCTTGTTCTTTCTGTCCTTTGGGCGGATTCCAATTTGCAGTCCCCTGTGGGGTGTCTTGCGTTTTGGGAGCCTCGAGTGCATATTCTGTTCTGTCTAGTTTACCTGTTCTCCACCAGGTGTGTTTCAAATGTTTTAGCTCTTGTCAGAATTCTCCTTGCTGCTATTGCGGTTAGGCAATTGTTGGTATTCTATGAAGTTTGGCTGTTTTACACTTGTTTATGGTATTGTAATTTCATTTTCCTAGGCTATCTTGCACTGGAAGCAAAACCAATAACATCTGGCTATGTAGGAATGATTTTGGTGTAACCAAGATGTTGAAATTGGAAGATCAACATTCAGTTTGTACTTGCAAGGGTACAGTGTGTGATCTTGGAACTACTAGATGTGAAGAGTGTAGGGAATTGTTCTTGGAAATTTATGCCTGAATATGTCAGATATAGGAAAGATGGGAAAATAATAGATTGCAAAAGTAATTACAGGCAGTCCTCGGGTTACGACGGGTTCGGCTTACGACGTTCCGAGGTTAAGGCGCTTTTCAATTATATTCATCAGAAATTATTTCCAGGTTTACGACGCATGTTCCAGGGTTACGACGCCTACAACGCTGATCTGACAGAAGAAATATGACACCAAAAATGCAAAATAATCAATATTTAAAGTTTTTTTTATGAAAATTGCAATAAGAATGCAGTTTACATAGTTTTCAATGCACCCAAAGCATTAAAAGTAAGATTTTTTTAGTATTTTTGACGATGTTCCGGCTTACAACGATTTTCGGGTTACAGCGGGTCTCAAGAACGGGACCCCCGTCGTAACCTGGGGACTGCCTGTAGTTAGGTCAGGACTTGAACCTGTCAGTTCTGTCCTACTCCTACTTAGTGTCCCTTTATCTGCAGCTATCCCTACTCAGACTAGGCATTTTGGTAGCGCTAGTATTGACTTCCTTTGTGGCTCCTCCTTCTGCTCCCCATTTGGTTCAGGAAAGGCGTAACGAGAAGTAGAACATAACATTAAACCTATTTTTAGTTCTAATACAAGTTGAATTGAGTTCGTTACAGGAAGTTGAATTGAGTTCGTTACAGGAACATACCGAATCCCTCCATAGAGTGTGCTATTTTTCGGGCTCCCTGTTAGAAGTAAGGTGTTCGTGCCTTTGTCTGTACATAGCCCAAGCCTAGGACTGCCCTGCGACAGTTGGTAATGTCCGCTGCCAGGGAACCGGGTCTGTTCTTGGGATGATGGAGTTCTGTGCCCTCCAATACCTACTTCGCCCTTTTCATGGTCTGAATCACGTTTAAAGCGTTCACCTAAGGACTGTTAAAGTGTTCACATAAGGACCCTTTTGGTAAGTGTTAATTGTCGCTCGGTAGGCCCATTCTGCCGTCATCAACACCTAGTTTGAGGTGTTAGTATACATAGGATCAATAACATATAATACAGACGGCCCTCGGTTAGCGGCAGGGGTTCCGTTCCTGGCCGCCGACTCCAAGTGATTTTTGACGCTAAGTGATTTTAAAGCCTACGGCCACCGCACACCTTCTTTCGAAACTCTAGACCAGTCAAAGACGCCATAATCCCATGCAGTATAGTACTATAGAATTTACTGTACAGTAGTACTGTACAGTACATTATAGCATTGTAAATACTGTAAAGTGAAAAAAGCCTAGCTTTAATCCTTTGAGTATCTAGAGTATATAAAGATATAATAAAGTTTATACAGTGTACTGGTAGCTGTAGTGTTCAAGTTACGATCGTTAGTCTTACAATAGTCCGATTTTATGAGAGATCAAATTTCAATGGCCTAACTTTATCCATCTTCTTGTTACATAAGTTCAATAACAGCAAAAGAGAATGATGAAAGTATGGTTTTGACGTTGTACTCGTTGCCTGAGCGTGTACAGCCATGAACGACTTTTTTTTTTCTAAGTACAACCGAACTGGACAACATCCGTTTGGCTTGTATTTCAATCATCGCACTACAGTACACTATTACCGTAATTGTTATAAATGGCTTTATGTATAGAATAGAACTGAGATATCTTAATGTAATAACTTTATTCGCTTTAGATCAAAGATCAGTCGGGAAATATACTGTTAAATTTAAACCTTGTTATAACTGAAGCTGAGAAAACTGTTCAAGCTGTTAATGACTATTATCGTACATCGGCAACAAGGATAAAACTGCAGTAAACGTATGCCATCAAACACAACCGTAGATAAAATTGGGATAAAATCATTTTAATCAAAACTACTGTGCATGAAAGAACACATTTTACTGTTGGTTTCACGCCGATATAAGATAAATAACGTAAAGTTTGTATTACGATGATATAAAGGATTATTGCGAACAGAATCACATAGTTTTTTACGCAATAAACATGCCGCCAACGTAGTCTGTTAACGAAAAAAAAAAAAAATATTGCAGTTCACATTCACAACGAGACATATTCAATAAATATTTCCACCTTAAAACACGTACAAGGAAAAATAACTTTGTCTCATATAAGTCAAGTATCTAGATATTCGTTTATGCTAACTAGAAGCAAGAAAATTTGCTCAGAGTTGCGTTATGGTGAAACAAACTCGTATTCATCAGCTGATTTCAAACCACAACATTGGCCGCTCTGCGGAATACAGTAGTACCTCGAGATACGAAATTAATCCGTTCCGAGGCGGCCTTCGTATAATGAGTTTTTCGTATCTTGGAACACATTTTACATGTAAAATGGCTAATCCGTTCCAAGCCCTCCAAAAACACCCCATTAAATTTCATAATAAAGCTAAATTGACCTATAAACAATGAAATACTACAACAATTTAGACCATTCAATACCTAAATTAAGAATAAAAATCCAAACCTGTAAATAAAGTGTATAATTAGTGTACAAGAAATATTATTACTGTAACGTAAAATGTCGAAGCTTACCTTTCGAGTGAGGCTATCTCCGAAAGTGGCAGCAGAGGAGGAGGAGGACAAACGGCAGATAACGTACGTACGTACACTTAACTTTACTAAAACACATAAGAAATTTAAGGAAAACTATAAAAATAAAATTTACGAAAAACATTAACAAAACTGTAACACTTAACTTACAAAAATCTAAAAATTATGTAAATTTTTTTTTTCTTTTTTTTTAATTTTACGAAGGCTTTTTTTTTTTTTACAGAATTTCAACTTCATCACCACTTTCAACGTTCTGTTTTTCATCACTTGGTTCTTCCTTTTTGCTTTCAACTTTCTGTTTTTTATCACCTGGTTCTTCCTTTTTGCTTACTCCTGCTAATGCTGAAGGCCTCTTTAAAAAATAACTATCCAAGGAAGATTGCTTCTGCCTGCTTTTGACAATGTTCCTGAAACGACTCGGGCAAACGTCATCGAACTGCGCAAGCATACGACCTGTGTGAGCCTTTTCGGGGTGTCCTTTTTTCTATGAACGATTGCACTTTATGAAAAGCGGCTAAGACCTCCTTAATTTCTGCCGTTGTCATAGGCTCCTCCTCTTCATCGCCGCTGCTGGAGATCTCCTCTTGAACGACGTTATGTTGTATGGCCTCCAACTCCTTCAGGTCATCCGTCGTAAGCTCCTCTTGGTGCTCCTCGAGAAGGTCGTTGATGTCGTCCTTGTCGACGACCAGCCCCATGGACTTGCCGAGTGCAACGATCTCGTCAAGATCTGGTTGCGAAACAGTTTCGGGATCGTCAACTTTTTCGGACTCAGCAGCACCAGCTTCGCCCACATCGAATCCCTCGAAGTCTCGGTCGGATACGGCATCAGGCCAGAGTTTCCTCCATGAGGAATTCAAGGTTCGCCTCGAAACCTCCTGCCATGCTTGGTCGATGAGTCGGATGCATATGACGATGTCAAAATGCTCCTTCCAAAATTGACGCAAGGTGAGGTTTGTGGTATCGCTGATGTCGAAACATCTTTTGAAAAAATGTTTCATGTACAGCTTCTTAAAGTTCGCTATCACTTGCTGATCCATGGGCTGGAGGAGAGGGGTGGTGTTGGGCGGAAGAAAAAGAATCTTAACGAAGGAATACTCCGCTAGGATATCTTCCTCGAGGCCAGGAGGGTGGGGAGGGGCATTGTCCAACACCAGCAGACATTTCAGGGGGAGACGCTTCTCTTGCAAAAAACTCTTCACAGTCGGGCCGAAACACAGATTTACCCACTCCGTGAACAAAAGCCTCGTTACCCAGGCTTTTGCATTAGCCCTCCACATCACTGGAAGCTTCTCCTTCAACACTTTGTGGACCTTGAAGGCTCGAGGAGTCTCGGAGTGATACACCAGTAGGGGCTTCACCTTGCAATCCCCTCTGGCGTTCGAACAAAGTGCGAGCGTAAGCCTGTCTTTCATAGGCTTATGCCCGGGTAACTTCTTCTCTTCCTCCGTGATGTACGTCCGACGAGGCATTTTTTTCCAAAAAAGGCCAGTCTCATCACAGTTGAAAACCTGCTGAGAACTGTAGCCTTCCTTGGTCATCATCTCGTCGAAAGTCTTCTTAAATGCTTCGGCCGCTTTCGTGTCCGAGCTGGCAGCCTCCCCATGATGCACCACCGAATGGATGCCAGTCCGTTTACGGAATTTCTCGAACCAGCCATGTGAAGCCTTGAACTCTGGGGTTTGCGTTGAAGTCCCTTCCCCTCCGTCGTCTTCCGCCTGCGCAATCAAATCGCCGAAAATAGCACTGGCCTTGTGAGCGATTGCCGTCTCCATTACTTTATCGCCAGCGATTTCTTTGTCTTTTATCCAGACGAGGAGCAGCCGTTCCATCTCGTCGTGCACATGGCTCCTCTTGCTGGACAAAATAGTGATGCCCTTCGATGGTGTAGTTGCTTTGATGGCATCCTTCTGTTTAAGGATGGTGCCTATTGTCGACGGATTACGGCCGTATTCCTTTGCGATCACACTCAAACGCATACCAGCTTCGTACTTCTTTATGATCTCCATCTTTGTCTCCAGAGACAGCATGCGCTTCTTTCCGTGAATTTCAACTTTCTTGGGACCCATGACTACGTTAATTTACGTAAAGTTACACAAATACGTAATAATACAGTCTTCGCACAACACGATAATATGTACTGCAACGAAATCACTAACGAATTTACGTTACTAAACTAAATCGTTGGAGCGAACGAATGCCGAATGCGTACGGTAAAGTTTCGGGTGCGAAGTGGCCGAGGTAAAGCACGCCAACACGTAGTACGTATGTATAGAAGATGCATGATGGGAGGGATGCTGTCCAATCAGAGAGAAGGATCTCATGGCTTGGCTAGCATCAGGAACCAATGGGAGAGCAGGAGGATGGTGGCAAGTCTACGATAACTAAGATGGCGGCGTGCGGCGCGAGTTTCAAAATTGTTATGGGGCAAATCTCGGACTTTCAGAAACCTTTCGTATCTTGAAAACTTTTCGTATGTAGAGCAGTAAAATTTTTCGCAATGGCTTTCATAACTTGGATTTTTCGTAAGTTGAGCCTTTCGTATCTCGAGGTACTACTGTACTGGCTTAAATTTGCCATAGTATTTTATAATACAATAATATGAGAATACATACAATATTCTTGGATACAGTGAAATAATGTATAACTTTTTAAAGGATTTATGGAAAAAATGCATAATTAATAAAATAACACCATGCATATTTCGGAACAGTGGCGGACAAGAACGAACATGAAAAAACATCCCCTGACAACGTGGAGCGTAGTTACAAAGGCTGCCTTAATTTGTATCTTATTTATGTACAAAAATGAAAATACCTTTATGTAATATATTTTCATACACATTTTAAACATAAAAGCATAAACATTTTAAAAATCGACACATCGATCGCTAAATTTGCACTCTTTTTAACTCTATATTTTCGGAAGAGCAGCATACGGCGGCATACAAGAACGAACATAAAAAAACATCATAGTTGATAACTTGAGGGGCAGTTTCAAAAGCTGCCTTTTTATCATATTTCTGCACAGAAATAAAAATACCCTATTCATAATACATTTTCATACACATTTTAAACATAAATGCATAAACATTTATAAAATCGACACATCAATCGCTACTTTGCACTTTTTTTAAATCTATATTTTCGGAAGAGCGGCAGGCAGCGGCTCACAAGAAAGAACATGAAAAAACATCGTATTTGATAACGTGAAGGACAGTTTCAAAAGCTGCCTTTATATCATATTTCTGTGCTGAAATAAAAATACCTTACATGTAATACATTTTCATACACTTTTTAAACAAAAGCATGAACATTTATAAATCGACACATCCATAGCTAAATTTGCACTTATGTAACTCGATATTTTTGGCATAGAACAGCGTCAGAGGCATATATTGTACCCTGATACCTACGTAATAACTCCATAAAATTTGTTAACCCTTAAACGCCGAAGCGGTAAAAAAAAAATTGTCTCCCGTATGCCGGAGGTGTTTCAGAGTGAGCGCGGAAGCGGAAAAAATATTTTTGTCAAAAAATCACAGCGCACTTAGTTTTCAAGATTAAGAGTTCATTTTTGGCTCCTTTTTTTGTCATTGGCTGAAGTTTTTTTTAGTATGCAACCATCAGAAATGAAAAAAATTATCATTATCATATATAAATAATGTGATATATGATAGCGCAAAAACGAAATTTCATATATAATTGCATTCAAATCGCGCTGTGCGCAAAACGGTTAAAGATAACAAGTTACTTTTTTTTGTTGTAATGTACACTAAATTGCGATTATTTTGGTATATAACACATTGTAAAACGATAAAAGCAACACAGAGAAAATATTATCACAAAATAATGCATGAATTCGTAACGCGCGGACGTAAACAAATATTTTTTTCAAAAATTCACCATAAATCTAAATATTGTCCTAGAGACTTCCAATTTCTTTCAAAATGAAGACAAATGATTGAATATTTCTGTACTGTAAGAGTATTAGCTTACAATTGCAGTTTTCGACCATATCTAACAAAGTTGACCGAATGTCAAATTTTTTTATATATATTTTTTTTATATGCAATTATTTCGGAAATAAGAAAAGCTACAACCTTCAAATATTTTTCGTTTTATTTTACATGAAATTGCGCACATTTTCATATATAAAACTCTATGAAATGCCTAATATGAAACGGAGCAAATATTCCGAGAATGGGACGTACGTATTTCGGAGATTGGTGGCGGAGAATCCGCGGACGGAGGGAAGGAAAGATTTTTTTTTAAATTCACCATAAATCTAAATATTTTGCTAGAGATTTCGAATTTGTTTCAAGATGAAGATAAATGACTGAATATTACTAGACTGTAAGAGTTTTAGCTTACAATTGCGTTTTTCGACCATTTCGGTAGAGTCAAAGTTGACCGAACGTGGTTTTTTTTTTTCTATTTATCGTGATTTATATGCAAATATTTCAAAAATGAGAAAAGCTATAACCTTCAATTATTTTTTGTTGTATTCTACATGAAATTGCGCACATTTTTCTTTTCATATAAACTTTATGTAATGGCTAATTTAAAATGGTGCAAACATTACCACAATCGCACGTATGATTTTTTCGGAAGAGTTACTGGCTGCGACGTAAACGAAAAATAAAATTTTTATTTTTTTTCATAAATTCACCATAAATCAAAATATTGTGCTAGAGACTCCCAATTTGTTGCAAAATGAAGGTAAATGCTTGAATATTACTAGAATATAAGCGTTGTAGCTTACAATTGGGTTTTTTGACCATTTCGGTAGAGTCAAAGTTGACCGAAGGTTGAAATTTAGGCAATTATCGTTATTTATATGAAAATATCTCAAAACTGATAAAAGCTACAACCATGGGTTGTGTTTAGTTGTATTGTGCATGAAATTGCGCACATTTCCATATATAAAACTTTATATAACGGCTAATATTAAAATGGTGCAAACATTACCACAATCGCACGTATGATATTTTTCGGAAGAGTTACCGTGCGGACGTAAGGAAAAAGTTTTTTCATAAATTCACCATAAATCGAAATATTGTGCTAGAGACTTCCAATTAGTTGCAAAATTAAGGTAAATGATTGAATATTACTAAAATATAAGAGTTTTAGCTTACAATTGCGTTTTTCGACCATTTCGGTAGAGTCAAAGTTGACCGAAGGTTGAAATTTTGGCAATTATCGTTATTTATATGAAAATATCTCAAAACTGATAAAAGCTACAATCATGAGTATTTTATTGTTGTATTCTACATAAAAATGCACACATTTTCATATATAATACTTCATGTAACGGCTAATTTACAATGGTACAAAAATTATGTCAAAGTGACAAAATAATTTCCGAGATGTGTCACAGATACTTTTTAGTGCGGCAAGAAAGAAATTCGATCTTGCGCGCCTGCATAACGATTGTAAACAAAACAACAACTTGATCCCTGAACTCCCAGCATCCCCCAAGGCGCGTGATTCAAAAGTTTTAGGCTGGTAGCCCTATAAGTATTTTTCCGCGAATTTAAAAAAAAACTTTTGTAAGTCGACGTAAAATACGTCCAGTCGGCACATGAAAGACAAAAAATGTCGACGTAAAATACGTCCAGTCTGCAGTAAAGGGTTAATATAATTTGCATAACCTTTATGGTCTGAACGGCATTTCTACAAATGTATGAACTCGTTAGACAACGGTGCTAGCGGCGCTGTTAACTGTCAATTCTGCCATAAAAATACCTTTAAAATGCCTTATTTTTTTAATGAATATTTTTGACGACAGCCGTAAAACCGATTCTCCGTTGAGCGATTGCGCCTGTATAGGCATAGACAATTTTTTTTTAGATGATAATGTATCTGCAGTGAGTTTTTCACATTTAGATATTGTTGACTTAGTTGAGTGTTTCTCTCATGTTTTGAGTATTCTAATTTCTCGTCTGCTAGCATATTCCTTTTTCTTCGTAATGCTTGTGTTCACTCTTTGCCTGCTTTCTCTTTGGCTATCAGCAAATCTCTTACTACTGCCTTGATTAATATTCCTCTTTCAAGTCTACACTGTCTGTAGTATCTAATGTTCTCTCCAAGTTAGATATTATTCTAGCTTCAGATCTTTCTAATGACGTTTCATATAAGAATGCTTTCAAGTATGTAAGTTTGCTTTTGGACCAGGGAGGAAAGTCATCGTAACTCCTTTCCCACCGCCTCCCGATCTTTGCTATGTTCTTGCTCTCGTTTTCTTTCCCTCAGTCGACTCGTGCGGACGTTGTTGACTTGTGTGGATGTAGTAGTTGATTTGTGCAGACTTGGCCGAGTCCTGAGTTGTTTAAAACTGTCTTTCTTTCATCGAGTTGTGGTGGATGTGATAAAGCACTCGGCTGCCGTCACCTCCTATCGACAAGTGTCGCTTTCTGTTGCCAAGGGTTGCAAAGAAAGAGCAATCCTTTAAGCTTTTTTGTTTACCTCATGTCGGCAGCTGTCTCCTCCTGTCGCCCGCTGGCAGAAGAAAAGTGAAATTGAGTTGGAGGAATTCGTTCGGGCTGGTCGGCGTTTCTTGCAACATTACGCTTTGCTGTATCCTCATTTTGTTGAGGAAAGAGGCCATATAGAGAATATGTCTTGCTTGTCTTAGCATATTTCGGTGCCCTCTAAATATTGGAGAAGAGAACCAATGTTTTCTCCTGTAAGAGAACATTTCGTTACTTTTCTCATACTCGGACGCACAAATCTCCCTTTAGGTCTGCCTTGGCTTGTCGTCTTGTTTCTTATAAAGTCGTGGAGAGCCAAAGACCGCCTCTTGTGGTACAAACACTTATTGGTCGGACCTTTAACTCTCTTTAGCGGGAGATTCGCTTTCTTTCTCTTTACTCTGGGGAAATGAACTTGAGACTGACAGACATGCTGATGGAGTTTGTCTAGCTTGTAGAGTTGTTACCTTTTACTCATTAGCTACGTTGTCTTGTCTCTGCGTCAGCTTAGAGAGGTGGAGGCGCCAACCCAGCGAGTTTTTGAAGCCAGCTTTAGGATTTTCCGCCAGTGGGAGTTTTAGCAAGGAAGACCAGTAACTCAATTCTGATGCTGCAAGGTAATGTCCTCATGCTTATACTCACTCGGTTTGGAATAGTGAGAACACGTTCACTTTGTCTGATTAATATGCAGCTCGGGTTGAGGCGATAAGGGAGTATCTATTGGTAGTCTTGTTTTATACCTTTCGGGGGTAAGTGCAGACCTCAGGGTTTGGATATGGACAGATGCAACCTCCTAATATGCATGGAGAGACTTGGGACCAGTACCTTACATGGTGGAGACAGTGAAGGGCAGTTGTGATTCTTTTTTGGTTGTCCTCCAATGGTTTAATCTCCCTCTTATAGCTTCCTTTGTCTTCAGCAGAAACCTCTCATAAGCCTCTTTTTAGTAGGAGGTTGTATATAGAGGGAGTGATGGTCCAAGGGTAATTTTTTGAGACAAGTTCCATAAGCAATTGGAGATATTCTTGGACATTTGGAGACTGAATAACAGGAAGTGTCTGCCCACATACTTTTTGGTATTCTAGCATGGTTTTAGTGCCTTTCCAAAGAACGGTCAGACTTGTGGTACACAGGCAGAACGTATTCCACTTACCAATACATCCTGTCATGCAAGTTCCTTCAAAATGTTTTTACAAGAAGGTATTGCTGTTCTGTGCACTTTGTTTGGGTTAGTGTGCAGCCCTTTATAAGTTTTGTTAGGGACTTGCTGCCCATTGGTGGATGTTGTCGACTTTAGGAACAAGACACTTCTACTGAATCAGTGATTCAAGTTGGCCAACTCTGTCAACAGTATTCCAAAGGCCAAGGACCTGTTGCTTCTTCTGTTCCAATTTCCATGCATTATATTTTTAATTCTCTATATCCCCATTCTTATCTAGTGATGTGGGGATGATAATTATGCATGCTTGTTGGTCAGATGAATAGGCATGTGCTTCTTGAAGAAGTTTAGGCCTGAAGGAGACTTTCTACATGTTAAGGGCTTTTCCTTATAAGGAAACATGGCCTCACTGGGGATTTTTTCAGATAATCATGCTCAATTAATGTACAGTTTCAGCGTAAGAATTACAGCTTACAAATATTGTTCATTAAATTTGTAAGTAATCCAGAACCATCTTTGGCCCCAGGACTGTAGGAGGGACTCTGTAACCAAGAATTGCCCATTTTGTTCTTAAATCTAAGTCCAGGTTTTGGACTTAGATTTAAGATTTGTCATGCAGCACAAACAGAGTTTAACTAGTGTCATTACACTTCCATGCAACACGGAATGGTCAACACTACACTTTGTTCCTCATTGGACAAGTGGTTTTCGCGCTCGGCCACCAATTTGGTGGTCCGAAGTTCAATTCTCGGCCTGGCCAACGCGGGATCTGAGGAGTTTATTTCTGGTGATAGAAATTCATTTCTCAGTATAATGTGGTTCAGATCCCACAATAAGCTGTAGGTCCCATTGTTAGGTGAACAATTGGTTCCTAGCCACGTAAAAATATCTAATCCTTCGGGCCAGCCCTAGGAGAGCTGTTAATCAGCTCAGTGGTAGGGTTAAACTAAGATATACTTAACACTACATTTGGTAAAACTTTTTAGATGTCAGGGCAGTGGAAAGACATCAGGATGCTTAGCAGGTTTATTCCTGGTCAGAAACAAAGTTTTTGTGGAAGTTTGCTGCTTTGAGTGAAATGAAACAACATATTGGTTTGATCACTCATTCTGTGGAAGGACAGTGTTTTGGCAATTGGGGATTCAGGAAGAACAAACTGCCTACAAGGGCCTTTACATCCGTAAGTTCGACACTTGGTGTGGGATTTAAGGAGCACTCATTTAGACTAATTCGCATAATTATGAACAGGAACAACTAAATGATTACTACTTCTTTGATGGGCCTCAGGCTTGAGCAGTGGATGTTTCCTTAAATTTGGCCTAATTTAGACTCATAGGCCTGCCCCTCATATCTACTCTGAATACTATTGAGCAATTTCAAGTTCAAGAATTGGTTAGGGTCTCCTGTAGAGCCCTTGTAGCCTCAGGGCAAATAATATTCAGAATTTCCAATGCTCTCAGTAGATCTCATTCTTCTGTTAAGAGGATATCAACTCTACTACACAATTCCCTACACATCCATTAACTTAGGCATCTCCTTAACTGCTTGGAGATGTTAGAAAGTCCCCTCCCAATAAGAAGATTTTCAAGTTATCATAGGATCTGTCCTTAATTTAAAACTGCCGTGGCCTGGGGTCAGAAGCAGTAGTCTGTGTATTGCTGAGGGTGCAATTCTAGAGAAATTTTCGCCACCTGGAACTTTGTAGATGTACATGTTTTCTGTTTAGAGATAATAAGACTTTTCACTCCCTACCTCCAAAGTTATTGTTCCATAAGTACTTTCCTCAGTATTGCATCAAGTTTTAGATCTTGCTGAGGACCAGCACTGTAAGGTGTTGAGATTGAAGCCCCTTCATCTCTATACTATTAGTGTCTCTGGAGTTTAGACGCAGGTCTAAACTTTATTTGAATTTACTATGAAACCTTTTATTTAGCACTAGCAGCAGTTAATAAGTAGATTTATTGCCAGCACCCTTCTTTAAGCTATTATAAAGGGAATGCTATTTTAGCTCTCTGCCTTAGAGCTGAGAGTTATGTTAAGGCTACGTTTTACAGTGACCTGTAAGAATTCCAATGTAACCCCTTACTGGGGAAGAAGAGGAAACTTCTCTGTCCTGTTGGGACAATTAAAAGTTAATCAGATAGGTTAAACCTAGAACATCTTTATCATCCTTTTAGAAACCTTGAACATCTTTGTCAAAGGTTAATCGTGGAAGAGGCAAAGTTAACCTTTTGTTTTGTGGTTTTAGGAAACATAAATGTCATTGTCAAAGGTTAAGCCTGGAAGAGGCAAAAATTAACTTTTTGTTTTGTGGTTTTAGAAAACCTAGCTGCTGCCTTTGCCAATGGTTAAGCTTGAAGGCAAAATTAACTTTTTGTTTTGTAGTTTTAGAAAACCTAGAATGTATTTGTGAAGGTTAAGCCTGGAAGAGGCAAAGTTAACGTTTTGTGTTGTGTTTTTTAGAAACTTATAACGTCTTTGTCAAGGAACATGAGGTCCTCTGTGACGTATTGAATAGGCTAGTGCATGAGAACTAGCTCCATATACAGTAGTACCTCGAGATACGAAAGGCTCAACTTACGAAAAATCCAAGTTACGAAAGCAAAGACGAAAAATTTTACTGCTCTACATACGAAAAGTTTTCAAGATACGAAAGGTTTCTGAAAGTCCGAGATTTGCCCCATAACAATTTTGAAACTCGCGCCGCACGCCGCCATCTTAGTTATCGTGGACTCGCCACCATCCTCCTGCTCTCCCATTGGTTCCTGATGCTAGCCAAGCCATGAGATCCTTCTCTCTGATTGGACAGCATCCCTCCCATCATGCATCTTCTATACATACGTACTACATGTTGGCGTGCTTTAGCTCGGCCACTTCGCACCCGAAACTTTACCGTACGCATTCGGCATTCGTTCGCTCCAACGATTTCGTTTAGTAACGTAAATTCGTTAGTGATTTCGTTGCAGTACATATTATCGTGTTGTGCGAAGACTGTATTATTACGTATTTGTGTAACATTACGTAAATTAACGTAGTCATGGGTCCCAAGAAAGTTGAAATTCACGGAAAGAAGCGCATGCTGTCTCTGGAGACAAAGATGGAGATCATAAAGAAGTACGAAGCTGGTATGCTATTGAGTGTGATCGCAAAGGAATACGGCCGTAATCCGTCGACAATAGGTTTTAGGGCTGTTGCCTTGTATAATAAGGCGCCCTATGAGGTAATGTTAGACTTGCGATAATCTTACGCTAAGTCGGTTGGTATTGCACTTCCAGATTCAATGGCGTGTCTTGAGGTTTGTAGATCACTTACGAAGTCGGTATTATCTTCTTGGTTATGACGACGATGTGTTAAACTCATGATGATTCGGTGATTAGGTGAGGATCTAGTAGAAACCACGAAGTACAAAAATACTTATATTCTCTGAATTTACATGGTGAAGATCAAGTAGGATTGTACAAGTCTTCTAATGACGATAGCTTGATTGCTTCTGCCAATGATGATGGCTAATTCTATTCTCTCTACATGATAAAGCTTAGGTAAAGAGGTACAGGTCTTCTAATGACGATAGCTAACTCTACTCTGCTCCGTCTACCATCTCGGTTACCAGTCATAAAGGAACAGACAGTAACTCGAACATATGAACATACAATCAGATGACATAGTTACATACGAACATACAATCAGATGACATAGTTACTAACCACGTAGGCCGCTTGAGTTATAGGTCACGGTGTTTGTCTCAAGCAGGAACTTGCTGGACTAAAGTTTATAAAACAATTGAATGACTACAGGTGACGGCATGTTATCTTAGTCTACATACTTATTGTATACGTCATCTTTAGCGTCTCTAGTCTGATCACATTCCTGCAAGCAATCTGGTTGACCTCTTTAGTTTTAGCCTTTTATATATATGGACTAACATTCCATATTTTTATTATGTAAACACTTCCATTAGCTCGGTCAGCTACCAAAACCAACCACTGAATATTACTCAAGCTTGACTTGCATTTGACTTATAGGAGTGTGATACAGACACTATGTGAAAATAGAAAGTACTTATAAGTAAAAAAAATTCATGGTGTACACAAATACAGATTCAAGTAATAAAATATTAGACATAACATGCATATGATATTCGTAAATAATAGTGATCACGTGATATATACTGATACAGTTTTTCACTTCATCTCTTTAAGATACATATGCTACAGAAAATACTAATGTACTCTGATAATCGCATAGAACAAAGATTAACATGATAAAAATCATGTTTATGCTGATTGATTCGTTGATTTTTATGCTAAATGTTATATGTCTGCAGTTATTGGTAAGATAAAAGGTAACAGATTGATTATAGGCTACCTGATTTGTTTATACATATGTATATGGATTCATATAATTATGATTAATATATGTGCACTTTAAATAGATTCCTGTTGCGTACACACAAAGATATATTTCGATTCTGTTACTTATGATCATTTATATATAGGATACATGATACTTTATATATATATAGGATACATGACCGAGGTTATACTACTTCACATTTAACTAGCGTTCGAACAACTTTTCGTCCATTACACAGTTCCAGACAACCACCTATAGCCAAATGAAAGGGCCAATTTCAAATGGTTAAAACAAGGGGAAAATTTGCCTGGGCGGGTCCAACGTTCTATTTTGCGCTCATACTTGTTCTCTGCATCCTAAGCCACACGAATACGTTCGCGATGAATAAAAATCACCCTCAGCACGAGTCCTTTTCGCCAGCAAAGTAGAGTTGAATATCCTTCGGGTCGTAATTGTCGGAAGTATGTCCCTTTTGTAGTCGATTTCCGACAGCCGCCGGAGCGTTCCGCATTAAAACGAGATTAACGACGTGATACGGTCTCGGTCGAAGAAGTCACTTATGATGGTGCGTATTCCTTTCACATCGTAGGCGGTTGTTACTCGACTGCCGTCGTCCGCAGCGACGAACGATTTTTTTGAAGTTGCGATGTGAAACTCTCGTACTGCAGGATACTGTAATCAGGTTCCATTAATCTGCCTCCAAGTGAAATTATATTTGTCACAAGGGCAAAGTAAATTCAGACGACATCCAAATACAGGGGGGGAGAAAGCCATTTAGTACCAGACTTAACCCACATGAATTCGCTGATATTTGTGGAATTCAAAAGAGTCAGATGTACAAACTTTTTTGTCCATGGCATTAATAATGAGTGAACCTATCCAGGTCTCTGATGACTGTAAAAATATCCATAATTATAAAAAATAAACATATCAATACGAATCCCAAAGAAAATTCGATATTACTGGTAGTAAGTTACTAGACAAAGAAGTGTGAAACGGAGCTGTTTTTAAGATTGCCAGGTAACATTAGAGTCAAAGAGAATATTAATCATGATTCTGTATTTCTCTATGCTAACTGAAATTAAGTTGTTATAAAATCTGATCCTATGTGCCCCTAACAAAAGTTTCATATTCAATTTTCTCGCGCGCATCCTCTGAGGTTAATTTTAAAAACTTTATTAATAGGCAGGCGATGCAACGAAAGAACCCACTATGTAACTAATTTCTATATAAACTTTTAAGTTTTTTTTTCAAGAAAATGTGACATTTTCCCATGAATGTGATTTACTTGGATTGTAATAAACTAATGTTGCAAGTAAATATTTCATATCCATGACTTGATACTTCTAAATGTCTATGAGGTTCAGAAAAATTAATTCATTTTGTTGTTATAGAAATTCTATTTGCTTATTTTGTTCATTAATTTTAAAATGATTGCAAGTCCTTAACTAAATTGCATTGCACACACGGATAAGAATATGTCATGTGGTATGTCATGTGACCTATGAACCACATGTGAAGTTCATGAGCTAAGCATTCCTTTCTCCAGTCAACCTGCTTCGCAAGCGGAGACGGCACAACTGATGAAGCCTGTGTAAGCAGATTATTGAGGTTAAAAGGAACAAATGCTGATACGGCAATGATGACGTCGTCACTTGGCAGGAGATTGCTCTCAGCCAGCTAAGAGTTACGTTACTTGCTGTAATAAATACGACTTTAGGATAAATTTTTTGGTTTTTAATACTCGACCCACACGAGAAGAATGTCTGAAAAAAAAACAGTACCAAAATTGAACAATATATTAGTTTCATGTTGGAAATCTGCATGATTGTAAATAAATGTAATACTGTTAAATTAGATATTCCTTATTCAAACTAATGAAAAGGGTTTCCATACAAATTTTATATATACTATTTGCCCTGTATAAGATTATTCGCATAGATATACATTTTCACTTCTAGACTTCCTGACTTTAAAATCTCTTTTATTTTATTTTATTTTATTTTTATTTATTATTATTTTTTTTTTCATTGACTACGAATATAAATCACCGGGACAGACAATATGTCAGTAGGTTTTGATATGTGTTTGAACTTTTAGCTTATTTGTCATTACTAAAGCGTTAAGTTAGAGTTCAAATCTTTATGCATATATATTTGGATATTTAATTAACCTATGGTTACGTTTTTGCTTATTGATTTTATCGTGATTCCTTTTTTGTTATAATTTGTAACCCTTCCGACTTCTTACGGAGTGTATTATATTGACTCCACTTGTATCCATATTTATTTTGTTTTTTTATATTTATTTATTTATATATTTTTTTATATATATTTGATAAATTAATGGTTGGCTTGAATATGTGGAAAAGTGTTCTAGCGGCGTACCGTATAAGGCTACTTGCGGCATCAATTCTATAGATACAAGATATAAATGATAAAGGTATTTAAAACCGCGAGAACCGCTATAATCCAGTTCGGATCCAATATCACGAGTTGTAACTCGTAAGACATTGACACTTTCTTATTTATCTCTTATTCTACCAAACCGATTGACTCTGGGCGATAAAATATATTATTGGTTTTCTTAATGGATAGGAATTCACACAACGTGTTAAGGAGATTATTATTGATTTACACCACCCGAGTCACAGATTATTATGTGTTGAATTCAATGTTTACTGATTTAGCACTCATAAATATTCCTAACGCACTCAATTACGGTGTTTGTTTTTAGTGCTATTAATTCTATATAACGTGTCAAGGAACTATTAACACTAAGAAGTGTTTATTCCCTCTATCAGACTCTTAATTAATGTAATAATTCTAACGTATATTCTTTCAAGGATTGATTTGGCACAGGATAGGCCCCTAAACTGACAGGTGTTTTAGTGTATCCCTTGTTTTTCATGACACATGTTACAATTAGTTATGTGCTTTTTATATCTGTAAGCATCGTAGGCCAGTAAAATAGTGATTTGGCTTTCTGTGACATAATATGGAACCGTGGATGACGGAATGCAACCAGTTTAGGACGATTGGTATGAAAGAGATTATTACTACTACCTGGTCGTTAGTCACCTGCTGTGTTCTTCAGGTTTTCCTCGTCACGGACCTACATATAATATTACATTTGATTACATTATTCTGATACACATACTTTAAATATACTTTTGCTTTAGGGTTTCTGCTCGAAGTGTTTATTGTTTTTGCTTAGTCGCTGACCCTGTTTCCGTTCGAAGTGTTTATTGTTTTTGCTTATTGCTGTTGACACTTGATTTGTTCAGTTTGTAACAGTTCTGCGCTCCAACCCAGATATTCAATGCTCGCGATCTCTTGGGTTAAGGAATTTTCTTGTTTAGATACGGTTTTAACAATAGGCACGGATGTTTCTATATTTTTTAGTCTAATTAATGGTTCTTTGCAGTATGGTGCGGGATTGCGGGATAATGCGTCAGCTATGATAATTGCTATTCCAGGTAGATATCTTATCTTGGCCCCAAAGACCTGAATGATCATTTGTCACCGAGTTCCTTTTGGACTGTGATTAAAGCCTTTGAAAAACTCGGTAAAGGACTCATGTTCAGTAAGGACTTTATCAGGATAGCCATGGATTATGAACTTAAAATGTACTAGTGAGTTAAAGATACCTAGCCCTTCCTTGCCTATTACTGCATATTTACTTTCAGAAGGCTTTAGTTTACGTGAATAAAAAGCTATAGGAAAGAACTGTTTATCATATTACTGAAGTAGTACCCCTCTTACCCCTTGGTCTGAGGCATCTATTGCAATAAAAAAAAATTCCTTATTTAAATCAGGGATTTTTAAGTTAGGTGAGCTGCATTATTCCGCTTTTAAGATATCTAACGCCTGTTGATGCTTTTCAGACCATAATAAATCTATGCTCTTCTTCGTAAAATCTGTTAAAGGAGCTGTCATGATTGAAGAGTTACATATTTACATACGATTGTAATACCCACCACAGCGCAAAAGTGCTGTATCCCCCTTTTACGTTAATAGGTATCGGAAAGTTATGAATAGCCGACACCTTACCAAGGACTACTTTAAGACCTTGACTAGACACATAAAACCTAGATAAACATGTTCGGTTTTTAAAAACTCACATTTAGATATTTTACTCTGAGATTATTTGTCTTTGTCTCTGTAGCACTAGCTCTAGTTTATGTGAATGTACTTCTAAGGTATTTAGAAAAGATTATAAGACCAACCATATAAGCATGTAGGGTATCCCCTAAAAAGTCTCCAAACACTATATTGTAATTATGGTGCAACGTAAGCCGGAGGCATACGTAAAAATTGATAATGTCCCCTGAGTGTGCTGAAAACAAAGTAAGAGGTTACAATCACTTAGGTAAATGGTATCTGGTAAAGAAAGCTTTTTAAAGCAAGTCCAAGCTGGTGAAAATAATTTATTCTGGCGTTTTGAGGGAAAAATTATATGGGCTCTTTGATTTCCTAATGACTCCTATTACTAACATTTTTCAACTTCGTCATTTATCTCTATTTTGAAATTTCATTGAGAATCTATACGAAGGTACATATATAGCTTTATGTTTGTCCTTAGACCGTATTTTGTTTTCAATGACATCCGTTTTTCTCCCAGAGATCACTCGCTAGTGGAGAAACTTCCTGGTATTCAGATAAAAGATAAAAAAAAAAAATTCTGCTGAATCACCTCTGCTTGAATGACTTTACTGATATTACTTTAGATAGAGTATAAGAGTAACTTGTTGCTGCGAGTCAACCGTGTATAGGGCTTTGTTCGCGGAAATCGTTATATGTCAGAGTGTCGGGAAGGTTTAAAATTCGTGGGTGCATGCTTCTCGAGATTTTGCGTGCACACTGCGACTGCAGTTGTGGGAGAATTCTGTTGGGTCATTTGAACAATGTTACGATTTATGAGACAAATGTATAGTTCCTCTATATAAGTTATTATTTGATTAACTGTCTCTTTTTGTTCAAACGGATTTTAATATGTTTGAAGGTTTATAGAATTTTCCTTTGATAAACACGCCTTATTTTGCAGGATGTAAGATAATATTTTGTATACCCCTAGATGGATATCTTACAATTACACTAGATTACCAGCACAATGTTTTTTTTTTTTTATAACTATAGAGGTATCTGTAAGCGCTCGCTTATCCGGACTTTTTCAATTAGGGAAGTTCGAAAAACACAGACAGAGATGTTCCGTAAATAAAAAGGATATTACGTGGACTAAAGGCATAAAAACAAGATATTCTAATTTTTACGGCGCGTACAGTCGGGCTTAATCCACCACTACTTATAATAACTTATTGTATTAAAAAAAAACGAGGACCTGCTCTGATTACTTGATACGGTCGTTTGCTGCATAGGGAAATTCCTTTTTAATTTTTCCAACATCGCTCTCCCTTTCCGCTGAAGTTGCTTAAATGGAATGTGCTTTGCTTGCTACACTCGGCAGATTTAACTGACCCTGACCGTCTGACTGGATGACATAGTAACCAAGTATGCTTTAAGCACGATTTGTTTGTTTCTGAAAGGGCTACTGTTTACCTATTTCTTTTTGTAATAATTAGGATCCTTCTCTCTTATTACCATCGGCAACGTATTGTATGTTTTTAGCATTATGTTGCTGCTAGTTACATATAAAGCAACGAACGTATGAATGACGAACTATAAAGAATTGAGCGATTACTTATTAAGACAAGTTATCTCTACTGCATTCAATATTAATTGTTTGTACTTGCTGTTGTTTACTTCATTCTTTGCTAAAATTTGAAATAGTGAGGGATCCTGGTCAGCGCATTTAGCCTAATGAAAGTTTTTTACAGACATGTTATTCTTTGCAATCCAGCCGTATTTTTAAAGTTAAGTTGAGTCATTGAGGTTCGATATTTTATATAACTCAAAAAACTCAAGGCTAAAACTGCGATCGGGACTTGCAAAGGAGCATTTATTGTCATGACCCGAAATAGTGTTACCTCTAATTTATCTAGATTTGTACGGGCGTTCCACTTGTTTTTGTGTGTTTTCTTATCACTACGGTGCCTAACGACCCTATCCATGCATCTGTATAAATACAGACGTCCACTGCGTAAACGCATATTCACTGTTTAATATGATTTGTTACGTAAGGGATTAATAATCACCCAAAATGATAAAATTAACATAGTATATGATTATGATATTTCAGTAGAACTTCTGGAAACAGACACTCAAAGATAAAAACTCGCAGTAGCGAAATCTCAATGATGTAGATAATTTCTGTAAAAAAGTAAGATTAAGAATGTCTCGTAACTTCAGCCACAGGAATAACGAAATTCGACCTGTAAAGGAAACACTCAAAGTTACTCCAAATGAATAAAAAATTGTACTTAGCTTGCTTTTGTGGGAAGTCACGGTGTTCCGATAACGACACACGGCCTTGGTCCTCCTTCCCTATTTAGCGGATGATCTGGTTTTATGGCTTGAGTTTCCCCCGTGCGCGATGTTTGGATGATTCGAGCCCTTGTAGATCCGATGCTGCAGACGCGTTCGGTTTGTTTCTTGAAGTGCCGGAAACGCTCACTAACGATGTTTTCTTGAATGATTCTAATGAGAGACGAAGCTTGCGTTGCGGTAGGAAAAGGACACGTCGGTTTTGTTTCTTGAAGTTATTCACTAAACGATGATACTAAGTTGCTTGAAGAATCTCTTGCTTTTCGTCGTCGGTGAAGAGTTCTTGTTGTTTTCTGAAGTCGCTCACTAAACGATGATAATAAGTTGCTTGAAGAATCTGCTGCTTCCGTCGTCGTTGACTTCTTGATTTATTATTCTGGTTTTACTTCGGAGAAGTTGTAGACTTCTTCTGTGACGCTGCCATCACTTTTAGGCGCGTACGGTCGCTGCCACCACTTTTAGGGCTGTTGCCTTGTATAATAAGGCGCCCTATGAGGTAGTGTTAGACTTGCAATAATCTTACGCTAAGTCGGTTGGTATTGCACTTCCAGATTCAATGGAGTGTCTTGAGGTTTGTAGATCACTTACGAAGTCGGTATTATCTTCTTGGTTATGACGACGATGTGTTAAACTCATGATGATTCGGTGATTAGGTGAGGATCTAGTAGAAACCACGAAGTACAAAAATACTTATATTCTCTGAATTTACATGGTGAAGATCAAGTAGGATTGTACAAGTCTTCTAATGACGATAGCTTGATTGCTTCTGCCAATGATGATGGCTAATTCTATTCTCTCTACATGATAAAGCTTAGGTAAAGAGGTACAGGTCTTCTAATGACGATAGCTAACTCTATTCTGCTCCGTCTACCATCTCGGTTACCAGTCATAAAGGAACAGAAAGTAACTCGAACATATGAACATACAATCAGATGACATAGTTACATACGAACATACAATCAGATGACATAGTTACTAACCACGTAGGCCGCTTGAGCTATAGGTCACGGTGTTTGTCTCAAGCAGGAAGCTTGGACTAAAGTTTATAAACAATTGAATGACTACAGGTGACGGCATGTTATCTTAGCCTACATACTTATTGTATACGTCATCTTTAGCGTCTCTAGTCTGATCACATTCCTGCAAGCAATCTGGTTGACCTCTTTAGTTTTAGTCTTTTACATATATGGACTAACATTCCATATTTTTATTATGTAAACACTTACATAGGCACCATCCTTAAACAGAAGGATGCCATCAAAGCAACTACACCATCGAAGGGCATCACTATTTTGTCCAGCAAGAGGAGCCATGTGCACGACGAGATGGAACGGCTGCTCCTCATCTGGATAAAAGACAAAGAAATCGCTGGCGACACAGTAACGGAGACGGCAATCGCTCACAAGGCCAGTGCTATTTTCGGCGATTTGATTGCGCAGGCGGAAGTCGAGGGAGGGGAAGGGACTTCAACGCCAACCCCAGAGTTCAAGGCTTCGCATGGCTGGTTCGAGAAATTCCGTAAACGGACTGGCATCCATTCGGTGGTGCGTCATGGGGAGGCTGCCAGCTCGGACACGAAAGCAGCCGAAGCATTTAAGAAGACTTTCGACGAGATGATGACCAAGGAAGGCTACAGTTCTCAGCAGGTTTTCAACTGTGATGAGACGCCTTTTTTGGAAAAAAATGCCTCGTCGTACGTACATCACGGAGGAAGAGAAGAAGCTACCCGGGCATAAGCCTATGAAAGACAGGCTTACGCTCGCACTTTGTTCGAATGCCAGTGGGGATTGCAAGGTGAAGCCCCTACTGATGTATCACTCCGAGACTCCTCGAGCCTTCAAGGCCCACAAAGTGTTGAAGGAGAAGCTTCCAGTGATGTGGAGGGCTAATGCAAAAGCCTGGGTAACGAGGCTTTTGTTCACGGAGTGGGTAAATCTGTGTTTCGGCCCGACTGTGAAGAGTTTTTTGCAAGGGAAGCGCCTCCCCCTGAAATGTCTGCTGGTGTTGGACAATGCCCCTCCCCAGCCTCCTGGCCTCGAGGAAGATATCCTAGCGGAGTATTCCTTCGTTAAGATTCTTTTTCTTCCGCCCAACACCAACCCTCTCCTCCAGCCCATGGACCAGCAAGTGATAGCGAACTTTAAGAAGCTGTACACGAAACATCTTTTCAAGAGATGTTTCGACATCACCGATACCACAAACCTCACCTTGCGTGAATTTTGGAAGGAGCATTTTGACATCGTCATTTGCATCCGACTCATTGACCTAGCTTGGCAGGAGGTTTCGAGGCGAACCTCGAATTCCTCATGGAGGAAACTGTGTCCTGATGCCGTATCCGCCAGAGACTTCGAGGGATTCGACATGGGCAAAGCTGGTGCTGCAGAGTCAGAAACAGTTGACGATCCCGAAACTGTTTTGGAACCAGATCTTGACGAGATCGTTGCACTCGGCAAGTCCATGGGGCTGGTCATCGACGAGGACGACATCAACGACCTTCTCGAGGAGCACCAAGAGGAGCTTACGACGGATGACCTGAAGGAGTTGGAGGCTATGCAACTTAACGTCGTTCAAGAGGAGTTCTCTAGCAGCTGCGAGGAAGAGGAGGAGCCGCCTATGACAACTGCAGAAATTAAGGATATTCTAGGTGCTTTTCATAAAGTGCAATCGTTTATCGAAAAAAGACACCCCGAAAAGGCTCGAGCACACAGGTTGTATGCTTGCGCAGTTCGATGACGTTTGCCTGAGTCGTTTCAGGAACATTGTGAAAAAGCAGGCAGAAGCAATCTTCCTTGGATCGTTATTTTTTAAAGAGGCCTTCAGCATTAGCAGGAGTAAGCAAAAAGGAAGACCCAAGTGATAAAAACTGAAAGTTGAAAGCAAAAAGGAAGAACCAAGTGATAAAAAAACAGAAAGTTGAAAGCAAAAAGGAAGAACCAAGTGATGAAAACAGAACGTTGAAAGGGGTGATGAAGTTGAAATTCTATTGAAAAAAAAAAAAAAAAAAAAAAACTACGTAAAAGTAAAAAAAAAAAAAAGTTAAAAGTGAAAAAAAGAAAATTTTTTTTTTATGTAATTTCTAGATTTTTGTAAGTTAAGTGTTACAGTTTTGTTAAGGTGTTTCGTAAATTTTAGTTTTATAGTTTTCCTTAAATTTTTTATGTGTTTTCATAAAGTTAAGTGTACGTACCCACGTACGTTATCTACTGTTTGTCCTCCTCCTCCTCTGCTGCCACTATTGGAGATAGCCTCACTCGAAAGGTAAGCTTCCACATTTTACGTTACAGTAATAATATTTCTTGTACACTAATATACACTTTATTTACAGGTTTTGTATTTTTATTCTTAATGTAGGTATTGAATGGTCCAAATTGTTGTAGTATTTCATTGTTTATAGGTCAATTTAGCTTTATTATGAAATTTAATGATGTGTTTTTGGAGGGCTTGGAACGGATTAGCCATTTTACATGTAAAATGTGTTCCAAGATACGAAAAACTCATTATACGAAGGCCGCCTCGGAACGGATTAATTTCGTATCTCGAGGTACCACTGTATTCTACTTTTATTGAAGATAAACATTCATAATGTGAGCATATATATTTTATATATATATATAATATATATCTTATATATATATATATATGTATATATATATATAATATATATATAATATATATATATATATATACCACATATATATATATATATATACATTTATATTTATATATATATACATATTATATCATATTATATATATATACATATATATATATATATAGATATAATATACGCATTTATATATATATATAAAATTTATATATATATATATTATACATATATATATAAAAAACCCCAAACTTTATATATTATATATCCAATATATAGTATATATATCATATATCATATATATATAATATATTATATAATAATATCTATAGATTATATACATATATATATATATATATATCTATATATATATATATATATATATATATAGATATTATATATATATATATAATAATATACATATATTATATATATACATATATATATAATATACATATAATATATATATATATATAAAATATATATATATATATATATATATATATATATAATATATATCCCTCTTACGCCAACTGGACGTTTTTTACGTCGACATTTTTTGTCTCTCGTGTGCCGACTGGACGTATTTTACGTCGACTTACAAAAGTTTTTTTTAAAATTCGCGGAAAAATACTTATAGGCCTACCAGCCTAAAACTTTTGAATCATGCGCCTTGGGGGATGCTGGGAGTTCACGGATCAAGGTGTTTTTTTGTTTACAATCGTTACGCGGGCGCGCAAGCGCGAATTTCTTTCTTGCCGCACTAAAAAGTATCTTTGACACATCTCGGAAATTATTTTGTCACTTTGACATAATTTTTGTACCATTGTAAATTAGCCGTTACATGAAGTATTATATATGAAAATGTGCGCATTTTTATGTAGAATACAACAATAAAATACTCATGATTGTAGCTTTTATCAGTTTTGAGGTATTTTTCATATAATAACGATAATTGCCAAAATTTCAACCTTCAGTCAACTTTGACTCTACTGAAATGGTCGAAAAACGCAATTGTAAGCTAAAACTCTTATATTTTAGTAATATTCAATCATTTACCTTAATTTTGCAACTAATTGGAAGTCTCTAGCACAATATTTCGATTTATGGTGAATTTATGAAAAAACTTTTTCCTTACGTCCGCGCGGTGACTCTTCCGAAAAAAATCATACATGCAATTGTGGTAATGTTTGCACCATTTTAAAATTAGCCGTTATATAAAGTTTTATGTATGGAAATGTGCGCAATTTCATGCACAATACAACTAAAAACAAGCCATGGTTGTAGCTTTTATCAATTTTGAAATATTTTCATATAAATAACGATAATTGCCAAAATTTCAACCTTCAGTCAACTTTGACTCTAATGAAATGGTCGAAAAACGCAATTGTAAGCTAAAACGCTTATATTCTAGTAATATTCAAGCATTTAACTTCATTTTGCAACAAATTGGAAGTCTCTACCACAATATTTCGATTTATGGTGAATTTATGAAAAAAACATTTTCTTTATGTCCGCGGCGGTAACTCTTCCGAAAAAATCATACGTGCGATTGTGGTAATGTTTGCACCATTTTAAATTAGCCGTTACATAAAGTTTTATTAATGAAAATGTTCGCAATTTCATGTAGAATACAACAAAAAATAATTGAAGGTTGTAGCTTTTCTAATTTTTGAAATATTTGCATATAAATCATGATAAATAGAAAAAAAACCACGCTCGGTCAACTTTGACTATACCGAAATGGTTGAAAAACGCAATTGTAAACTAAAACTCTTACAGTCTAGTAATATTCAGTCATTTATCTTCATCTTGAAACAAATTCGAAGTCTCTAGGACAATATTTAGATTTATGGTGAATTAAAAAAAAAATCTTTCCTTCCCTCCGCGCGCGGATTCTCCGCCACAAATCTCCGAAATGCGTACGTCCCATTCTCGGAATATTTGCTCCATTTCATTTAGTAGGCCATTTCATAGAGTTTTATAAATGAAAATGCGCGCAATTTCATGTAAAATAAAACGAAAAATATTTGAAGGTTGTAGCTTTTCTTATTTCCGAAATAATTGCATATAAAAAATATATATATAAAAAATTTGACATTTGGTCAACTTTAACACGTTTCCTGCAAAAGCCATAATGGCTGGAATGCTGGTACTGCGACAGTAGTAAAACTGCTCTATCGTCAGCACCAAAGGAGACAACAAGGGGAGAGGTTGTTCATGCTTGTCTCTCACAAGATAGACTTTGTTGAGGCAAGAAAAACCGTGACCCACCAGTGGGTCCCATCGCATCTGAATGAAAATTCTATTACTGCAGTGCGATGGGACCCACCGGTGGGTCCCACTTGAATTTTTTTTTCTAATTGTAGCTAACCACTCTGTATCTATGAGACCTGCTATCATGTAATAAATATTTATATATAATTTACGTATTTGAGGGTTTGGTTAGGGTTTCCTTTTCTGTCTTTTTTTTATTTATATGTAATTTATATATTTGAGGGTTTGGTAAGGGTTTCCTTTTCTGTCTTTTTTTTTCTTAGGCAGTGAATGACCTAATATGACCCATAGTTTTGAATCTTTTCTAAATTTCTATAAATCAATCAGTAATTTTATATATTGTTTTACCTTAGTATCAAAACTTTACACAGCATATCATCTTCTTCTTCAGCGGAAGATTTACCTATGTGGCACAGTAAGAGTCAATAGAAAGTATCTTCCAAAGTCAGTTACAAAAGCAAAAACTAAAGAGATGACAAATTAAAGCCTTAGAAAATAAGAATGGAGTGAAAGTATTCAATTGGAAAGATAAAAGATATGTTGTGACTCTATCAACAGTTCCAGAACATGATGCTACTCTAATCAACACAGGTAAAGTCACAAGGACTGGTTTACCTATCAAGAAACCTCAAAGTGTGTTAGACTATAATAAGTGCAAGAAAGGAGTTGATTTATCAGATCAAATGTCATCAATATTCACCTCTGAAGAAGTCAAGAAATGGTACAGAAAAGTAGCATTAGAATTTATTGCTGGTACTTCTATAGTGAATGCTTGGGTACTTTACAATAAGTACTTTGCTGTCAAGAAATGTCATTACGTGCATTCAAGGAATCTATTGTCTTATACTATACTAGTGGTATCATGAAGGAAAAAACAAACCAGGAAAATCAAGTATGAATATTTCTGGAAAATCTTTCACATTGTCTCAAAGAAGCAGGACAGAAAAGAAAAACAAGGAAACGATGCAGAGGCTGCTACGAAATGTTAGCAGCAAATGAAGGATCCAAAGTGGCCAAAATCAAGTCAAGAAAGGTTTCCACATATTGTGACTCATGTGATGGCACTCCATATCTATGTTTATCATGTTTCAATCTCAAACATAACTAGTGATATGATTTTTCATTAGCAAATGGAATGGAAAACTAATTTTCTTATATACTGAATGTCAGATAAATTTTCTTTGCAATTATTTCAATAAAACTTTGTTTTTTATTTTTTTTGTATAATTCAACCCTTTGATAGCAATATTGATCTACTAAAATAATAATTGCAATTAAAAGTTTAAGTTTTTTTTTTATAAATTAAAAAAAATAATTTTGTTCTACTGGGACCCACCGGTGGGTCACATTGCAGCAAATGAGAGAACAGTGTGACCCACTGGTGGGTCCCATCGCTGGAAACGTGTTAACTCATCAGATATTGGTCGAAAACTGCAATTGTAAGCTAATACTCTTACAGTATAGTAATATTCAATCATTTGTTTTCTTTTTGAAAGAAATTGGAAGTCTCTAGGACAATATTTAGATTTATGGGGTGAATTTTGAAAAAAATATTTGTTTACATCCGCGCATTACGAAATTCATGCATTATTTTGTGATGATATTTTCTCTGTGGTTTGCTTTTACTCGTTTTACAATGTGTTTAATACCAAAATTATTGCAATTTAGTGTACTTACAACGAAAAAAAAGTAACTTGTTACCTTAAAAAACCGTTTTTGCTCACAGCGCGATTTGAATACAATTATATATGAAATTTCGTTTTTGCGCTAATCATATATCGCATTATTTTATATATGATAATGATAATTTTTTTTTCATTTCTGATGGTTGCATACTAAACTTCAGGCAATGACAAAAAAAGGAGCGAAAATGAATCTCTTAATCTTGAAAACTAAGCACGCTGTGATTTTTTGAAAGAAATATTTTTTCCTGCTTCCGCGCTCACTCTGAAACACCTCCGGCACACAGGAGACAATTTTTTTTTTACCACTTCGGCGTAAGAGGGATATATATATATATATATATATATATATATATATATATATATATATATATATATATATATATATTATATATATATATAGACACACACACACACACACACACAACACACACACACACACACACAGACAGTGGTACCTCGAGGTACGAAATTAATCGGTTCCGAGGCGCCCTTCGCATCATGAGGTTTTCGTATCTTGGACCACATTTTACATGTAAAATGGCTAATCCGTTCCAAGCCCTCCAAAAACACCCTAGTAAATTTCATAATAAAGCTAAATTGACCTTTACACAATGAAATACTACAAGAA
>NC_087200.1:156900909-156948409 GCF_015104395.2 Macrobrachium nipponense
ACTAGTTATAGTATAATATATTATATAATATAATAATATATATATTCCTATATATATAATTATTATATATATATCTATAATCGCTTATATATATATATATATATATATATATGTATATATATATATCTATATATATATATATATATATATATATATATATATAAGATATGAATAATTATACATCACATCGAACCGTGATCCATTTATATATCAATTCAAGCTACAAATGTCCTTTAATATCTAAATTCACTTTAGAATTTAGATATTAAAGGACATTTGTAGCTTGAATTGATATATACAGGGGGTACTCGAGTTACGACATTGATCCGTTCTTACGATGCGTCGTAACACGATTTTCAGCGTAAGTCGGGAACATTGAAAATACCACATGATTTAATGTAAATACCTATTCAATAACAATGAGAGAACAATTCCTTACCTTTATTAGTTTGATTGGCTTGCACACTGGAGAGGAAGCTGCGGTGCTGGAGAGACTGGGGGTGGTTAGTGAAGAGAAAAAGAACCTCCAGAAGTTGCTGGAGATGCTGAGGAGATGATTCATTGATGAGGCAGAACATCTAGTATGGAGATGCTGACGGAGGTGATTCTTGAGGTGAGGCAGAACATACTCGTACTGGATGCTGAGGCAGGTGATTTCTTGAGGTGAGAGAATACTACTGGAGATGTTTGGGGCAGGTGAGCTTTGAGGCAGAACCTACAGAAGGTGCTGGAGATACTGGGGCAGGTGAGTCTGGGTTAGCAGAACATTCAGAAGTGCTGGAGATTGTGGGGCAGGCGAGTCTGGATTAGCAGAGGCAGCTGAGGTAGAGGGTACAGGATCTCCTGCAGGCCTCTCTACCTTCTTAAAATACTGCTCCAGGTTAGTCTGAACAGAGAGCGACCTCTTTTCATCCAAGATCTCCTTGTAACACTGCATCAAATCCATGACGCCTCTGGAAACCCTAGTGACCTGTCCAAGTTGGGATCCTGAGCCTCAAAAGTTGACAACGCTTGCTGCAACTCTGCAAAACCTCTTATCAAGTCCTGCCTTGTGAAAGCCTTAGGTCTCTGGGGTGGGTGCTGCTTCTTCTTCCTCTATCATCTGCTTCTCCAGTTGTATCAGGTCCTCAGCAGATAACTCCTCGCCATGAGACTCCAGCAGCTCTGTAACATCATCAACCTCCATCTCCAAATTGATTTCCTTACTCAGGGCAACAACGTTCTTGACAACTAGCTGAACTGTGTCCTCAAACCCATGGAAATCATTCACAAATTGAGGACAAATTTTCTTCCAGACACCATTCATGTTTGCTTAACCTCCTCCAGGAATTAGTCAATGTTCTTTACAGCATCAAGGATGTTGTAGGATTTCCAAAAGTCCTTCAGAGTCAAGTCCTTCTTGGTTTCAGTTGCCTGTAAAGCCATAGCAATTGTCCTTCGTAGGTAGTAGGCCTTGAACGAAGCAATCACTCCTTGGTCCATAGGCTGTAAAAGGGCCGTGGTATTATGTGAGGGTAAACCACCTTGACATTAGGGTTGAAGTCTCCCAGCTGGGCAGGGTGTCCAGGGGCATTGTCCAGCACTAGCAACACCTTAAAGGGGATACCCTTGGAGGCGCAATACCGCTCCACACTTGGAACAAAATGGTTTACGAACCAGTCCTCAAACACTGCAAGTGTCACCCATGCCTTCTTGTTGGACTTCCAAATTACTGGTAGTTGACCCTTCCAAATGCCCTTGAGTGCCCTTGGATTTTCAGCCTGATACACCAACAGGGCTTCAGTTTGAAGTCGCCAGCAGCATTACCCCCAAGAAGTAAAAGTTAGCCTCCTCCTTGCTGGCTTTATGACCGGGTGCTGACTTCTCCTCCTTGGCGATGTAAGTGCGGTTAGGCATACGTTTCCAAAACAAACCTGTCTCGTCTACGTTAAACACTTGCTGAGCAGAATAACCCCCCTCCTTAATTATCTCAGACAACGCTTTAGGAAATTCACTCGCTGCTTTCTCATCCCCTAGCAGCTTCACCTTGCAATTTAAGGTTATGGTAATTGGCCCGAGCCTTAAATCGCATAAACCACCCCTACTAGCCACAAACTCTTCACATTCACTTCCCTCCCCATTTTCTTTTTTTCAACGCTTCAAACAATCTTTTCGCCTTCTCCTGAATCACCATAAGGCTGACTGGGATACGCCGTTGATTTTTGGTCTTCCAACCAAGCACCAATAACCTTTCCATTTCAATTATAGACCCACTACTGCTGCTTAGTTATCACTGTCGCTTTCATAGGAGCAGATCCTTTCACATGTTCAACGAGCGCTCTTTATCTTTGATAATGGTAGCAACGGTCGAACGGCTAAGGCCAAGCGAGCGGCCAATGTTTGTTGGCGTTTCTCCCTTCTCAGATCGCTTTATAATGTCCACTTTAATTTCCATGGTGATGGCCTTTCTTTTCTTCGATGCACTACCATCAGAAGAGTCCGCCTTGCGCTTGGGAGCCATAACAAAGAGCAAAAAGTTACAAAAACGATACAACACGAGGGAGAGAGAGGCAGTGTAAACAACCAAAATGGCGTATGGGCGAGGAATGAGCGTAGCGAAGCGACGCCGTCCTCTCCCCCACAAAGCGTATTCTTCCGCCGTGCGCCCGGAACTAGTTCGCGTTTGTTTACGGCTTAGCTTACGGACGCTAAAACCGCGTAAGACGGAACGACGCAAAATATTATTTTTTTTATATTTTTTTATGGGGGCGCGTTCGTAACCACGAAACATCGTAAGTCGAGACCAGCGTAACCTGAGGACTTACTGTATATATATTATAATAATAATATATATATTATATATATATATATATATATATATATAGATATATTAATAATATATATATATATATATATATATATATATATATATGATATATATATATTAGTATATATATATATATATAGATATATATCTATATATATATATCTATATATATACTATATATCTATATTATAATATATATATATATATATATATAATTTTATATATATACTATAGGATATTATATATATTAGGGAATATATAGATATATATATTATATCTATATATATACTAGCTATATAATACATACATACATACACTACACGTGGGTCCCGCTGTATTCACCGGGGATGCGTACCAGACCCCCCCCCCCCTTCCCGTGAATAGTTGGAACCCCTATGCAAATACTGAAACAGGCTATTTTGTTAGTTAAAACTCAAGAAAAACCCACTAAAAATTTTGATCTTGGTTTTTTTTAATAGTTTTTATCACAAAAAGTGCATTTTAAGATGAAATTGATAAAAAAATAAAAAAAACAGGAATTTGTGGAGATTTCTCATAGAAAAATAGTATCGTGAATATGCAAATTTTCCGTGAATAATGCAGGGAAACATTCGCAAGAGAAATCCGCGAATGTGTGAGTCCACGAATCGGAGAACGCGAATACAGGGGGGTCCACTATATATATATATATATATATATATATATATATATATAAAGATTATATATATATATATATAGATATATATATATATATATATACTATATACAGTAGTACCTCGAGATACGAAACGGCTCAACTTACGAAAAAATCCAAGTTACGCAAAGGCAAAGACGAAAAATTTTACTGCTCTAACATCGAAAGTTTCAAGATACGAAGGTTTCTGAAGTCCGAGATTCGCCCCATAACAATTTTGAAACTCGCGCCGCACGCCGCCATCTTAGTTATAGTAGACTCGCCACCATCCTCCTGCTCTCCCATTGGTTCCTGATGCTGGCCAAGCCATGAGATCCTTCTCTCTAATTGGACAGCATCCCTCCCATCATGCATCTTCTATACATATGTACTACGTGTTGGCGTGCTTTACCTCGGCCACTTCGCACCCGAAACTTTACCGTACGCAATCGGCATTCGTTCGCTCTAACGATTTCGTTTAGTAACGTAAATTCGTTAGTGATTTCGTTGCAGTACGTACATATTATCGTGTTGTGCTACTTTATCGTGTTGTGAGAACGTAACTTAATTACGTACAGTACATAGAGTCATGGGTCCCAAGAAAGTTGCTGAAGTTCACAGACAGAAGAGAATGCTTTCTATGGAGACAAAAATGGAGATAATAAAAAAGTATGAAGCTGGCTTGCGGTTGAGTGTGATCGCTAAGGAATACGGCCGAAATCCGTCGACGATAGGCACCATCCTTAAGCAGAAGGAAGCCATCAAAGCAGCTACACCTTCCAAGGGCATCACTATTTTGTCCAACAAGAGGAGCCATGTGCATAATGAAATGGAAAGGCTGCTTCTTGTATGGATCGAGGAGAAAGAAATCGATGGCGATACGATAACTGAGACGGCAATCTGCCAGAAGGCCAGCGCTATTTTTCGGCGATTTGATTGGCCAAGCCAAAGACGACGGCGGAGAGGGGGACATCAAAACGCAACCCCAGAGTTCAAGGCTTCTCATGGGTGGTTCCGAAAAATTCCGTAAACGGACTGGCATCCATTCGGTGGTGAAGAAATTGAAATTACGTAAACTATAAAAAAGTAAAAGAAATGTAAAAAAAAAGAAAAATAAAAAAAAGACAAATTTTATTTATTTTAAGTTTTTTGTAAAGTTAAGTGTTACAGTTTTGTTAATATGTTTTGTAAAGTTTAGTTTGTTTTTCTGACATTTTTTTATGTGTTTCGTAAAGTTAAGTGTACGTATCTGCCGTTTGTCGTCCTCCTCCTCCTCTGCCGCCACTTTCGGAGATAGCCTCACTCGAAAGGTAAGCTTCGACATTTTACGTTACGTAAAAATAATTTTCTTGTACACTAATATACACTTTATTTATCAGGTTTGGATTATTATTCTTAATTTAGGTATTGAATGGTCCAAATTGTTGTAGTATTTCATTGTTTATAGGTCAATTTAAATTTTCCTAATTTATAGTGTTTATTTTTTTACCATAATGAAAATTTCTTATCTAGCAAAAAAATGACTTTTAGAAAAAAAACTCCTCATTTGATTGGAGGTCTACATCAGGTCTATATATTGTAGTAATCCCAGGTCTATTATATCAAGGGAGGAGATAGAATTTGAAAAATGGTTATTTTCGGAATAAATCGCCCTGGCGTCACAAAACTGAAGGTCAGAGGCTAAAATCATATGCGGTTTGGAGATGTCCCAAGTCACCTTATTGAGTGGTATGAATATCAAAGTCCTGTTCTTAAAGAATAGCATTAGCCAGCCGGCCCCCTTAACAGTAGGTAAGTATCCAAATAATAAATTTTTATGTTGAAAATTTATATTTTCTATTTGTCATATTTGTGTAATTAGGATATACATACACACACACACACTATATATATATATATATATATATATATATATATATATATATATATATATATATATATATATATACAGGGGGTCCTCGAGTTACAACGTTGATCCGTTCTTAAGATGCGTCGTAACACGATTTTCAGCGTAAGTCCGGAAACATTAAAAAAATACCACATGATTTAATGTAATACCTATCAATAACAACGAGAGAACAATTCCTTACCTTTATTAATTTGATTGGCTTGCACACTGGAGAGGAAGCTGCGGTGCTGGAGAGACTGGGGGAGGTTTTTTTTGTTTTAAGTGAAGAAGAAAAAGAACCTCCCAGAAGATGCTGGAGATGCTGAGGCAGGTGATTCTTGAGGTGAGGCAGAACATACTACTGGAAATCAAACCCATGGAAATCATTCACAAATTGAGGACAAATTTTCTTCCAGACACCATTCATGTTTGTTTGCTTAACCTCCTCCCAGGAATTAGCAATGTTCTTTACAGCATCAAGGATGTTGTAGGATTTCCAAAAGTCCTTCAGAGTCAAGTCCTTCTTGGTTTCAGTTGCCTGTAAAGCCATAGCAATTGTCCTTCGTAGGTAGTAGGCCTTGAACGAAGCAATCACTCCTTGGTCCATAGGCTGCGCTCTTTATCTTTGATAATGGTAGCAACGGTCGAACGGCTAAGGCCAAGCGAGCGGCCAATGTTTGTTGGCGTTTCTCCCTTCTCAGATCGCTTTATAATGTCCACTTTAATTTCCATGGTGATGGCCTTTCTTTTCTTCGATGCACTACCATCAGAAGAGTCCGCCTTGCGCTTGGGAGCCATAACAAAGAGCAAAAAGTTACAAAAACGATACAACACGAGGGAGAGAGAGGTAGTGTAAACAACCAAAATGGTGTATGGGCGAGGAATGAGCGTAGCGAAGCGACGCCGTCCTCTCCCCCACAAAGCGTATTCTTCCGCCATGCGCCCGGAACTAGTTCGCGTTTGTTTACGTCGCTTACGACGCTAAACCGCGTAAGACGGAACGACGCAAAATATTATTTTTTATATTTTTATGGGGGTGCATTCGTAACCACGAAACATCGTAAGTCGAGACCGGCGTAACCCGAGGACTTACTGTATATATATAGTATAGTATATATATATATATATATATATATATATAATATTATATATATATATATATATATATATATATATATATATAAATTTCTCTGGGCTCAGTTCGCGTCGCTGCGCGAAAATATTCCCTTTAATTCCATTATTTCTAAAGGTAAATGCACTAACACATACCAGAGAATAAATAAAATAAGAAAAGGTCAGTTATAACTGACTCGCTCACCCTCCAAGAGGGCGTCGGTATGAACACTAGGGCAAGTGAGACCACTACCACGAACCTCTTACCAATAGAAATCTCCCACTACAAAACCCCCACAAGAGGTGAGCCGACCCACAGAGTGGGCAGCAACTACTACTACTCCATCCCATGCTGCCGACTGCTGCGCCTCTGGTGGCCATCCTTTTAAGTTAGCGCACTGTGTACACACGTACCCTTTTTTGCTCTTGTGTTTTTTGTGCCCCTTACAAGGATTTTACTAGATATGGAGCGTTCAGCCATCGCAGCAGCTAAGTTAAGTAATCCGTTAATGTTTCTATTGGGTTTTTTCCAGCTTTGAGTCAGTATTTGCCGTTTTTTAGGTATAAATACTGCCTCTTGGTCGGAAGCATGGCGGCATTGTTCTGCCTCGTGGCGGGTTCGTTCTTGGTCTTCCATACCTAGAACCTTCCCTTGTTACCTTACGCTCTATTGCTAGTTATCTTTATTATGTTAGGGGTCCAGCCTACTTGGTTTATGTCATGCATGCATGTCTTCTTTACCTTGCGTAGGCATCTTCCATCCAGACCCTAGCCACAGCTCTTAGTATCGGCCCCGGCTAGCTTTGAGTGGTAGACTTTCTTTCGGGTTAGTCGTACACTCCTGGATTTTTCCTCCTACTGATTTACTTTCTTACTTTATTTTAATTTAATTTTAGTAATTATTTATTTTAGGTTAGCCTACGGCGTCTGGCATATTACGTAGCCTAGGTCCTGTATTTCATGGTCCCCAGTTTATTGCTTCCTCTCATCAGTTCGGTGGCTTCTCTATAGCATCTCACTGATTAGTTGGTTGCTTGATCCTAGGCTATGTTTTTTGATGTGTTTTCTTATGTTACCGCTCCGTGGTCACCATGTGATCACGAAGCAGCCAGGCGCCCGTCCAGTCACCCTACCCTCCTCCCGCTCTTCCATAGAGCCGGGGGGAGGGAGGTCTGTCCTCGCTCGCTCCACATACCCGTGCCTGTCTCCCTCTCTCCCTAGGCGGAGGGAGTAAGGGAGGCTGGACAGACCCAGGACTGGACTTGACCGTTCTCTTGCTTCATGGTGCGCTGGGGTGACTAGGTAGGGGGATTGGCCTTCCCCCTCCATTGTTACTCCGTTGCCCCGTTGTTTGCTCGAGTCTGTTTCGCCCTCTCGCTCCTTCCCGGATTGTTGGTGCTTTTTATCTTACCGGAGCTCCGTCAATCACGTGGAAGGTTGCTAGTTCACCCTTGCGGGCGGACATCAGGCGTACAGTTGGTCTTTCCTAACCATCCCGTCTCGCTGATATCGCGACACGAACACCGCCGCGCACCGGAATTATTCCGGTACTTAGTGCTATTAGGCTTAAGTGTTTTTGTGTTTATTTTAAGCTATCATAAGTTTAATTTAAGCTAGCCTAAGCCGAATCCCTCCCTTACCCACGTTGTCACACCGGACCTTTCCGGGGTTTTAGCCTATTCAGGCGGTAAGGGAGGGGTTATGCCCAAAATTTTTTCGCGCTCCGGCATGCAGCGGAGTTCTATTAGCTTATTAGCCTGTAAGTGATGTCTTTTTAGGGTACTCATGTATCTTTTCACTTACAGACCACTAACTGTGAGCATCCAGGATGCAATGCCATGCTCCAGGACCCCTGTGGACATGAAGTCTGCAGTCCCACGCTCCATGCGCGACTCCGCACGGGAATCTGCAGGTCTGGTTCCACGAAACCTGCACCATATGTTACGATCTCGTGAGTCAGTTCTTAGACGGGGTAAGTATTCCCAACTCCGTTCGGTAATTCCAATAAATGTTTTAAAATCTCAAGTTTAATTTTAATCTTTTATTTTAAGCTTAAGCTCTTTTTATATTGGATGTTACATCCCCTATGTCTTTAGACTAAGCCTATTATTATTAATTAAGTTTTAATCTTAAGTTTAAACTTAAAACTAATGAACGCCCTCTCTTCCAGGCTCCCGCCGTTAGAGATACCGCTCTGGCAACCCTGAGGGCTTGGGTCGGCGGATTCGGGAAGAACGCCGCCAAGGGACAGCCCTACATTCTAGAGAAGAGGTTGGCTGTCCTAATCTTCCCCGGCGGCAAGTCGACGGGTTACGTCGACCCGGCAGAGGCAGCCCCGACTATGGCGGCGATTCATCAACAGCTCGCCGCTTCGTTAAAGGAACCAGGCCAAGATATCTCGTCGGACGTCGCGACACTTGATTTAAATATAGAGCCCATGGTAGGTGTTGACGACCTGTTGGTCGAGGTAGGTACGTTGGACGCCCAAGGGCTTCCCTTGGGCGCCACTGGGTCTTCTACTCCTGCTAATTCTCCAGCTTCCTTCCAAGGCTTTACAGGAGCTGAGCTCCTTTATACTTCTCCTGACGCTTCAGTAAGACCTAAGGTCAAGGGACAGACGGTTGTAAAAACCCTCAAAAAGACGTCGTCGTCGTCCAAAAAGACTTCGTCGGCGTCAACGTCTCGTAAGTCTCCGGCTGCAAACCCCGGAGCAGAGAGGTCTAGAGCTTCTGTTTCAAGCTCCAAATCCTCAAAGAGCAGGTCTTCCAAGGAGAGGCCACGTACTCCGGCTGAGCCAGCAGTTTCTCCTCTCCCCTTGGTACCTGTTCCAAGTTACCCATCCACCTCCGCAGCAGCTCCGGTTTTGGATCCCAATGCTGGACTGTTGCAACACATGGGAGACTTGGTCGGCTCTCTGAGGAACAGCATGGAGCAGATGTTCTCCCGGTTGTCCGACAGGATTACGTCTCAGGACAACATCATCGCCGGACTTAATCATGCCCCTCTAGCTACTCCCCCAGCTTTCGGCACCGGACTAGCTCAGCTCCCACCTCATGACTCTCTGCCTCCGTTCTCTATGAATAACCCCGTCCAGGACGGTCTTATTTCCATTCCGGAGTGTGGTACTCGAAGGATTGAGGACTTCGAGTTCTACCCGGAGGGTCTCCAACCACCGTTCATTGGCTACGCCAGACTCACTGACGCAGCCATGACTAGAGATGACAAAGTCCCTAAGGAGACAGTCCTCTACTCACGTGACCAGCTCAAAGAGAATGGCTCAGGTGTTTAGAGGATATGGATTGTTCAAATACGAGAATTCAAGCCTTCAAGAGTCCCTTCACCATTTTTACGATGGAGGAAGGAACTCCTCTTCCCTTTCTCAGCAAAATAGCAACGGTCACTATTCCAGCGGCCCAGAAGGGGGAGTCGTTGCCACAGCTAAGGGAAGCAGACCCCACATCTCCTTTGCTCCCTTCACTCGGAGAAGCTGTGGGAAGATTTACCCAACACCTTTTCGGCGGGCAAACTCAAGCCAGACTCTGCTATGGATCAGTTTGGTGAGAAGCTGCCTAGGCTTCCGGACAGCCTCATTCAAGCTGAATTTGAGGCCAAGACTAGGCTAGCCAGGTCCATTAATACCATGGCTATGACAGAAGTAGCGACTATTTCTTACGGTTCTGAGCCGCTCTTTAAGCTTCTCACCAAGTCACTGACGCAAACAGTCCAGTCTGACATGTTTGAGTTCGCTACAGCCAGAACTAACTGTCGGAAACATGTCCTCCAGGAAGCAACTATTCGTCATGAGCCGAATAAGTTGCTTTCATCCAACATCTGGGGGGCAGACCTCTTTCCTGATTCAATGGTAAAGGAGGTCCAGGCGGAAGCGACAAGGCTTAACCAAAGCCTTAAGGATCGTTGGGGTCTCTCTGCAAAGAGACGCCAAGACCAGTCAGCAAGAGGTAAGTCTCAGAGGAAACCGAAACGTTATCAGCCTTACCAGAAAAAGCAACAACGCTTCACCCAGGCTGTTTCGGCTGTTCCGTTGGTACAATCAGCCCAACCCTCTACTTCCAAGGCTCAATCACAGCCCATCTACATGATTTCCCCCCAGCCTCAACCTTCCACCTCCTACACTGTCTCCCCAGCCTTCAACCAGTGTTCGAAGGCCAGGCCTTTCAGCAATACGACCGCTTTGGCAGGGGAGGCAGAGGTAGGGGATCCTTTCGTCAGAGAGGATCAGGAAGGTCTCTCAACAGGGGAAAACACTTCCGGGGAGGCCGTGGAGGTCACTCAAGCCAGCAGCAGTGAGAGCTCGAAGGTAGGAGGGAGGCTGTTTCTCTTCCGGCACCGGTGGGGATTCAGCAAGTGGGCACAGAGTATTGTGTCGAAAGGCCTGGGTTGGAGTTGGGTTGCGAATCCCCCTCCACCCAGACCTTTCCTTCAACTTCCATCGAAAGAAATGACGGAGTATGCGGAGGACCTCCTTCAGAAAGGAGCAATAGCGAGAGTCAACAGATTAAAATTTCAAGGTCGCTTATTCAGCGTTCCAAAGAAAGGCTCACAATAAAAAAGAAGGGTAATCTTAGACTTATCCCGCTTAAACTTGGCCATTCGCTGCGACAAGTTCAAAATGCTGACCATCTCGCAGGTGCGGACCTTACTTCCCCGTGGGGCCGTCACCACCTCTATCGATCTTACAGACGCATACTATCATATCCCTATTGCAAGAACACTTTCGCCCTTATCTGGGCTTCAAGATAGGAGATCAAGCATTCTCCTTCAAGGTAGTTCCCTTCGGTCTGAACGTGGCACCCAGGGTGTTCACGAAGTTGGCGGAAGCCAGTCGTCCAACAACTGAGGTCTCAGGGGATAATGGTAGTAGCGTATCTCTACGATTGGTTTTTGATTTGGGCTCCAACAGTCGAGGAATGTCACAAAGCCACACTGAAAGTAATCCAGTTCCTAGAGTATCTGGGATTCAAGATAAACAGGACAAAATCAAGACTCACTCCGGAGTCCAACTTTCAGTGGCTGGGCATTCAATGGAATCTATCCTCCCATACTCTATCGATTCCATCAGCCAAGAAAAAGGAAATAGCGAGGTCAGTAAAGCAATTTCTAGAACACAAATTTGCTTCAAGAAGAAGCCAGGAAAGAATCCTGGGTTCCCTCCAATTTGCCTCAGTGACAAACATCTTGATGAAAGCCAAACTGAAAGACCTAACCAGTATCTGGCGCTCGCGAGCAAATGTCAGATCCAGGGACAAGTTGTCATCAGTCCCACAGATTCTACGGAATCGTCTACGCCCTTGGGCAAAAGTGAAGAACCTGTCAATATCTGTACCCCTTCAGTTTCCTCCTCCGGGGATTACCATCCACACAGACGCTTCATTAAGCGGCTGGGGAGGATATTCTCAGTTCAAGAAGGTTCAAGGAACTTGGTCACCCCAGTTCACGACATCTGAATCATGTCATGGTAGCCATCTTCTCCCTGGCGGACAAGTTCAGTTGGCACCTCTCCTCCACCCATATAGCTGGAGTGAGAAACGTCATAGCAGATGCTCTATCCCGCTCAGTTCCTCTGGAGTGGAATGGTCACTGGACAACAGTTCGTTCCAATGGATTCTCCGGAGGGTTCCAGGTCTACAAGTAGATCTATTCGCATCTCAAGCGAACCACAAACTTCCATGTTATGTGGCCCCCAACCTGGACCCTCTGGCCTACGCCCCGGACGCTCTGTCCATAGATTGGAACAACTGGGAGAAGATTTATGTCTTTCCTCCAGTGAATCTTCTCCTGAAGGTACTGAACAAACTCAGGACGTTCAAGGGTCAAGTAGCTCTAGTAGCCCCAGACTGGCCGAAGAGCAATTGGTACCCTCTGATTCTGGAACTGGGTCTTCGTCCTCTTCGAATTCCCAATCCCAGGCTCTCCCAGTCAGTACAAACGAAGACTGTGTTCGCTTCCTCAGGAATTCTCAAAACCCTAACTTTATGGACTTCATGAAGTTTGCGGCTAAAAAAGATGCAGATATTGATCCACGAAATATTCTTTTCTTGGAATCCGATAAAAGAGATTCAACTTTGAGACAGTATGATGCTGCAGTCAAAAAGTTGGCATCCTTCCTGAGAGATTCGATATTAGATCATGACAATCAATTCAGCTATATCCTTTTTCAGATCTTTATTTGAAAAAGGCTTAGCAGCTAGCACTATTACGACAAACAAGTCAGCCTTGAAAAAGATTTTTCAACTCGGGTTCAACATAGACTTGACAGATTCTTACTTCTCGTCTATTCCCAAGGCTTGTGCTAGACTTAGACCTTCAGTGAGGCCTACGTCAGTATCGTGGTTCTTGAATGATGTTCTAAAGCTGGCTTCAGAAACAGACAATACGACATGTTCATTTATAATGCTCTTAAGAAAAACTCTATTTTTATTAAGCTTGGCTTCAGGAGCTTGAATTTCAGAACTGTCGGCGTTATCCAGAGATCCGAATCATATAGAATTTCTTCCCACAGGGGAAGTTCTACTTTCTCCGGAACGTAGCTTTTTGGCAAAGAATGAGGATCCTTTGATGAGGTGGGAACCGTGGAAGGTTATACCCCTTCCACAAGATGTTTCTCTTTGTCCAGTATCGACCTTACGAGCCTTTCTGTCCAGGACTTCCTCATCCTCGTCAGGTCCTCTCTTTAAGAGAGAAAAAGGTGGTACTTTATCTATTAAAGGTATCAGGCAACAGATCCTGTACTTTATTAAGCAAGCCAACCCTGATTCCTTCCCTAAAGCTCATGATGTCAGGGCAGTTGCCACCTCAATTAACTATTTCCAACACATGAATTTTGATGATTTAAAAAAGTATACTGGATGGAAATCGCCGACAGTATTTAAGCGTCATTACTTAAAGTCCTTGGAAGCTCTGAAATTTTCAGCAGTTGCGGCGGGTAACATAGTTTCCCCCGACTCTGCTTAATCTTAAGTTGAAGATCCAGTTCTCCTTTCTACCTATCTCATTCAACAGTTTGTCTATACCTACCATGTTCATCTACGTCTACCTTGAGTCTTAGCTGCTCTTGTGATAGTACAGTGGGTGTCCCTTATTTTTTTGCTAGGGTCACCCACAATTGTTTGTATATTCAGTTCTCTATGATGTGGTCCCCTTATTTTTATGCTAGGGTGACACATCTACATTTGCAATGGTTACGAGGGTTTTTTAATATTAAGAACATAATAATTTATTTACTACATTATTGTCTAAGTTTGTTCAGAATCATTTCTATTATTATAATTGCTTTATTTACTTTTGTATATAATAACTATACACAGATGTTAAGTTCAACATATATTCCATGTAAGCCCTGTACATATATGTTAACTTTAAGGTAATTTTAAGGAATAATTTTCTAACCTGTATAATTGTGTATATGTATATTTTTTTTGGCAATTATAATACTTTATTTTATTTTAAGTTTTATTGAGACCTTATTTATTTATTTTCTTTTACAATCTTGTGCTAATTCTCTGGTACGATTTCGCGCAGCGATGCGAAACTGAGCCCAGAAAAGGGATTTTGACGTAAGGAAAAATCTATTTCTGGGCGATTGGTTCGTGTCGCCCAGCGAAATCCCACCCTACCCATCCCTGCGCTCAAGATTGTCTGCTAACTTCAGGATGGCCACCAGAGGTGCAGCAGTCGGCAGCATGGGATGGAGTAGTAGTAGTTGCTGCCCACTCTGTGGGTCGGCTCCCCTCTTGTGGGGGTTTTGTAGTAGGAGATTTCTATTGGTAAGAGGTTCGTGGTAGTGGTCTCACTCGCCCTAGTGTTCATACCGACGCCCTCTTGGAGGGTGAGCGAGTCAGTTATACTGACCTTTTCTTTATTTTATTTATTCTCTGGTATGTGTTAGTGCATTTACCTTAGAAATAATGGATTAAAGGGATATTTCGCTGGGTGACACGAACCAATCGCCCAGAAATAGATTTTTCCTTACGTCAAATCCCTTATATATATATATATATATATATATATATATATATATATAATATATATATATATATATATATATATATATTTATGTATGTGTATATAGCTTTTTTGTGAACCTTAGTGCACATCTTAGTATATATATAGTGATTGGACCCACTATGATGAAGTAACAGTGACATTTACTGAGTTTTTCTTTAAGAGCAAATGATACAATGTTTACAATCTTTGTTTTGATGAAATAACAGTAGGAGACAGACGAACGCACACATCCCTTGCATGGAGGTCGATGCTGATCTAACAGTTCCTTCGGTTCTTGTGAGAGCCGGTTTAGTAAATCAGACCGTGAGAAGGGTGTTAATTCGTTTGTCTGTGGTTATGGTGAGTGAGCGTTGCTCACATCCTGTCGAACTAGATATTTTTGGGAGGTTTTTCCTCCTTGACCTGTGACACAGAGCGCAGCTATGTTTTACAGTAAAGAAATGGGTTACATTTACATTTTTATGTAATTTCCATTACATATATTTTACTTGTACAACAAATGTCATTACAGAGCATTACATGCAAAGTAATCTTGCAATACATATTTTTCCTATATTTATCATAGTTGTATTTTTTTTAGGTGTTTTAAGCTTCTTACTAGTGTGGCATATCAATTTGTTTGATAACATTAGCAAGTCTCTTATTTCTTTGTTAATTTCTTTCATTTTTCTTGACAAATTTCTTTACATTAATTTGAGATAATTCTGTTTTTTTCTGTTTAACCTAAGATATTCTGTAATTGAGAATTTTTCTCATACAAGATTGTCTTTATACAATTTTTAATTCTTGTAATTTTTTTCTAGCACTTTTTTCTTTTTGAGATACAGACAAATTTTTACTACAAAACGGACAAAAAGGTTTATTTTGGTATAAACTATACTATGTTACAAAAATGATATAGTGTGAAAATGCTTTTTGAACCATTTTTTACTCTTGTAATGTTCTGACGAAGCTGATTTTGGTCTGATGGCCATTTTAGAAAAAAATCTCCCCATATCAGAATCACATACCCAAGCTCAAAATCATTCCTAGACATCAAAGAAATATTTTGTCAAGAAAGCTGCTGTGTACACCTCCATGGAATAGTTACCACCTATGCAGCTCCTGTACTACAGGGACTTTTTTTTTCTTTTACACATTGCTTTAAACCTTTTAATATACTACGTACTTGTGATTTTCATCATAGGTTCAAGGAAGAAAAATGTTGATACTGGAGAGGTGTTGGAGGAAAGGTCATGCCTCCAACCACAGCTTCTTTCTTTAGCCATAAATTGTGATTACCATTTTCCTTGTCATGAATAGTTAGGAATGATTTAAAGAAGTTTGTTTTTATAAACCCTGAAAAGAATTTAATGCACTGTCTCTCATGTGTATTGCAAAACTTGGATAACATGTTATTTGAAGCTTGGGCTAGTGCCTCCTTCCTTGTTTATATTGTTTATATGTACACATGAGCTTTTTTTTTTTTTTTTTGTAGCATTTGGTGTGTTGAGGGATGCTTCCTATTCTAGTGTTGTTCCAGAGGATACTTACACCAACATAAGTATTAAGAATAGTGAAGGATCATGTTGTTGTGACAACATTTGGCTCAATCCTCATACACGAAGATTCTATACAGGTTAGTCTAGTGTGTTGCTTGAACTTGTACTATTCATTTAACAATGAAAAGCTTTTGTGTACCCAAAATTGACTTGGATGGATTAAAAAACAGGTTTTAACATTGGGAAAACCTATTTTTGGTAGTTGCTGTTGAGTCCTCAAGGAGTTACCCTTTCCATGGCTTATCCAGAGCTCCTTGGTGACAAGGCTAATGTCAAAGAATTCTCTTTTAGGTGGTTTGTGTCGTAAGGATAAATATTATAACATTGATAGGGTATGCATGGACTCAGGATATTCTCTTATCCTTAGAGAATGCTAAAACCCAGTTTACCTACGTCAAAATCTGCAAGAAGAAGAAATGGCTATGCGCACGTGCCGTCATATTGTTTACATACGACTAAACACGCAACATGAAGCCATTCCTTTCTGTGGTCAATGCAGGATGAGCCCTTACCCAAATTCCATGTCTTTTTGTCAGGGAAGTAGGAGGGTTTTGAGGACTCAATAGCAACCACCAAAAATAGGTTTATCTTAGTCAAAACCTGTTTTTGAAAGCGTAGTCTCTGTCTGTCCTCAAAGAGCTTTACAAAAAGTGACAGGTGATGAAAAACTCAAGTTTTAATCCCAACAACCCTAAAACATTTTTGGTTTAGGGTCAAGTCACAAGTTTCAAGGCCCCATTCTTTATTCCAGGTTTGGTATGTTTTTTAGGGTGAAGTTCTGTGGTGGCTTCCCTAAGCATGCTGGGTATGGTTGGAATGTTGTCAAACCTTCCCCAGCAATAGCTAGCATATCTGCCTGTTAGGAAGACCTGTGGTTTGCCGCTGCATTGGCTATGGTCAAGGCTATCCATGCCACCTACTGAAACACAGTGTAGTCTAATTTGTTCGAGCGTGTGGCAGTAGTGTTGCTAAAGTATAGGAAAAAATGGACCTTCTGAGATGTCTGCCATGACTTCTAGGTAAACCTTAACCCTTAAACGCCAAAGCGGTATTTTAAAAATTGCCTCCCATATGCAGGCGGCGTTTGCGAGTGAGCGCCAAAGCGGAAAAAATGTTTTTTAAAAAAAATCACAGCACGCTTAGTTTTCAAGATTAAGAGTTTATTTTTGTCTCCTTTTTTTGTCATTGCCTGAAGTTTAGTATGCAACCATCAGAAATGAAAAAAATATCATTATCATATATAAATATTGGGATATATGACAGCGCAAAAAATAATTTCATATATAATTGTATACAAATCATGCTGTAAGCAAAACGGTTAAAGCTAACGAGTTAATTCTTTTTTTGTTGTATTGTACACTAAATTGCAATCATTTTGGTATATAACACATTGTAAAACGATCAAGGCAACACAGAGAAAATATTATCACAAAATGATGCATGAATTCGTAATGCGCGGACATAAAAAAAAGCTGTTTTAAAAAATTCACCATATATTAAAATATTGTGCTAGAGACTTCCCGTTTGTTGCCAAATGAAGGTAATTGATTTAATATTACTAGACTGTAAGTGTTGTAGCTTACAATTGCAATTTTTGACCATTTCGGTCAAGTTAAAGTTGATTGAAGGACGAATTTTTTCTATTTATCGTTATTTATATGAAAATATTTCAAAACTGATAAAAGCTATAACCATAGGTTGTTTTTTGTTGTATTCTACATGGAATTGCGCACATTTTCATATATAAAACTTTATGTAACGTCTAATTTAAAATGGAGCAAACATTATGTCAATAGGACGAAAAAATTTTGATTTTTTCGGAAGAGTTACCGCGCGGACGTAAGGAAAAAGTTTATTTCATAAATTCACCATAAATCAAAATCTTGTGCTAGAGACTTCCAGTTTGTTGTAAAATAAAGGTAAATGATTGAATATCACTAGAATGTAATAGTTTTAGCTTACAATTGCGTTTTTCTACCATTTTGGTAGAGTCAAAGGTTGAAATTTTGGCACTTATCATTATTTATATGAAAATATTTCAAAACTGATAAAAGCTACAACCATGGGTTGTTTTTTGTTGTATTCTACATGAAATTGTGCACATTTTCATATATAAAACTTTATGTAACGGCTAATTTAAAATGGTGCAAACATTACGATAATCAAACAAAAAAATTTCGGAAGAGTTTCCACGCGGACGTAAGGAAATTTTTTTTTTTTTTTTCATAAAATCACCATAAATCAAAATATTGTGCTAGAGACTTCCAATTTGTTGCAAAATAAAGATAAATGATTGCAAATTAAAGGTAAATGATTGCAAAATAAAGGTAAATAATTTAAAATGGGTCAAACATTACGACAATCAGACGAAAAAATTTATTATTTTTTCGGAAGAGTTACCGCGCGGACGTAAGGAAAGTTTTCTTCATAAATTCACCATGAGTCAAAATATTGTGCTAGAGACTTCCAATTTGTTGCTAAATGAAGGTAAAATGATTGAATATTACTAGAATATGAGAGTTTTAGCTTACAATTGCATTTTTCGACCATTTCGGTAGAGTCAAAGTTGACTGAAGGCTGAAATTTTGGCACTTATCGTTATTTATATAAAAATATTTCAAAACTGATAAAAGCTACAACCTTGAGTTATTTTTTGTTGTATTCTACATGAAATTGCGCATATTTTCATATATAAAACTTTATGTAATGGCTACTATAAAATGGTGCAAAAATTATGTCAAAGTGACGAAATAATTTCTGAGATGTGTCGCTGATAATTTTTAGTGCGAGAAGAAAGAAATTCTCGCTTGCGCGCCTGCGTAACGATTGTAAACAAAACAACACCTTGATCCGTGAGCTCCCAGTATCCCCCAAAGCGCGTGATTCAAAAGTTTTTGCCTAGTAGCCCTATAAGTATTTTTCCGCGAATTTATAAAACAACTTTTTTATATCGACGTACCATACGTCCAATCGGCACCCAACAGACAATTTATATTGACGTTTAATACGTCCAATCGGCGTTAAAGGGTTAAGTGCTTGAACTGGGCATAATGTTTTGTCTGCTAAATCTAGTTTACTTAGAATAGGAAGTTGCCTTTATAAAGGAATCTCATTCTTGGCCAGTGGACCCCCCATATTCTGTTGATGCATACCAGATAGGTAGAATCCGTGAATACTTAGAACCTCCCTCTAAAAATGCTTATAACTTGCCTCTGCCTATCTTGAACATGTAAATACCAAAGTATCCCTAAAAATATCATCCTACATCAAATATACATTGAAGTATCATCCTATTACTGTAAATATAAATCTTTGAAATATTATTAATACTATTTCAAAATTAATCTTACATTTTATGGTTAAAAATATATGTATGATCTGTATAACAGTTACGTATGCCTAAAGACTTTCTCTCATACAGTTACCATTAAGAGAGAGAGAGAGATCATTCAGGTGGACCAGACTCTCTCTATACACGGCTCTGACTACTCCTATATACTTAAACCTTATGCTTTCTTGTTCTCCTACTTGCAATTTCCATTTCAATTTCCCAATGGTTTCCTTTAAAAATTCTTCAGTTCCTCTGCAGCAAAAATCATCTACGTGTGTACACAAAATACCATTCAATTTATTGTCTTTTTTCCAAAAGAATAGATTAGGTTCTAGTCTATTTCTCTCCTCTTTAAGCTCTTCCACTACTTTCACCACTTTATAGTAGTATGTGCCATGTGTTACGGATCGGGATCCGATCAGGTTCTTTATTACAATAAACAAATAGGATTCAATAGCAACAATTGAAACATGGGATACGAATATAGAAAGAATTCACAAACATAAATGCAGAATGGTTTCTCTTATTTACATAAAATTAAATCTGACTGGTATATATGTGAAAAGGGGGGAACAGTGTAATAATAAAATACTTGCTGGCCAGTTTTTCAGCTGTTGAGATCGGTGCTCGAAGCGATCGCTTCACAAGGAGACGTTAAATCTTCGTACTTCAGGAAGGAATGACTTAGTCTTGAAACTTAAAGGGCAGGTTACTTCTCAAAACCACTTGCAGACACTTCTTAACGGAACGGGTTTACTCTTTGTCGGGACTTCTCTCTCAGACTATGAACTACGGACTTTACTTTCTTTTTTCCGTTCCCATTCTCTCTCTTGTGTCCTCTTCCTCTCTTATCCTTTGTCTCTTCCTTCTTCTCTTATCTCTGATGATCTGATCTCTTCACTTCCTCAGAGTCCTATACTATATGTATATGTCAATCTCGGGGCGAGGCTGAACAGGTGGAGCTAACCAGCGAACGTTTCCATCCCAAGAACCTTTCAGAAGACGCTGGACGAAATGTTATATCATATCCAAAGCGTTGTGTCGCTAGCGACGACCGCGTGCTGGAGTTCCACAAAATAACAGAGTATTCTCAAACAATCATGAGAACAGACACCCCAAACATGTGCGGTAATACCTCCTTGCTGCAGACCTACTCAAAAAAGATACATTTTCCTTTCCTTTAAATGTGTTTTTTCACTGTAAAGCGATTACCATCACACCAAACTTTTGCAGCATCCTTGAGCCCATAAACAGTTTTTTTCAACTTCCATAATCCACTCCAATCATCTAACTAGGTGGCTTTAAATATACTTCTCTTTGTATCTCGTCACCTTGTAAATATGCAGTTTTGACATCCAATGTATAACAATTCCAATCTCACTTTTAATATGGTAAAACAAAATTTTAAAATTTCAGCACTGCATGTGGGAGCATCTTTTTCCCATTCTGCCATCTCCTCTTCAAAACCTCTAGCTACCAGTCTTGCTTTACATATCCTTTCCCTCTCTTTTATCTTTTCAGTTACTATCCATCTTGTAGATATAGCTTTTCGTCCAACATCATTTACCCCCTCATATATGTACCTTGTTTTCTCTCCAACTTTGAAGTTCTTTTTCTGTGGTTTCCATGACACTTCTATTTTCAAATCCTAGCAACGCCTCTTCATCTTCAATTTTTTCTACCTGACCATAATCCCTCAAGTTAACCCACCCCTTGTCACCTGACTACGAGTCTTGTACATTGTACAAATCAGCCCATGATTTGCTTAATTTTTTTCCTGCAAGGCTTAATATAGTCCATTCTTCTACTTGTCCTGTATCATGTTTACAGCTCTAACTCTATTTCCCATTTTGAATTTTGGTATCTCTTCTATTAACTCGCCTATTAACTCACTTTCCCCTTTGTCTTCTGTTGTTTCCTCTACCACATCTCTTTCTATAGCCTCTTCTGTGTCTGTATTCCTTCTCCATCCAACTTTTATCTCCTTTCCTTCCTGCCTATCTACATTCCTTAAATTTGGGCCATGGGATTTACCTTTCACATGTGATTTATCTATTCTAGAAGATATCTTTTCTGTTTCTGGTGATAGTCTTTGAATCCTAGTAACATGTATTTTAACTACTTCTTTTAAGGAATCCCCATGTTTAACTACTACTGTTTTCCCTGATACTCCCACTACCTGAGCAGGTCCTCTCCATTCATTTTCATTTTCATTCTTATAGAATACCTCATCTCCCACAACTGCTTCTTCAAATTTATACTCTGATGTTTTTGTTTAATGCAATTCTTATTTTTGTACATGAACTTTCCTGTCAGATATATACTTAGCTTACGTGTCTGACGTCACGACAGAATTCAAAACTCGTGGCACACGCGACAGGTAGGTCAGGTGATCTACCTTACCCGCCGCTGGGTGGCGGGTGTAAGAACCAATCCCACTTTCTTGTCAGATTTTCTCTGTCGCCCGGCTTGACTACACCTGTTGTTAAGTCCTCACGATAGTTGGATTTATTTCTCGTTGCCGAGGATTATTTGGATTGTCTTTTTGGTGAAGTACCCTTTGTCCGTTGGCTTGGCATACGCTATTTTGGATTGTTTTTTTGATTTTTCTTATAATGGCTGATTCTGATCTTAAAAAATCTACCGTTTTTCGAGTGTGCTCTGTGAGTGAATGCAAAGTGAGGCTACCTAAAGCATCGGTAGATCTTCACAATGTATGTATGGGTTGTAGAGGTAATGAATGTTCTTTCAATAACCCGTGTAAGGAGTGTGAAAGGTTGGATGAAGATGGATGGAAGTCTTTCTTCCTATTTAAGGAAGTTAGAGAAAGATAGGGTCCGTAAAGCTTCTTCTAGGAGCTCTAGTAGATCGCGTATTAGCGAACCTGATGTAGAGAACCCTGCTGTAGATTTAGTACCTTCTCCAGTTTCAGCCCCTGCTCCCAGCATCGAACCTGAAGATTCGCATTCGGAGGTGGCCTCCATGAGAGCCACGATTAGGAGTATGGAGAGCAAAATACGCTCGCTGCTTGAAGGTAAGAGTGATAGTGCCAGTGAATTGTGCAGTGCCCCTAGTGCAGTGGAGGGTACGTCTGACCGGCTCACTAATGCTTCCAGGCCTAGACTTCTTCCAGACTCCCAGACCCAGTGGAGGAGGAAAGTCAACAGCCGCAGGAAGATTAGGGAGAACCCCCACCGGTCAGACGTCCCCTCAGCAGATCCTGATGCACGTTCCCAGGCTGCCTTGGATCGAACCTAGAAAGAAGTGTTGCACCAGTGCTTCTCTTCATCTTCTTCGCCCTCTCCTAAGCGCGGATGGAGCGCCTCGGAATCCTCGCGCCCTCTCCAGAGAGCCTGGAAGGCGCCTTACGCCCTTCCCTCCAGCCCTGAATACTTCTCGGAAGAGCCGGAGGTAGAAACCAAGAGATCCAGGAGATCACAAGAACCCTCTTTTCCTTTTCTCCCTCGACCCTCATCTCCAGTTGAAGCGTTCGTGAGATCGCCGGCGCGCATTCTGGCAGGTCTGCAGGCGCAGATCTCCGCTCTGGCTGACTCCTTGGCAGGGAGTTCTCACCGTCGGAAGGACGTCTTGCTCCCGGTGAAGAAGTCAAAGAAGGACCGCATGGATTTCTTGCCTCCTGCAGGAAGGTACTAAGAGCCTCGCAGCCGCGCTTCTTTTGAGCAAGAACGCAATAGGGACTTCTCTCCGAGCAGGCGCTTCTCACCCCTGAGCAGGAGACAAGAGCCTGGGAAACTTCTCGCGCCAAACAGGCACTCTTCTCCTGGTAGCCGCTTGTCCAGAGTTAGACATAAGGAACAGGACGAATGTTTCGCTTCTAGCAGGCGCTCTTCGCCAAGGATCCATTCTTCTCCTGGCAGGCGTCAAGAGCCTGACAGGCGCCAGGATTCTGGTAAATACCAGGAGTTTGGTAGGCGCACCTCTCCAAGCAGGCGCTCTTCGCCAGGAAGCCGCTCTCCCTTGGACAGGCGCTTGGAGCCTGGTAGGCGCATTTCACCAGAAGTTCGCTCTTCGCCAGAGACACTATCTCCTCTTGACAGACGCCGAGAAGCGAGTAGACGCCCAGAGCCTAGTAGGCGCCAAGAAACCAGTAGGCTCCGTTCACCGAGCAGGCGCCCTTCCCCAGGTAGCCGCTCTCTTCTGGACAGACACACAGAGCCTTGTAGGCGCTACCCGTCTGGTAGGCGCTCTTCGCCGGAGAGCATTTCTCCCCGTGGCAGGTGCCAAGAGTCTGGCAGGCGGTCTCCCCTCGACACGGCCTTAGGATATGACAAGCGCGCCTCTTCTAGTAGGCGCTCTCCTAGTAGGCGCTCTCCTAGGAAGAGCTCCCCTCCAGGCAGCCGCTCTTCGAAGCATCATTCTTCCGAAGAGGATCAAGAGGCTACGGATGATGAGTTATCAAAGGATTCTTCGGTCTCTTCATACAAGAGGCTTACAGACCTCCTTTTGCAAGAGTTGGAGATTCACTCTCTGCTGTTGCTCCTCCTTCACCTCCTTCTTTGTTTTCGACGACGAAGACTACCAAGACTTCTTCGTACGTCAAGATGAAGCCTACCGTCTCGATGAAGAAGGCCCTTAAAGGTTTTGGTGATTGGTTGGTCTCCAAGGAGGAAAAAGGAAAGACCGTGTTTTCTTTCCCACCTTCCAAGTTGACGGGAAAGATGGGCTTTTGGTACGAGTCAGGGAAGCCTTTGGACCTGGTTCTTCCCTCATCCGCGGACTCGGACTTCTCTTCGTTGGTGGATTCTGCTCGTCGCTCGGCTCTTAATTCAGCAAAGAATGAGTGAGTTGGACCACCTTCTGAAGGGAATGTTCCGGGTCCTCGAAGTTTTTAACTTCCTTGACTGGTCCCTGGGAGTGTTAGCAAAGAAGATGCAAGCCCAGGAGTCCCTTTCACCTGAAGATCTTCATTCTGTCCTGTCTTGTATGGACAAGGCAGTGAGAGATGGCTCTGGCGAGGTAGCTTCTCTTTTCGGAGCCGGAGTTATCAAGAAGAGGGTAGTGTACTGCTCTTTTCTGACAAAAGCAGTTTCGCATGCACAGAGGGCCTCTCTGTTGTATGCTCAACTCTCACCACAACTTTTCCCGAAGAAGATTATCCAGGACATCTCGAGTGCCCTTTCAGCGAAGGCCACGCAGGATATGTTGGCTCAATCTGCTAGGATTCCTAGGACTTCTTTCCAACCTAAACCCAAGAAAGAAGCTACTACAAGACAAGAGCCCTTTCGAGGAGAGGAAAGACCTTCTCTCGATCTATTAGATCGAAGAAGTAGCACCCATGTCCTCCAGACTACTGAGTTTCTCAGACGTCTGGGCCCAGAAGGGGGCGGACAACTGGTCCCTCTCAATCATCAGGAAGGGGTACCTCATTCCCTTCATTTCAAGACCTCCCTTGACCACAACACCAAGGGAGTTGGTGGCCAAGTACAAAGACCCTCACATGAACCCTTGCTCTAGCAGTAGAGCTTATGCTGGAGAAGGAAGCTGTAGAGCTAGTGAAAGAGCCTCTTCCCGTGGGTTTTTACAACCGCTTCTTCCTAGTTCCCAAAGCCTCAGGAGGATGGAGACCGGTTCTGGACGTAAGCGCCCTGAACGTCTTTGTGAAGAAGAGAAAGTTCGCCATGGAGACGACATCTTCAGTTTTAGCAGCTCTTCGCCCGGGGGACTGGATGGTGTCACTAGACCTTCAGGACGCTTACTTCCACGTGCCGATCCATCTTTCTTCTCGAAAATTCCTACGGTTCATGTGGAAAGGAAAAGTTTTCCAATTCAGGGCCTTGTGTTCACGGGGCTCATGAAAAATGTAGCACAGTGGCTACATCTGGAGGGAGTGAGGGTTTCCCTCTACTTAGACGACTGGCTTATCAGAGCCAAATCGAAAGAGAGATGTCTGGAGGACCTTCACAAGACGTTGACCCTGGCAAGTTCTCTGGGACTATTAGTGAACTTCGGGAAATTGCAGTTAATCCCCAGCCAAGATCGGATCTATCTGGGGAATTCGGATGGTTTCTCCGGATTTTCGTGCGTATCCATCTCCAGAAAGGATAACCCATTGTTCAGAGAAGGTCGCAGCCTTTCTAGAGAAAGATGTATGCACAGCGAGGGAGTGGATGAGTCTGTTGGGGATGCTCTCCTCGCTGGAGCAATTAGTTTCTCTAGGAAGGTTGCACCTGAGACCGCTACAGTTCTTTTTGAATCGAAACTGGAACCGCAGATCTCAAGATCTAGAATTCCGCTTCAAGATCTCGAACAAGATAAAGAAGGATCTCCTCTGGTGGGCAGACCCTCTTCGCTTCGCGGAAGGTATTTCCCTACACATGCCGAACCCCAACCTAGTGTTATTTGCAGACGCGTCGGACACGGGTTGGGGAGCGACGCTAGGTTCAAGAGAAGTGTCAGGCACCTGGGAGGGGGAACAGATGTCCTGGCACATCAACAAAAAGGAGTTGATGGCGGTTTGCCTAGCACTAAAAGCCTTCGAGCCCCTCGTCCAGAAGGCAGCGGTTCAGATCAACTCGGACAACACCACAGCCCTGGCTTACATCAGGAAGCACAGGAAGCAGGGGGGGACCCACTCCTTCTCCCTGTACGAAACAGCAAGAATGATTCTTCTGTGGTCGGAGGAAAGGAGGATAAGACTCCTCACCAGATTCGTACAGGGAGAAAGAAATGTCAGAGCCGACCTTCTGAGCAGGAAAAACCAGGTCCTTCCCTCAGAGTGGACTCTTCACTCGGACGTATGCCAGGAGCTGTGGAGGACGTGGGGCAGACCTCATTTGGATCTATTCGCGACCTCCAAGAACGCGAGGATCAACCTTTACTGCTCCCCGATCTCAGACCCGAGAGCAGTAGCGATAGATGCATTTCTGCTGGACTGGAAGAACCTAGACCTTTATGCATTCCCTCCTTTCAAGATTCTGGGAGAGACGCTAAGGAAATTTGCAGCATCGGAGGGAGCAAGGATGACCTTGATAGCTCCGTTCTGGCCCGCCCAAGACTGGTTCACAGAGGTACTGGAATGGTTAGTAGACATTCCAAGATCCCTGCCACTAAGGAATCAGCAGCTTTCCTCCTCCAGTACCTCTGTGACCCAAATAGCAGACTTCCTCCTTTTCCTGAGGGAAAGATGCGGTCTGGCGGTCTCAACTATAAAGGGTTACAGGAGCATGCTATCTTCAGTGTTCAGGCACAGGGGATTGAACGTCTCGGAAGATAAAGATCTCCATGACTTGATAAGATCTTTCGAGACTACTAAGAAAGTCTCTATTTTGACCCCAAGCTGGAACCTCGATGTGGTCTTGCTTTTCCTGAGGTCCTCGAGATTTGAACCACCTCAATCAGCCTCATTTAGAGACTTGACGATGAAGACATTGTTTCTCATGGCGTTGGCTTCGGCTAAGAGAGTTAGTGAGTTGCAAGCCTTAGAAGGAAGTGTAGGATTCAAGGGAGACTCCGTGATTTGTTCCTTTCTTCCTTCTTTCTTAGCCAAGAACGAAAACCCCTCCTCGCCTTGGCCCAGGAGTTTTGAGATAAAAGGCTTATCCTCTCTGGTCGGAGTAGAAGCAGAAAGGACTCTTTGCCCTATAAGAAGCCTTAAGTTTTATCTCCAGAGAAAGAAAAAGCTTAGGGGCAACATGGACAACCTCTGGTGTTCTGTAAGAGATCCCAGTAGGCCTTTGTCAAAAAATGCTCTGGCATTCTTTATTAGGAACCTAATAAAGGAAGCTTAGGCGGCATGCAACCAAGACCATTATAAGCTTCTGAAAGTCAAGGCGCATAAAGTGAGGGCCATCGCTACGTCGTTGGCTTTCAAGAAGAATATGTCGCTGCAGAATCTCATGAAAGCGACTTTTTGGAGGTGCGACTCGGTCTTCGCCAACCACTACCTGAGAGACGTGAGAATTACGTATGAGAAGTGCTTTGGGTTAGGCCCGTACGTATCGGCGGATTCAGTGCTGGGGCAGGGAGCTGAAGCATATCCTTTTTAAAATGTTCCCATTTGGTAATTGTCTTGTGTTTTTTATGGTTGTATGAAAGAGGATGCAGGTAGGCATCTCTTTCAATCGTATTACAGTAGTACCTCGAGATACAAAAGGCTCAACTTACGAAAAATCCAAGTTACGAAAGCCATTGCGAAAAATTTTACTGCTCTACATACGAAAAGTTTTCAAGATACGAAAGGTTTCTGAAAGTCCGAGATTCGCCCCATAACAATTTTGAAACTCGTGCCGCACGCTGCCATCTTAGTTATAGTAGACTCGCCACCATCCTCCTGCTCTCCCATTGGTTCCAGATGCTAGCCAAGCCATGAGATCCTTCTCTCTGATTGGACAGCATCCCTCCCATCATGCATCTTCTATACATACGTGTTGGCGTCCCTTAGCTCGGCCACTCCGCACCCGAAACTTTACCGTACGCAATCGGCATTCGTTCGCTCCAACGATTTCGTTTAGTAACGTAAATTCGTTAGTGATTTCGTTGCAGTACATATTATCGTGTTGTGCGAAGACTGTATTATTACGTATTTGTGTAACTTTACGTAAATTAACGTAGTCATGGGTCCCAAGAAAGTTGAAATCACGGAAAGAAGCGCATGCTCTCTTTGGAGACAAAGATGGAGATCATAAAGAAGTACGATTGAGTGTGATCGCAAAGGAATACGGTCGTAATCCGTCGACAATAGGCACCATCCTTAAACAGAAGGATGCCATCTAAGCAACTACACCGTCGAAGGGCATCACTATTTTGTCCAGCAAGAGGAGCCATGTGCACGACGAGATGGAACAGCTGCTCCTCATCTGGATAAAAGACAAAGAAATCGCTGGCGATACAGTAACGGAGACGGCAATCGCTCACAAGGCCAGTGCTATTTTCGGCGATTTGATTGTGCAGGCGGAAGACGAGGGAGGGGAAGGGACTTCAACACCAACCCCAGAGTTCAAGGCTTCGCATGGCTGGTTCGAGAAATTCCGTAAACAGACTGGCATCCATTCGGTGGTGCGTCATGGGGAGGCTGCCAGCTCGGACACGAAAGCGGCCGAAGCCTTTAAAAAGACGTTCGACGAGATGATGACCAAGGAAGGCTACAGTTCTCAACAAGTCTTCAACTGTGATGAGACTGGCCTTTTTTGGGAAAAAATGCCTTTTGGACATACATCACGGAGGAAGAGAAGAAGCTACCCGGGCATAAGCCTATGAAAGACAGGGTTACGCTCGCACTTTGTTCGAACGCCAGAGGGGATTGCAAGGTGAAGCCCCTACTGGTGTATCACTCTGAGACTCCTCGAGCCTTCAAGGCCCACTAAGTGTTGAAGGAGAAGCTTCCAGTGATGTGGAGGGCTAATGCAAAAGCCTGGGTAACGAGGCTTTTGTTCACGGAGTGGGTAAATCTGTGTTTCGGCCCGACTGTGAAGAGTTTTTGCAAGAGAAGCGCCTCCCCCTGAAATGTCTGCTGGTGTTGGACAATGCCCCTCCCCACCCTCCGCCTCGAGGAAGATATCCTAGCGGAGTATTCCTTCGTTAAGATTCTTTTTCTTCCGTCCAACACCACCCCTCTCCTCCAGCCCATGGACCAGCAAGTGATCGCGAACTTTAAGAAGCTGTACACGAAACATCTTTTCAAGAGATGTTTCGACATCGCCGATACCACAAACCTCACCTTGCGTCAATTTTGGAAGGAGCATTTTGACATCGTCATTTGCATCCGACTCATTGACCTAGCTTGGCAGGAGGTTTCGAGGCGAACCTCGAATTCCTCGTGGAGGAAACTCTGGCCTGATGCCGTATCCGTCAGAGACTTCGAGGGATTCGACGTGGGCGAAGCTGGTGCTGCAGAGTCAGAAACAGTTGACGATCCCAAAACTGTTTTTGCAACCAGATCTTGACGAGATCGTTGCACTCGGCAAGTCCATGGGGCTGGTCGTCGACGAGGACGACATCAACGACCTTCTCGAGGAGCACCAAGAGGAGCTTACGACGGATGACCTGAAGGAGTTGGAGGCCATGCAACATAACGTCGTTCAAGAGGAGTTCTCTAGCAGCAACGAGGAAGAGGAGGAGGAGCCTATGACAACGGCAGAAATTAAGGATATTCTAGGCGCTTTTCATAAAGTGCAATCGTTTATCGAAAAAAAAAGACACCCCAAAAAGGCTCACACATGTCGTATGCTTGCGCAGTTCGATGATGTTTGCCTGAGTCGTTTCAGGAACATTGTGAAAAGTAGGCAGAAGCAATCTTCCTTGGATCGTTATTTTTTAAAGAGGCCTTCAGCATTAGCAGGAGTAAGCAAAAAGGGGAAGAACCAAGTGATAAAAACAGAAAGTTGAAAGCAAAAAGGAAGAACCAAGTGATGAAAACAGAACGTTTAAAGCGGTGATGAAGTTGAAATTCTGTTAAAAAAAAAAAAAAAAAAAAAAAAAAAAAAAAAAAAAAAAAAAAAAAAAAAAAAAAAAAAAAAAAAAAAAAAAAAAAAAAGCCTAAGTAAAAGTAAAAAAAAAGTTAAAAATAAAAAAAAGAACAATTTTTTTTTTACGTAATTTCTAGATTTTTGTAAGTTAAGTGTTACAGTTTTGTTAAGGTGTTTCGTAAATTTTAGTTTTATAGTTTTCCTTAAATTTTTTATGTGTTTTCGTAAAGTTAAGTGTACATACGTACGTACGTTATCTGCCGTTTGTCCTCCTCCTCCTCCTCTGCCGCCACTATCGGAGATAGCCTCACTCGAAAGGTAAGCTTCCACATTTTGCGTTACAGTAATAATATTTCTTGTACACTAATATACACTTTATTTACAGGTTTTGTATTTTTATTCTTAATTTAGGTATTGAATGGTCCAAATTGTTGTAGTATTTCATTGTTTATAGGTCAATTTAGCTTTATTATGAAATTTAATGTGGTGATTTTGGAGGGCTTGGAACGGATTAGCCATTTTACATGTAAAATGTGTTCCAAGATACAAAAAACTCATTATACGAAGGCCGCCTCGGAACGGATTAATTTCGTATCTCGAGGTACCACTGTACTAACATTTAGTATTTTGGTTAGGTGATCTGAGTTGTGCTTGAGCTCCTTGCATTGGTAGTGGACAGGTTCTGTCATTTAAGTGGGCGGATCCCTTTGACAAGACCCTAACTGGATTCTACCAAGTAAGCGGAGTCAGTTCCCATTGGTAGACCCAAAGAGTTTTTCAGCTGTAGGTCACGCCCTCGCTGTAACTCTTCAGGCAACGCAGACTAATAGACAGTAACTATGAAGTCTTCTGCCTAAAACAGGTAAGAACCAAGGTTTTTATATCCTATAACTTGTTGTCTCCCCTTTCTTTGTACTTGAGTGTCTCTTTCCCTACACCAAGGGTGTCAATCAGCTAAGTATATATCTGACAGGAAAGTTCATGTACAAAAATGATATTGTTAGTATACAATAAAGTTTTGTACATACTTACCTGGCAGATATATACGATTGATGGCCCTCCCAGCCTCCCCTCAGGAACAGGTGGAAGAGAAAATCTGACAAGAAAGTGGGATTGGTTCTTACACCCGCCACCCAGCGGCGGGTAAGGTAGATCACCTGACCTACCTGTCGCGTGTGTCGCAAGTTTTGAATTCTGTCGTGATGTCAGAGACGTAAGCTAAGTATATATCTGCCAGGTAAGTATGTACAAAACTTTATTGCATACTAACAATATCATTTTATTACATGACTCATTTTTTATAAACACTTCTCTGGCCTTGTGCATTGCATTAAGTGTGTCCCTTACCATACTCTCTTCCATCCCTTTCTCTCTGCTTGCAAGACTTGAACTCTCTTCTCCCATTAGATTAGGCAGGGAAGGGTTTTTTCCAAATACTAAATGGTTAGGAGAGAAACCTCCATTTTTCATTAAGCAGTTCCTAGCACTCACTGCCCATTTCAATGCTATGGACGAATCTTAATTCCTCATCTTCCATCATCTTTCTTACACTTCTTTGATCATGCCTATGGTCTTTTCACATAATCCATTGCTCCATGGAGATTCTGATGCTGTGGCTAATACTTTAATATTTCATCTTTCTGCCATCCTCCTTACTTTTTTATTTTGAAATTCACCCCCATTGTCTGACAGTATTTTTGAAGGCGGTCCAAATATAGCAAACCAACCTTCAAAAAGTGTCTATTATAGTTTCTGGTTTCATATCATTTATCCAAAAAGTCTGACAATACGACATAGCCATATCCACCATTACCAAGAACTTTCTCTCTTTTTATCTCCCACATCCATTGCTACAACTTCATTAAACGTTTTACCCCAAGAAAATCATACTACTGGTGTAGCTGGATTTCTTTTGTATCTTTTACATACCTCACAATTTCCAATCAGGTCTGTTAGTAACTTTTTTATTTCCCCATTTTCTTTCTCTATCAACCCATCACTCCATTGTGCTTCCTCTGTTAGCTTCCATATTTTATCTCCACTTCTGTGACCAAACTGTAAATGTAACTTCTTCATTGTGCTCTTAATTTCCATCAGACTCTTTCCCTTCCAACCCTCCAGTAATAATTCTTCTACCTTCCACCTCCTTATTAGTACTCTTAAATGACCCTGTTTGTCTTTTTTTTACTTTACCTTCTTTCTCCCTTCTACTTCCATTATTACACCATTTTCTTTCAAATTTATGGTCATACCCATTTTGCTCATGGTTTGTTGCTTGCCTATTAGCCATGATATATCACCCTGCAGAATTTCTGTCTTCAAATAAAACTTCTTCTTTAATTAACCCTTTAACGCCGATTGGACGTATTAAACGTCTACATAAATTGTCTGTTGGGTGCTGATTGGACGTATGGTACGTCGATAAAAAAAGTTTTTTTAAAAATTCGCGGAAAAATACTTATAGGCCTACCAGGCAAAAACATTTGAATCATGCGCCTTGGGGGATGCTGGGAGCTCACGGATCAAGGCGTTGTTTTGTTTACAGTCGTTATGCAGGCGCGCAAGCGAGAATTTCTTTCTTATCGCCCTAAAAAGTATCAGTGACACATCTCGGAAATTATTTCGTCACTTTGACATAATTTTTGCACCATTTTAAATTAGCCGTTACATGGAGTATTATATATGAGAATGTGCGCAATTTCATGTAAAATACAAAAAAAATACTCATGATTGCAGCTATTATCAGTTTTGAAATATTTTCATATAAATAACGATAAGTGCCAAAATTTCAACCTTCGGTCAACTTTGACTCTACCGAAATGGTCAAAAAACGCAATTGTAAGCTAAAACTCTTATATTCTAGTAATATTCAATCATTACCTTTTATTTTGCAACAAATTGGAAGTCTCTAGCACAATATTTTGATATATGGTGAATTTATGAAAAAAAAAAAACATTTTCCCTACGTCCGCGTGGTAACTCTTCCGAAAAAAATCAGACATTTTTTCATCTGATTGTCGTAATGTTTTCACCATTTTAAATTAGCCGTTACATAAAGTTTTATATATGAAAATGTGTGCAATTTCATGTAGAATACAATTAAAAATAATTGAAGGTTGTAGCTTTTCTCATTTTCGAAATATTTGCATATAAATCACGATAAATAGAAAAAAAAACACATTTGACTCTACCGAAATGGTCAAAAAACACAATTGTAAGCTGAAACTCTTACAGTCTAGTAATATTCAGTCATTTATCTTCATTTTGAAACAAATTTGAAGTCTCTAGCACAATATTTAGATTTATGGTGAATTAAAAAAAAAAACTTTCCTTCCCTCCGCGTGCGGATTCTCCGCCGCAAATCTCCGAAATGCGTACGTCGCATTCTCGTAATATTTGCTCCATTTCATATTAGGTGTTTCATTGAGTTTTATATATGAAAATGTGCACAATTTCATGTAGAATACAACAAAAATAATTGAAGGTTGTAGGTTTTCTTATTTTAGAAATATTTGCATATAAAAAAAATATATAAAAAAATTCGACATTTGGTCAACTTTAACTCGTCAGAAATGGTTGAAAACTGTAATTGTAAGCTAAAACTCTTACAGTATAGTAATATTCAATCATTTATCTTTATTTTGAAACAAATTGGAAGTCTCTAAAACAATATTTTGATTTATGGTGAATTTTTGAAAAAAAAAAAAATTTACGTCCACTCGTTACGAATTCATGCATCATTTTGTGATAATATTTTCTCGTGTTACTTTGATCGTTTTACAGTACCAAAATGATCGCAATTTTGTGTGCAATATAACTAAAAAAAATTAACTCGTTAGCTTTAACTGGTTTGCTCACAGCGCGATTTGAATACAATTATATACGAAATTTTGTTTTTGCGCCATCATATATATCGCATTATTTATGTATGATAATGATATTTTTTTCATTTCTGATGGTGCATACTAAACCTCAGGCAATGACAAAAAAACGAGCCAATAATGAACTCTTAATCTTGAAAACTAAGTGCTCTGCAATTTTTGAAAAAAATATTTTTTCCGCTTCGGTGCCCTCTCCGAGACCCCCTCGGCATACAGGAGACGATTTTTATTATACCCCTTCGGCGTTAAAGGGTTAATATCACTGGTATTTCCATTACTCTTTTTGACGTATGGGATGTCTCACCAAAATTAAACACTTAGTGACACTGTCCTAGTATCCTTCATTCTCATCAAGTCTTCCTGACTCAAATCCATGACAATGCATGCTAGTCCCAATTCCCCGTAAACTGTCTATTTACACCATTTCTAAAATTGCATTAACCACTTCCCACGATTTTTCCTCTATTTTATTAACTTATACATAAACTACTTCTTCTGGCCCAGTTTCTGTTTTCTGCTTATTTTCTTCTTGTTTTGTTTCAGTTTTCTTCCTATTAAGAAAATTCCGAGGACAATCCCTAGCCCAGTGCAATCCTGAGCTGCATATTGCACATAATGTTACTTTCCCTTCTTTGTTTATAGGATTTCTTCCCCCCTACCTCTGTTCCATCTTCCCTGCTATCTCTGGTTTTCCCTCTCTCTCCCAGAACTCACATTGTCTTCTGACCCCCACCATTCCCGTTCCTCGTTATCCCCTAATCTCTCAAATAGTCTTTTCATTATGTGTGACACTGTTTCGTACTCTAACTTTCGTTGACCACAAGCTGCTAATACCATTTTTTTTAATTTTCTGTGATATTTGCTTGTTTCAATACATGAAAACCCTTTACTTCTTCAAGCATGCTTGTCTCCATTGCTCTGTCACACTCGGATTCTAACTTTTCGCACCTAATTAAAAGTCCCTCATCTTTTCACCCAATTCTCTTCCTATTTGAAAATAATTTTTCATTCTACTGTAATTCTCCATTAGCATGTCTTTTAGATAGGCTTCATCTAGCTTGGATAGGATTATCATTGGACCGTCTGTACCATTAAGTTCATCTCTATCTAATCCATCCGCTAGTTCTTGGGCTTTCCCTTTTAAGCTCATTCTTATCTATATCGCTGGGTATTTTGCATCTTCTCCAAACAACAATAGCCAATCTTCGACTTGACCTCTCCTTCCTTTGCACTCTTCTTGTACCTCGCTAAATCTCAGACATTTGTTTCTCCATCTAAATTCCCTTTGTTCACTGTCTGATCCAACCATCTTTGATCAACCACGCTCTGCTACCAGTTTGAATATTTTCCTTGCCTAATCTTTCCTTTTAAACACAAATGTGCAATCTACCCACCTGTTCACTTCTCCTGTCTCAGTCTACTCCAGCTTCAACCTCTGAACACTACCACAACAAGACTTACAACCCAAAAACTCCTATCTGACAGAGCTCTCTCCTACCAGCCAAACAACCCACACATGTGTCTCCTCCTCCTCTGTTATTGATTACACTCACTAGATGCCGCCGCCATCTTGTCTTCTATGACGTCATAACACAACTTAAATATATCAATAAACACCTTATGAAATCTATATGCTGCCCATACATAGGACATCCGCCATATTTCGTTAATGCAGAAAATAACAATAATAATAAAAATGGTATAACTGACTAAACTGATATACTATAATATATAATTGTGGTTTGCCAATAACCGGGGATTGACACTGATAACCGGAAGTCAAACTTACTGGCACTGAAAATCCAGTTATTTTCATTGCTAGACAAGTGCCATAAAACCAGATCGCGATAAGTGAGGCCACCGGTAACTGGGGACAGCCTGCATATCTATAATTACAAGAAGGGAAAATTATTTTTTAGTGAAACAATTTTTTTTTTATTAGCCATATTTTCAAGAAGTTTGAAAATATTTTTTCAACTGCAAAGATTATGAACTTAGAGGTCAAAAGTATCATTATTTCCCCACCTGGATTTTTTCTGTATTAGCTTTATAGTAAGTGGTAAAAATTTAAAGCAAATCTCTAATTATAAGGTAGAATGTAGCACTTTCTGTATATTGGGGCCTTACGGAATTGGCCCACCATTTAAAACCCTTACAGTCCAAATGACAAACTTGACTTCTTTGGTGTCATGTATCTCTGAGACTTCACCACCATCATTCCTGGCGAAGAATGAGAAGGACCTGTTGAAGAGGAAATCCTTTATTCTTTTGTGAGAACTCATTATTACAGATAAAACACTGCGCCCACTATAGTCGCTGAAGATTCACCTAGATGTCACAGTCCTTCCCAGATGGTTATTTTTTACACCCTACCACTAATTGTCAGGATTGAGTGGTTATCCTGCATCACATCCCATCATTGTTAGGCATATCTCCCTAGGGTCATAAAGTTAAAGGGAAATCTTGAATAAAAGAGGAGAGGTGATCTGTTACCTGACTTGAGCAGTTCTGATCTGTTTAGTTATGATTCCCTTCTCAGAAGCTTGGCCTTTTATAGCTGCATTGAAGATAAAACAGTTTTGATACTATAAAATAAAATTAAAAGTTTTGATGTGTAGGAAAATATAATCTATTTTTGGTAGCATTTATGGGTCCTTTAATATCACTCATTTTCCATGATAAAATGGTATGGTACTTTGTTGAATGTTTTCTTTCTCAGACCTGCCAAGTAGTGGTGGCTGACTTGTGTACATCTGTCACTTCTGTGAAAGAATGATAAATAGTAATCCATCAGATAGTCACAGTGGCTGGGTATAAAGCCTTCTTGCCTTGAGTCCTTTGATATTCCATCACTATGCCAACAGTTAGTTATTTCTAGCCTAGACCAATATGAGGAAAGAATTCTTGATGTTTGTTGTTCTTTGTTTTTTTTTTTCTTGTGATAACATGGGAGGTTTGTAGTGTTTTGCCCTCACCTCATTCTTTATCAAGTGGTTTGTTTACTTGTTAAGTATTTTCCACAAGTCCACAAGCGTTGTTACTTCCAGATCAATTCTGTTCAATGCACATTATTTGTGCTTACCCAGTATTAAGTTTTGTATTTTTAAGTGATTTTTATAGTTCCCATTAAGTGTGATAGTATTCATGGAAATATGTATTGTTCCTCAATATTGCTTAAGCGTAATTTTGTGGGCAAGAACTGTAACCTGTGTTGTTCTTTATGTTTTCTTTTTCACTGGTGCTTTATATTTTAGGAAAGCTTACTGTGCTTGCTAATTATTTTTTCTGGGGTTAAATCTTCAGGTGAATTGGAGATTTATTTCTGTTTTGCACATTACCATGTTGATTTCCATAACAGTAGCAAATGTGATCCTTACTTCAGTTCTCACCAAGTGGCATTATTGTCTCTTGGCTTTTACTCTTTTGAATATAATTTCATGATAAACTCATGATTTCCACTATTTCTTAGTCACCCTTTTTGTTATGTTTCTTTCTTACTTAACCATCCATACACTTTCATAGTTTTGTTTATTTTGTATACTGTATTCAAAAAGTATTAGTGACCTTTAGCCACTAATGTAATGTAATGTTCATATTAATTCAGGAGCAAAGCATGCTAATGGTGTAGTGATTTTTAAATTCACTTGAAACTTCTCTTCATTTGCACAAAATCAGTCATGTTTCCTTTTTCTGCAGTTTCGTTTTGGTCTGTCCTTTGACATCAAAAGTTTAAAGGCTTTTCAAAGACTGGAGTATGTTCTCCAGAAAATATCTAAAAGAAATAGATACTACATAAAGAAAAGGAATTAGCTTAGTTTTTCCTCCTTTCTCCAACAGGTAACTGGGGTGTTATCAGACAGGGATTGACTCACCTTGCTATTCCCCGTGGTTGGGGCTGGGGTGGATATGTTAGTGACCACTGTCCTGTCTACTGTGATATATACTCCTGCAGAGACATTGACCCTGAACAGGCTGGAACTGCACAGCTTAATGGTAACATTGGTGACCTGACACTAAGAGATGAGTAATCTTGTGTTTTCACCTTTTACTGTTGTGATAATTTCTTTGTTTTATAGCTGTTGATTTACTTACATACTGTAGCTGTTGACTTGTTTGAAGATTTGTAAGCTGCCATTTATCCATGGGAGATATAATTTTTTTATTAACAGCAGTTGCCTTAAAGAGAATAATTGAAGTATGTGATCGTTTAGAACTCTTATTGCTGTAGTATTGGTTGAATAGATGTATAGCTTTTTTTGTGATAAACTCAGGGTTTACACAGTCTGACCTGTTTGCAATTACTTATTACAACTGCGATAATTATCAGATCCACTGTGATATGGCATTGCCTATATTAGGTAGCTCACTAAGTTTTTCACCAATGTGTTCCAATTTTGTTTAGTACTTGGGAAAGTTACTGACCTCCCATTTAGCTTAGAAAAGGTCTGGGTAACTAAAAAAAAATTGAAGTTGATGGGTGTAGCAGTGTCGAGGTGATTATAATTTTTTTTATTTGTCCAACAAATGTTTACGATGGGAAAAATGAACGTATTAAGTAACAAATATTGCAGGATTGTAAAGGGAAACCAGGTGAATTTATTTCCATTTAGTTTAGCATAGCTCAGTATTTCTACCTTGGTACAAAACTGTGTTGTATTTAACCCATTTTCTAATAACATTTGTGTATGTAAGAAGTATTAGTAGTAGTACAGTATTTGATATGACTGCAGGATAAATAATTTTGTGACCGTGATCCCATGGGTTTTTAGGTGAAAATATTATATAACCAGAAATAAGTGAACATAGTGGTCTTACTGAAGAGGTTTGAAATTGTTCTAGTTCAGGAGTGAATAATATACATGTTTAACAGCTTATATTGTAAAACTTAGTGACTGTAGGTTGTAAGAATGAAGTATGACTAAGTAACGACTTCTGGGTTGTGATTAATATTTTAAGAAATTACTGACTATGTTTTAGAAGTGTATTGTTTCCTATAGTAATTAGAAGCTATAGAACTAATTGCATTTTAACATTTTGAGGTATTTGGGCTTGTAAAGTCCTTCAGGTGAGAATGAATTAATTTAGTACATTCAAATACTCTACAGTATAAGTAAATAGCAAATTATATATGTAGATTTCAGGGATGCAGGAAGTTAACACATTTGCCTTCATTTGAGGTAAAGATGTATAAGATTCTCAGTCTATGTAAAACCCATGGAGGATTCTTTATGCTGTGGTGTAAGGCAAGACTGAAGACTTTAATACAAATAAGATGTAGTGGAACATTCTTTATACAAATATTGAATGCAAGCTGTTTTTATGAATACAGATTTGGAGAGAAAGAAATAAAGTGCAAAAGTCTCAGTACAACAGAGCATCAGTCAATTTTTAAGTTCTAGTGTCTAGTTTTCATATTTCAGATATTTGTAATATAAGACTGTCACTAGATATATGATAGCTCCAAAGTTTGCACATTTTACAGCTAATGTAGTGCATTTGTAACTTGATAAATCAAGTTTAGGTGCTAAAGAAGTTAAATATTGAAAGGTTGAGAATTAATGTTGAAGTGGAAATCTGGCTGTAGATATGACATGTTATTCCTTTTTACAAAGAAAGTGTTTTTAATAGCTTAATAGAACTGATCGACATTACCAACTATTTTCTGAACATCAGAACATTTTATTTTCTGGTAAAATACTCTGGGAGTTGAGCCTATCTCATTTAAAGTAAATGCATGCACAAGCTGTTTTATTGGCTCCATTTTGATTTTGATCTTTTAAATGTAAGGATATGGGATTGGAGGTTGAGGTAATATTATATATATAATGCATTGCATGTCACAAATACATTATTTATTACTTGCAAGAAACTGTATTTCTCAGGCCAGAGCTATCATTAAGTTGCTTGTTGATTTCACATGGAGGTGATAGTGTCCATGCTGTGTTACAAAGAAAAAAAAGATGTGGTATTGTATTGTAAACTGCATGTCTAGTAATAATAGAATGTATTGGAACTGGTAATTTTTAAGCATTCATTAATATTTATCTGATAACTTACTGATGTATTATGAGACTTAACAGATTTTATAGTTTCTTCTTCTATATAAATAACTTCTCTCTCTCTCTCTCTCTCCTTCATCGAAGCTTCTCTCTCTCCTCTCCTTCTGTCTCTCTCTCGCCTCTCTCTTCTCTCTCTTCTCAAAATGCATTCTAGCTTTTTAAAGAATTAGTTGGGGTAAGCATGAAATTTTATAGCTAATATATTTAATGATAGTGTCATAAAGTTGTGTAAAAAATCTGATTGTATAGTGTCATAAAGTTGTGTACTCTTGATTGTATTTAATACAAGGTTGTATGTATAAAAAATTGTATAAAAGCTATGTATGTAAGTAGTTGGTAGATATATTTAAGATTGTAATTATAATAGTACTCTTTTGTTCTTTTTATTTGTTGTTATTGAATATACTCTTGAAGTATTTATTTACAGTGTTTTAGGTTTCTATCATAATTTAAGAGGAAAAAAAAAGTTTTCATTATAGCTAGTCAGAATTATACTATTCTTTATGGCTGACAGTGCAAGAAATTCACATATGACATAGTAGTTTAAGATTGTCTTTTAATTGATCTACAAAACAGTAATGTGTACCATTTTTGTGATTAGGATGTGGATTTAGTTCAGGCATATTTTAATTTAAAGGTGAATAATTCTGCACCTTTTAACATAATGTTTTTCTATGTAGATAATTTTCCTTTGCTTTTCCTTTGTAGCAGTTACTATTGTTGTACTAATTTGCATGCTTATTTATGTTGTATATTGTTTTACCGACACTAATGGGTATAGTGAATCGAAGCGTAAAATTAGGTGATATTTCTTATTGTCTATAATAGTGTCCATGACAGTACTGTATAGGTTAGTAAAGACCAGGGAGAAAGAAAGGTAAAATTTTAGATTGAAGTTGATAGATCTCATATTTTACTTTTCATCTATAGTGCAACCACAACTTCGTGATTTCATCTATAGTGCAACCACAGCCTTGTGATTTCTCTTGTTTTTCAAATAAGTGTACTTACATGTTTATAATTGCTTAATTTGGTTATTCTTTGTTCATATGTACTGAAATACTAAGATTACTGCCTTGTACTTAAATTCTGCTGAAAATATTATTATGTGATGTCAGACAGATAGATTAGTATTTTGTTTGTCACTCATCATTGAACACTTTTCTTAACATGGTATTTCACGAAAAGCTTATTTCAACCACTGATGCTTCTTCCTTTTTTTCAATACGAATGTCATTTGGAACTGAGGAGGTATAAAATTTCTATTTTGCCTCCTGCCTCCTTTCAGTTTGCTAGGAAGAAAGAACAACTCTTCAACACTTTGCTTGTTAGAGAGGGAAAGAGACATCAAACTGAAATATAAATTACTTTTTGAGTACTGCTCTCAAATTTTAAAGAGAATTTTGGCCTTGATATAAGAAGAAAAAACTCCTTATTGTAGATTCCTGCAAAAAAAAGAAAGAAAAAAATAAAGTTCATTTCAGTCTGCTTCTGGAGAATTACATGCAGATATTCAGTGTAGATCTAGTATACCTTTTTATATATAACCTTTTTAATGACACCATTTTAATATATATAATTTTTATTTTGTCTATTACAATATATAACACTGAACTTCAGTCCTCATACCTTTGTTTAGAAGTAGTGACAGCTTTTGATCATTCAGGTATGTAATATGATAGCCATTGTTCACATGAAAATCTATAAAAGAAATTAAATGTCCATAAAAATGGTATAAAGTACAACACAAGAAGATAACATTATTATTAACTAAAAAAAAACTCCCCTTCGGTAAACATATATGAAAATATATTAATTCCGAGGTAGAGCGAATTGGATATTAACCCTTAAACGCCGATTGGACGTATTAAACGTTGACGAAAATTGTCTGTTGGGTGCCGAATTGACGTATGAAACGTTGACGCAAAAAAGTTTTTTTTAAAAATTCGTGGAAAAATAGTTATAGGCCTACTTGGTGAAAACTTTTCAATCACGCACCTTGAGGGATGCTGGGAGTTCACGGATCCAGCTGTTGTTTTGTTTACAATCATTACCTAGGCGCGCAAGCGCGAATTTCTTTCTTCTCGCAATAAAAAGCATCAGCGACACATCTCAGAAATTATTTCGTCACTTTGACATAATTTTTGCACCATTTTATATTAGCCATTACATAGAGTTTTATATATGAAAATGTGCACAATTTCATGTAGGATACAACAAAAAACAACCCATGGTTGTAGCTTTAATAAGTTTTGAAATATTTTCATATTAATAACGATAGGTGCCAAAATTTCAACCTTTGGTCAACTATGGTCGAAAAATGCAATTGTAAGCTAAAACTTTTATATTCTCGTAATATTCAATCATTTACCTTCATTTTGCAACAAATTGGAAATCTCTAGCACAATATTTCAATTTATGGTGAATTTATGAAAAAAACTTATTCCTTACGTCCGCACGGTAACACTTCCGAAAAAATCAGAAATTTTTTCGTCCGATTGTCGTAATGTTTGCACCGTTTTATATTAGCCGTTACATAAAGTTTTATATATGAAAATGTGCGCAATTGTATGAAGAATACAACAAAAAACAACCCATGGTTGTAGCTTTTATCAGTTTTGAAATATTTTCATATAAATAACGATAAGTGCCAAAATTTCAACCTGTAAACTTTGACTCTACCTAAATGGTAAAAAACCGCAATTGTAAGCTAAAACTCTTACATTCTAGTAATACTCAATCATTTACCTTCATTTTGCAACAAATTGAAAGTCTCTTGCACAATATTTCAATTTATGGTGAATTTTAGAAAAAAAACTTTTTCCTACGTCCGCGCGGTAACTGCCGAAAAAATCAGAAATTTTTTCATCCGATGTTGTAATGTTTGCACCGTTTTATATTAGCCGTTACATAAAGTTTTATATATGAAAATGTGTGCAATTTCATGTTGAATACAACAAAAAATAACCCATGGTTGTAGCTTTTATCGTTTTTGAAATATTTTCATATAAATAACGATGTGCCAAATTATCAACCTTCGGTCAACTTTGACTCGACCGAAATGGTTGAAAAATGCAATTGTAAGCTAAAACTGTTACATTCTAGTAATATTCAATCATTTACCTTTATTTTGCAACAAACGGGAAGTCTCTAGCACAATATTTTTATATATGGTGAATTTATGAAAAAAACTTTCCTTACGTCCATGCAGTAACTTCCGAAAAAATCATAAATTTTTTCGTCCGATTGTCGTGATTTTTGCACCATTTTATATTAGCTGTTACATAGTTTCATATATGAAAATGTGCGCAATTTCATGTAAAATATAACTAAAAACAACCCATGGTTGTAGCTTTTATAGTTTTGAAATATTTTCATATAAATAACGATAAATAGAAACAATTTGACCTTCGGTCAACTTTAACTCGACCGAAATGGTCAAAAACTGCAATTGTAAGCTACAACACTTACAGTCTAGTAATATTCAATCAATTACCTTCATTTTGCAACAAACGGGAAGTCTCTAGCACAATATTTTGATTTATGGTGAATTTTTGAAAACATTTTCTGATCGCGCATTATGAATTCATGCATCATATTGTGATAATATTCTCTCTGTGTTGCTTTGATCGTTTTACAATTTGTTATAAACCAAAATCATCACATTTTAGTGTACAATGCAACAAAAAAATAATTAACTCATTAGCTTTTAACCGTTTTGCTCACATCGCGATTTGTATACAATTATATATGAAATTTTTTTTGCGCTCTTATATTCCAATATTTATATATATAATGATTTTTTTTCATTTCTGATGGTTGCATACTAAACTTCAGGCAATGACAAAAAAAGGAGCCAAAAATGGACTCTAAATCTTGAAAATTAAGTGTGCTGTGATTTTTTAAAAAAAACTTTATTCCGCTTCGGCACTCACTTGCGAACGCCACTGGCATATGGGGAGACACTTTCGGAAATACCGGCTCGGCGTTTAAGGGTTAAAGGACATGTGTAGCTTAATGCATGTGTATGAATCACAGTGATGTGATAAAAATTCATATATACAGTGAACCCCCTGTATTCATGGGGGATGTGTACCAGACCCCCCTCCTATGAATAGTTAAAACCTGCTAGAAAAGAGAGAACCTGCAAGAAGAGAGAGCGAGAGAGTTTTATCCTTGTATAAAAGAGTGAAAGCGAAAGATTATTGTATTTCTTTAAAATACTATCACATATGAATTTTGTAATTACAGTTGTTATTATTATTATTATTATTATTGTATTATTGTTATTATTTGAAAATATTAATAAACATATGCATACATGTACCATAAAAATTCTCTCATCTCAGTAAAAGACGAAAAGAGAAGGAGGAGAGAGACGAGAGAGAGAAAGAGAAGAGAAGAGAGAGAGAGAGAGAGAGAGAGTTACAAGGATTAGGAAGTCTCAAAGACTTAATAATATATCCAAGGAGACAACGTGTGCTCACTTATTTCTAGGAGCAGGTTTTATTGTTCATTCACAGTGTCTTATTGATTTTATCTAGTTTTCTTTTCCACACTTTGCTGTTTACAACTTCTGGTGGCAATTTATTCCACGTGTCACATATCTTGTATGTAAAGAAGTTACCACAGTGGGATGTGCTGAAACTCTTCAGTTCTAGTTTCCATCCATTATTTCTTGTCTGGTTTTCATTTAACGTAAATAGGTTACTGTCTACTTTTGTTATACCTTTTAGTATTTTGAATGTTTCTATTAGTTGTCCTCGCAGTCGTTGTGTTTCTAACCCATATATGTCCAGGCTCTCCATTCCTCTTTGGTAGCCCATTTGCTTGATGGATGGAATTAACTTTGTGGCTCTTGTTTGTACTCTTTCTAATCTATTTATGTCCTTTCTTAGTGTTGGTGACCAAAACTGTACTGCATATTCAATCTGAGGTCTAACTATTGATGTGTAGAGCTGCAGCACTGTTTCCCTGTTTCCGTATTTGAACTGCCTCTTTATGTATCCCGCTAGTTTCTGTGCCTTTTTTTCATCTTCTATGCACTGTTTTGTGGATTTTAGTCCTTGGTAATAATGACTCCAAGGTCCTCTTCTTGTTCTACACTATTTATATAGTCATTCCCAAGCAGCATGTATTTGGCATGAGGGCTGTTTGTTCCTGTTTGTAACACTTTACACTTATGCACATTAAAAGGGATTTACCATCTTTTTGACCACTCTCCTATTTTCTATAGATAATTTATTAGACTTTCTTCTGTATCTGGGTCTGCTGCATGTATACCTAGTTTGGTGTTGTCTGCAAATTTGGCTATCCTGCTAATTAATCCTACATTAATGTCATTAATATTATAAATGAAAAACAAGAGCATGCCATGGACAGAACCCTAAGGAACTCCGCTTGTCACATCTGTCCATTCTGATTCTTCACCATTTATTACGAGAGACTGTTTTCTATTAGTTAGCCAGTCTTTGATCCAGTCTGCTGTTTCTCCTACAATTCCTAAAGCTCTAACTTTTGTCATTAGTTTTTTTTTTTAACTTTGTCAAAGGCCTTTTGGAAATCTAAGTAGAGTATATCTATTGCTCTACTACTGTCGTAAATACCAAGCCTGCTAAGCGAAAACTCCAGGTGGTTTGATAGGCAGGATCTGTTTTGTCTGAAGCCATGTTGACTGTTTGACAGCAGGTTGTTTCTATCAATGTGATCCACAATTTTATCTGCAATTATGGACTCAAACTTCTTACAAGGGACCGATGATAGACAGATTTGTCTATAATTTCCCATCTCTTCTCTTGGACCATTTTTGTAAACTGGGGGCACATTACCTAGTTTCCATCCTTTTGGTGCCTTTTGTTGTTCTGCCATTTTTCTGTAGAGTTTATATAGGTGAGGAACTATCCCCTCTTTTAACTCTTTAATTTCTCTTGGATGAATCCCATCCAGGCCAGGAGATTTGAACTTGTTTAGGTTTTCTCATTTTTTTTAACGTCTTCTTCTGTGAATATTATTTTGTCAGTTGGTTTTGCCCCTTCATATTTAATAGCTCTAGCAAAAAACTTATTCAGTAATTCTGCTTTTTCCAAGTCTGTGTTCACATTGTCTTTAAGGGGACGTATGTGCTATTTTTTATTGGCTTCCTACTATGAACATGAGCAAAGAATTCTTTTGGGTTTTCCTTATAATGCAACTCTCTTATCCTCATTTATCTTTGCATTTCTTACTAATTTATCCACCATTCTACAGAAGCGCCTCAGTGCCGTGGTTGGTATGGTCTTTACTTGCCACCTCGGTGGTTGCGAGTTCAATTCCCAACCATTCTATTGAAGGGTCAGAGATGTGTATTTCTGGTGATAGACGATCACTCTTGACGTGGTTTGGAAGTCACGTAAAGCCGTTGGTCCCATTGCTTAATAACTCATTACCATGAAATGTAAAAACACCATACAAACAAACAAACAAACTGTTCTACAGAGTTGATTGTGCTTGCTTGCTTCTGGTTTAGGGTGCAGATTCATTGCTTTGAGCAATCTGTCTCTTTCTCGTATTTTATTTTTAATTTCTCTGTTAGTATTTGGTTTAATGGAATACATCTGGACCATTTTTCTGTGTATTCTTCTACAAAGGCTTCCCAGTAATTGTTTGTGCCTGTTTTCTGGTCGAACTCTAGATCTTTAACATACTCCTTTAGTTTTCTTAGGTCTCCGCGATGGTAGTCTAATCTCTTTTATTATCATCTTCTCTTTTTTTGTGCTGAATATTAATGTGAAATGTAATAATTTTATTGTTGCTTTTGGCTAGATTTGCACCTACTGAAAGGTCAGACACTAGGTTACCTTTTGCTGATAGGACAATGTCTAGTATGTTGCTTCCTTTGGTAGGTTTGTGTACCCATTGGTTGAGGAATTCATTTTTGACAAATTCTAGAAGCCTCTTTCCTTCTAAGTTTGATGTGGAGGTCATAGTGTCCCAGTCTCCCATTATTATGCAGTTTGTTGTTTAGTAGTGTATACAGCTCCTCGTCGGATATTTGTGGTTGGTGGGGAGGTCTGTACACTGGTATTAGAGTTAGCTTCTTCCTTAGAATTCTTCTGTTGATGCCAGTTACTTCTTGCTTAGTTGTAATTTTACATTCTATAGGACTGAGATGGTCCTCGACATATAACTCCTCCATCTTTTTTATTAGGTCTACCTTTTTTGAACAATTTATACCTGATATTTCGTACTCTTCTGCAAAGTCTCTTGTTGCCTCTTGTATCCATGTTTCTGTGGTACCTATTATGTCTGATTCTTCACTTGCTATCAGTGCTTTGAAGAGATCTACTTTGTCCCAAATAGATTGTGTATTAAAATGTGCCACTCTGAGGGACTTTTCTATCTTCTCTTCTGTCCACTGTGGTTTTATTCGTTTCCCTTATTTTCATTGTTTCCTGCAGTGCTAATATTTTCTATCTTCTCTTTTGTCCACGGTGGTTTTATTCGTTTCCCTTATTTTCATTGTTTCCTGCAGTGCTAATACTAACCAAATCCTGGGAGCTTACCGACTTCTTCCCTTGAATGTTCAGTTCACGGAGGTGTTTCAAGAGGTTTTCATTAAGAAATTTTCCCAGTAATTTTGCTCCTTACAAATTCAAGTGAGTTCCATCTCTTATATAGTTTTTATTCCCTACAGATCTGTCCCAAAAGTTTAGAAGCCTAGCGATATCTTTGTCAGTTTTGATGTATGTTCCTTGTTTACAAAAGTCCCTATTGACTCTGT